>NW_020837975.1:7309460-7810157 GCF_003676395.1 Aethalodelphis obliquidens | reverse complement strand
CTCTCTCTCTCTCTCTCTCTCTCTCTCTCTCTCTCTCTCTCTCTCTCACACACACACACACACACACACACACACACACACGAGCCCTTACCCTCGGAGGTTTGGAGCTGGTGACAGCACGGAGAGGAAGGAAGCACTGCGGGGGGCTGGGAGTGAGGGGCCCAGCTGTCCTGCAGCCCTTCGGCCACACCTGCCCCTGTCTGTCTCGCAGGGAAACCTGTCAAGCCGCCTGACATTGTTCCACCTCCTGCTCTGCTGCCCCTCCCCCAACAGCAGCCCCCCCAGGTCCTGGAGGCGGTGGGGGGAGCTCTGGGACTTCCCCACCATCCTTCACTCACCCGGCTTGTGCCCCTTAGGTGGGGTGGAGCGAAGAGAGTGGGGAGAGAAAACAAGAGCAGCGTGTGTGGGAGGGGCCTGGTGTATTTCCAGCTGGTGGGGTGTCTCCAGCCACCAGGGGTCCCCTTTGACCACTCCCCATTTTTTCCTCTCACCCCAATCTAGGCCGAAATGAGTTGATCGCACGGTATATTAAATTGAGGACGGGAAAGACTCGGACAAGAAAACAGGTAAAAGATAATTTATGCTGCGGCCCCTCTGCCCGCACACACTCTCTCCCCTGCCTCTGTCAGTCCCTCCCAGGCCGAGCTGTCCCATTGCCCTGCCTGCCTCCTCAGAGCTGCCCCCTTGCCCAGCCCACTCCCCTACCTCCCTGACCGGGGCTTGAACCCATGCCACCTGCATTGGGAGCGAGGAGTCTTCACCACTGCACTGCCAGGGAAGTCCCCACTGTCCTTTCTGACCCCCATCCCAGACCTGTGATCCAGCGACCACAGATACGCCCCAGTGGGCAACTGTGGCAGCTGCATGTCACTGCCCTGAGTGGCTCGCTGACCAGTCAGGGAGACAGGCAGTTGGACAGGTGAGGGCAGAGCAGGGCAGCATGGCTGAGATCGGAGCATGTACTGTCAGACAAGCATTGAACCCGGACCAGGGAGGGGAAGGGAGGGGGGAGGGCTAGGAAGGCTTCCTGGAGGAGATGACACTCAAGATGTATTTTTAAGAAGGAAGAGGATTTAGCCAGGCAGGAAAAAGGGAGAGGATTCTTCCAGGCTGAGGAAGTTGGCTATACAAAGAGTAATTGTAAGCCCATTCAGAGCTGACTTTGTATTAATTTATTTAGTCCTCATAGCAACCTTATGAAGTAGGTACAGTAATTATCTCCATTTTACAGGTGAGGAAACCGAGGCACAGGGAAGTTAAGTAACTGCCTAAGGTCACTGCGGGTAGGTGGTGGATCCAGGATTCAACCCACTGGGCAGGAAACAGCCTTCCGTTAGCAGTGTGGTGTGTGGAGGGAGGGGTGGGAAAAGCCGAGGGCTGTGAGAGATTGAGCTGGAGGCCAGAGGGACAGGTTTTCCTGGGGGCAACTGGGGGCCTTGGAAGGGAATAGATCAGGGTGTGGCACGTGGCAGCTGTCAAGGCATCTTGTCTCCGGAACACCCAAGGCAGCGGATAGAGAGGACCAGGCCAAGGCAGGGACCCAGGTCAGCAGCGGTGGCCTGGGCAGCGGCAATGGTGAGGGTAGTGGTGGTAGGGACGGAGGAAACTGGTGATTTGGGAGATGATTGGGTGGCGGGAGAGAGGCAGGCTCTAGGCAGGGACCTGGAGAACCGAGGCCAGCTCTGGCCCTCAGCCCCCCAAACCTCCCTCTTTGGTTGGGGTTTGAGCCTTGCACCCACCCCCGAGATCCTCACTGTCTCAAAGAAAGGTTCTGGGTCCACACACCCAGTGCGGGAGTAGAAATGCTCCCTCGTTGTTCAGGCCTTTATTAACCACTCTCCCTGGGCCAGTTCATGTACAGCATTTATTGACTTAGCAAATCATTGAGCTACTGCTATGTTCTTGGTACAAGGGATCCGGCAAGGAACTGGACGGACAAGGGCCCAGTTCCCTGGAGCCTGGGGCCACAGGAGGAATACTGGCTGATCAGCCCTGGGGTTCAAATACCTTGCTCCTATACCTGCGGGGAGGGGGTGCACAGAGTGTATTTGTATAAGAATGTGCCGCTGCTGTTGCTATTATTATTACTGTAGTTATAAACAGAAAGCCATCCCAGGCACAGGAGGAGGGCACTGTCCCAGCGTGTCCTGCTTCACCCAAAAGACATGTTCATAGGAACCTGTTTGTCAGAGTTGGAAGGGGCCCAGGGATCTTTAAGCGAGGCCCAGGAAGGGTAGCAGAGCCTCTTAATTCTGGGTCCAGCATCATACCTGCTCCTGGCCAGGTATCCCGAGAAGGCTGGCTGTACGTTAACATTTTACAAATGAGCTGTCGGCAAGCTCAGGATTTTAAAAACCTCTGGCCTTTGTCATTTTGCAAGGGTGGCACTCCTCTAACTTTATTCTGTATTAGAACTCTGATGTCTGATATCTCCTTAAAGGGGGTTCCTTCCTATGGTTGTGAGAACAAGGCATGTCTTTATGTGTCGCAAAGAGCAGCCCACTGACATGCACGGTTTTTTGGTTGTTTTCATTTTACTCTCTGTTGAAAAAAAAAATGCCATTTTCATTTTTTTTTTACAGCTACGTACAGCAATTAATAGCAAGTACAGTGCCTCCCTATTGAAAACGCAGCTAAATATTACATTAGGATTAAGTCCCATGTGACTTTCAGCTGTCACAGAGTTGACCATTTGGAGATAGTCCTCTGGGCTAAGGGTATATTGGTGGTGGCCAAGTGGGCTGTGGAGTCAGGCTACCTGGGTTCATCTGTGTGACCTTGGATAAGTTGCTTAACCTCTCTGTGCTTTGGTTTCATCATCTGTAAACTGGGAATAATATTAGTACCGACTTCTTAGCATTGCTGTAAAGGTCAGAGGAGTTGGTACATGTAAAGTGCTGGGAACAATAGTAGCTGTGCTCGGTAAACGTCAGTTATTGTCATGACGTGAAGTGATCGGGAATCTTGCCAGACATAGGTCTGAATCCTAGGCACCATGAGATGGCATGAGAAGCACCCGCCTAGGTTCTAACCAAGTAGCAGGGGGCTGCCTAGCATCGTGTACATAGTAACTTTTAGTCCATGATTAAAAAGAAAAGAAACTGTTTCTTTATGGAGATAAAAACAACTTGCAAAGAAAGCCAACAGCAATTGCTGATAATGAAAGTGTGAAGCAGCTTAGAGGATCCACCTGTTCCCTCGCGCTTGTTTCATGGGGAAAACAGTGACACTTAGGTTCTCTGAGGCTGAGGGCCAGATCCTTGACAATGCCAAGGTCTGTTGTGCAAGCCCAGGGCGCACACATCCAGACCGTGACTAGCTCAGGTCTGCCAGGAGAGGGAGGCTTCAGGGAGGAGGGGCTAGAGAAGAAATGCAGTTAAAAGCACATACTGTGTGCATAGAGATAGTGTACACTGCCATGTATTAGTCCGAGGAGAAGGAATGTGTACTGGGGGAGGAAGCTGCAGGAGTCAGACCAGGCCAGGTTTCATAGGCCGGCAAGCTGGTGGGGTTCTTGGGAGGATTTAGGCAGTGGTACAGGGGAGACCTTTTGTAAAGGATTTTGGGCTTGATGTATAAGCTGGTGGCCAGCAGGAGCATTATGGCCACGGCTAGCCTCTGTGATGCCAATTAGAAAAAAAAGTGTCTCCTCTGAGGACACCAGTGAGAAAAAGTCACCCCTTTTTGGAAGAATACAAAGATGCTCTTCCTCTGTTGTTTACCAGTCATCTTTTATTGGGTATTAATTCTCAATTAGGATATGAAAGGATTCAGGGCTGCTGGGCAAAGGTCAGGAATGCAGAGTGTGCCCTTCACACCGGGCCCTCTTCAGTGGTACTTGCGTGGCCACTCGTGTTCGAACTCCTTGTAAGAACAGCAGTAGTTGAAAAGCATGTAAGCTGCCAGCACCGTAGAAAGCCCAGCAAAGCTCCCTTTCTTCACACTGACATACTTCTTGTAATACTGGTAGTAACCTCTTTGAAATGCTCCAGCAATGCCTTTAGGGGTGAAATCCTGCGTCAGTATCCAGCTTGGCAGCTCCCCTATTTTGACATCCAGGAGCTTCTCTTCCTTCAGTGGTATGACTGATGCCATTTTGGATTCCTGGGTCTCTCTTCCTCCACTTTAGATGCAGTCGTGCACCAGGGCACATAGCTTGGCCAGCAGAGCTTGGGCTGGATTTTAGCCCTCACTGGGCCAGGTGCGCTTACGCAGTGAACAACCTGTACAACTGTACAGGGTGCTCCTGAAAGCCACGGTAGGCCCTTGATAAAGACAGGGCCAAAAGAGGGCAGAATTGGCAGGGCCAAGGTGTGTCTGCCCACAGGGGCCCCACGGTTGCCCCTCTTACATTTGGTCCCAGAGATGAGGGCTGGGATGCTCCTTGCCCGTGGCTACCCTGTGCTATGCCTCCTCACTGTCTGTGTTTTCCTCTTTGGCTGGGCGCGGGGCGGCCCCTAGGTGTCCAGCCACATACAGGTTCTAGCTCGGAAGAAGGTGCGGGAGTACCAGGTTGGCATCAAGGTACGTTGGGCGCCTGACTGGGGCCTCCAGCCCTTCCTCGCCCTCTCACTCACAGCGCCTCTACCACTTTCTCTGCACGGCTCAGGCCTCTGCCTTGGCTGGCTCTCTGGCCGCACTGTGCCTCTTTTCTGGCTGAAACTCTGTTCTTGCCTCTTCTGTTCTTTCTGTTCTTTTTCTCTTTCTCTCTCTCTCTCTCTCTCTACAGGTCTCTAGCCACTTGCAGGTTCTAGCCAGGCGGAAATCTCGGGAGATTCAGTCCAAGCTGAAGGTATGGGGTCCCCTGCCACTTGGCCTGGCCCTGCCCAGGCCTGATGCTGCTCTCTGACCCCAGCCCGGGACAGGGAAGGGGCTGAGGAGCTATGGGGGGCAGCAGGGGGTCTCAGAAAGACAAGCAGCAGAAGCAGCCCATTTGCCACTTCAGGCTACACAGGGTCAGAGCCCCTGGAGAGTAAGCAGGAACCCAAGGGGACAGCCAGCCCTACAGCGAGGGAGAGGAAGACCACCTGGGGGCCACTAAGGCCCACCTCTCTTCTTCTCCATTTTCCTTTTCTCCTTCCTCCTAACTGCTGCTTGCTAATTGCATGGGGACTCCAGGTGGGCAGGGAGGAGACACTGGTGGGGACTGGCAGGCATAGCCATTCCTTGTTGGACGCTCAATCCTGGCTGCTCTGTGGCTGAGGATCTCAGAGCCTTGGGTTCATGGCCCTGGCCCAGGTCAAGGCCCCTGTAGGCTGCATCTTCTTCTCCCTGCCCACAAATGCCCAGCAGACTGGGCCTCCCGCCCCAGTCCCCACGCCTATAGTGCAGTACACGTGGACAGACCCAAGGGGCCCCAGCTTGGTCCACCATCTGGATCTCCAGCCCCTCTGCCCTCATCCTACCCTTTCCAGGGAACCCCCAGCTGGCACGCACTCCCTCTAGGTGGCAGTGGGGCTGGGGGAGGGTCCACAGCTACCTCTGAGCTTCCCTGCGCTCCTCAGGAACTGAGAGCCAGGTGGGCATTGAGAGGAGGATGATGAAATGACATGTCCCTCCATCCCATCTGGCCCTCCTCTGTGTCTCTTCTAATCCATTCTCCTTCTCTTCCACAGGCCATGAACCTGGTAAGTAGCACTGCCCCTCCCCGGGGGGTGGGGGGCAATGGAGGGGAGAGCACCTAATATAGGATTTTCAAATTATGGATTGTGAAATCAATGTAATAGGCTTGCAAACAGCATTTTTAAAAAAATGCATTATAGGGACTTCCCTGGTGGTCCAGTGGTAAAGAATCTGCCTTACAGTGCAGGGCACGTGGGTTCGATCCATGGTCAGGGAACTAAGATCCCACATGCTGTGGGGCAACTAAGCCCACGCGCAACAACTACTGAGCTCGCACGCCTCAACTAGAGAGCCCGTGTGCCGCAAATTACAGAGCCCGCGCTCTCTGGAGCCCGCACATCACAACTACAGAGCGCACACGCTCTGGAGCCCATGCACCACAACTAAAGAAGAGAAAACCCGTGCGCCATAAGTAGAGGGAAGCCTGTGTGCCACAACTAAAGACCTGACGTGACCGAAAATAAACAAAAATAAATAAATAATAAATCTTTGAAAAAATGGATTATAGTGGTTCTCAAACTTTGGCATGCATCAGAATCACCTGGAGGGCTTATGCAGTCGGATTTCTCGGCCTCACCCTCAGAGTTTCAGATTCAGTAGGTCTGGGCTAGGGCCTGAGAATTTGATTTCTAACAAGCTTCCAGGTGATGCTCGTGCTGCTGGTCCGTGGACCATACTTTGAGAACCACTGATGAAATAGAAAATATGAGAGTGCGTGACACACAAAATAAGCAAAATAAGGAGAACTGTTTTGGCTTATACTGGGTTATGGAGTAAAATAATTTCTTATTATGGATTGTGATCAGAGGGGTGATGTACACTTAGGAGACAGGGCCTGGGGGGAGGCCCCTGAGGCAAGCCCCTGTCTTGTCTCTGGCCTGGCCTGGGCCTCACAAGGCTTCTCCCCTCCTCAGGACCAGGTCTCCAAGGACAAAGCCCTCCAGAGCATGGCGTCCATGTCCTCTGCCCAGATTGTCTCAGCCAGCGTCCTACAGAACAAGTTCAGCCCACCCTCCCCTCTGCCCCAGGCCGTCTTCTCCACTTCCTCTCGGGTACAGGGGTCCTGGGAAGTGGGACTGGGGTGAAGGAGTGCCTTTAGGGTGGGCTGGGGTTGGGGTCCTGGATACTGAGGGACCCTGGGCTTCTTCCCATCTCTGCAGTTCTGGAGCAGCCCCCCTCTCCTGGGACAGCAGCCTGGACCCTCTCAGGAGTGAGTATGGTGGCATTTCCTTCCCACACCCTCTTCTTTCCCCTGGCAGCCACTCTGGACTTCCCCTCCCATCTGGGTTCCAGCAGCAGCTGAGCAAAGTCTTCGTTCAAAAATAGAGGGTTGGAGGGCTTCCCTGGTGGCGCAGTGGTTGAGAGTCCGCCTGCCAATGCAGGGGACGCGGGTTCGTGCCCCGGTCCGGGAAGATCCCACATGCCGCGGAGCGGCTGCGCCTGTGAGCCATGGCCGCTGAGCCTGCGCGTCCGGAGCCTGTGCTCCGTGACGGGAGAGGCCACAGCGGTGAGAGGCCCGCGTACCGCACAAAAAAAAAAAAAAAAAAAAAAAAAATAGAGGGTTGGAGAGTGCCAGTTAAGAGAGCTAATGCCTCTGTCTGTTCATTTATGTGTTTGTTCATTCATCAACCACTTGTCATCCATCTTACAATTATTTTTCACTCAGTTAATCTCTGAGTCAGTCTTTCATTCAACAAGTCAGGTAGTCAAGTATTCTCAGCTCCTTCAACTCTAAGATGACTTTCTTCCTAAGACACGCCCTCAGTTTAATGAACAGCTCTGCAGGGTGGGTTTGAAATGCTGCATTAAATGTGCACATCAGTTGTGAGATGCAGGCAGACTTCATAAAGTTAAAACGTGAAGAAAACAAAAAGCTTACGAGTTAGCTGGTCAGCATGTATTTCTGGGCCTCCACAGGAAGGCCTGGTGGCTTCCTATGTGGGATCCCAGATGAGACCCACGTGACTGGGCCAGGCGGAAAGTGGGGAAGGGGTGACCCTCTAACCAGCCCATGCTCCTGTCTGCAGCATCAAGCCCTTTGCACAGCCAGCCTACCCCGTCCAGCCACCCCTGCCGCCGACGCTCAGCAGTAAGTTCCCTGCACAAGGCAGCCACCACCTCTCCCTCCCTCAGCAGCTGCACCTCTGCTCAGAAGAGCTGGGGCCAGACTTGTATGTGTGTGTGCGCGCGCTGTACATGCGCGCGGGCTGGGAGGGAGGAGTGGCTGGCATCTGTAGGGGATTGGGACAGGCCAGGAATAGCCCCCTTACCTTTTACAATGTTGCTTCCACAACTCTGCTACAAGTACACACCACCAAAGGTGTCACATTGATATGTGTATGTATATATAATTCCTTCAAGGGAAATACACCAAAATCTTCAGAGTTTTACTTTCGTTAGGAGTTAGGATTCTGGGTAATTTTTATTTTTACGTTTTTCACTTGTCTATATTTTCTGTTTGGACACACATTAATGGTGACATGAGGGAAAATCCACTGATGTACATTACTAGGGCCACCACACACGGTGCTGCAGGCTGTGCACTGCACAAGGACACCTGGCAGGGGAGTCAAAATCCAGCCTGTGTTCCCGTCCAAAAGGGGCACCATTCTCCAGCTCGCACACAGGCTCTGTGCGGGGGTGGGGAGCGGCTCTGTGTGTAGCCGCACACGCGCCCGTGCAGACGAGGGTCTGTCTCGTCCTCCCAGGTTATGAGCCCCTGGCCCCGCTCCCCTCAGCTGCTGCCTCTGTGCCTGTGTGGCAGGACCGCACCATCGCCTCCTCCCGGCTGCGGCTCCTCGAATATTCCGCCTTCATGGAGGTGCAGCGCGACCCTGACACGGTAACGTAGGGAGTGGGGCAGGGTCTGTGCGGTCCAGGGCCACAGCTCAGGGTCATGGGGTTGGGAGGCCATAGGGCAGGTCTGTTCCCTTGCAGCCCCCCGCTCCCCCTGGGCCTGCACTCTCTCGAGCTCTCCTGACCCTGTACTGGGCCCTCCCCACAGTACAGCAAACACCTGTTTGTGCATATCGGCCAGACGAATCCCGCCTTCTCAGACCCGCCCCTGGAGGCAGTGGATGTGCGTCAGATCTACGACAAGTTTCCCGAGAAGAAGGGTGGCCTGAAGGAGCTCTATGAGAAGGGGCCCCCTAACGCCTTCTTCCTCGTCAAGTTCTGGGTGAGCTGCCCTGGTCCCTCTCTGCTCCCAAGGGTCCCCCCAGATGTGCGATGCACCCAGGCCTACCTCTCCCCGGCCCTGTGGGCACTGTGCGGGCTATGTATGCCCCCAGCCCCAGGGCGGGACGCCTCCCTGGGCCTCGGACAGCACCTTAGGCCGCCCCACCCCCTCCTCCAGGCCGACCTCAACAGCACCATCCAGGAGGGCCCGGGCGCCTTCTACGGGGTCAGCTCCCAGTACAGCTCGGCCGACAGCATGACCATCAGCGTCTCCACCAAGGTGTGCTCCTTTGGCAAGCAGGTGGTGGAGAAGGTGGAGGTGAGTGGGGGCCCGGGGGGCGGGGGGAGGGGGCTGGGGCCGGGCCAGCCGAGCGACGCCTGACCCCGGCTCCCGCAGACCGAGTACGCCAGGCTGGAGAACGGGCGCTTCGTGTACCGCATCCACCGCTCGCCCATGTGCGAGTACATGATCAACTTCATCCACAAGCTCAAGCACCTGCCCGAAAAGTACATGATGAACAGCGTCCTGGAGAACTTCACCATCCTGCAGGTGTGGAGGCGGCGGGGGGAGAGGGCGGCGGGGGGGTCATGGGAGCATCCCAGGCACAGGGGCCTCGAAGCAGGGGTGGCCAGACCCATTCCTCAGAGGAGGAGACCGAGCCCCAGAAAGGAGAAGGCTCTGCTCAGCCCGCACGTCCCATGGCCCTGTGCCACCTGACCTCCCGCATCTTCCTACCCGGCCCCCAGGTGGTCACGAGCCGGGACTCCCAGGAGACCTTGCTCGTCATTGCTTTCGTCTTTGAAGTCTCCACCAGCGAGCACGGGGCCCAGCACCACGTCTACAAACTCGTCAAAGACTAGGGTGCCCTCCGCCCCCACCACCACAATCCAGGACGAGCATCTTCTCCACACACCTGCCTGGCACCCCTAGGGGTCCAGGATTGAGGACTCATCCACCTGCCAGGCCTCAGGCCCAGGACCCAGGAGGCCTCCCCATCTACCCTGCACACACACTCTCTGCCACTGTTCTGCGCTTTAACTGAGGGAGAAGAGAGGAGAGCTCAGCGGTGGGGCAGCCTGGCGGTTATGCTGACCACCGTACCCAGCTCTGCCCAGCCTCGAAAGACTGGGAGGACACCTTTGAGCCCAGGCACCCATGGCCGCTGGCCCCTCACGGGACTGTGACGGGCGGGTGAGGGCAGAATGGAGACCAAGGGAACCGGAGTGCAGAGGCCCCAGAAGGGGAGTGTTCAGTTGGGGTCAAGTTGAGAAGAAGAAAGAGGAGCCCACACTTTCTGTGCGCCTGCTGTGTGCCAGGCCTCATGCAGGCCCCCAAGTGCCTTGTGCCATCCTCAGACCCTGCACGGCAAGCGTGTGGCTCGCTATCTCAGTGGAGGGACCTGTGGGAGGGGTGGGCGGAGTTGGAGTCCTCCCCCAGCGCTGCCTGTCCCTAGAGCCCAGGTTTATGCTACCTCCCTGGAGTGGGGGCTGGCCACGGGGGCAGGAGGGAGGGTCTGCACTGAGGGGCCAGCCGGCTGGATTGGGGGCCTGAACAGACCACCTCCTTCCAGAGCACGGGGGACTCCTTGCGGCCCTCAGAGCTGCCTGACCCAGGTCCAGTCCCGAGCCACCCAGCAGCCTCCCGATGGGCGAAGGCTTCCAGGGGCAGGCCCAGGCCTGAAGCAGGCTGGAGGGTCAGGTGGGAGGATGAAGTCCCAGCCCCTGGGCAGGCCACTGGCCCAGGGACAAGGGGTAGCAGAAAAGTTTGGCATTTTCTCTTGCCTAAGACTTGCGTCTGGTGGTGAACCCTCGGGGGGCACCTGTCCCTTCTGTTTTCCCCACCTCAGTCTCTCTGGCCTGGAGCAGCAGCTCCCCACACCCCGTTCTGGGATTGAAGGTTAACCCTTCCCTGGCAGCCCCTTCTCAATACCCAGGCTCCTCGGCCCCCAGCCCCGTCCTCCCACTGCCCGTGGGTATTTATGAGTTTCGTATGAAGTACTGTGCCCCTTCCTCCCCCGGCCCGGCCGCCCCTGAGCTTCCTGAAGGTCCTCACAGTTTGCATATCGCTCAGGCCACCTCCAAACCCAACCTAGGTTTTATAATGTATATTATATATTTGTTGTGTATTTTTTAAATCCAGCTGTGATGGGTTATATCATAAATGTGGCGCAAGGCTGGCGCAGGGGCCCTCAAGGCCCAGCTCCTGCTTAAAAAAAAAAATTAAAGTTATTTGTTTGTGGGTTAGTCGTGTGACCAGTTGTGTGCCATACCTCTGGGTTTGGGCAGCTTCGGGTGGGCACTCTTCGTGGCTCAGGTCCTGGTGTGTCACCCCACTCCACTCCGTCTCTGCTGGCGGGCCCCAGGCGCTGCCACACTCAAAATAGATAGGATTTGGAAATTCCCTGGTGGTCCAGTGGTTAGGACTGCGCGCTTTCACTGCCGAGGGCCCGGGTTGGATCCGTGGTTGGGGAATTAAGATCCTGTAAGCCGAAGAGCACGGCCAAAAAAAGAAAAAGAAAATAGGATTTAGGGGTCTTGTGAAAGTTTGGCCAACTCCAACCTTTTTCCCACCCCTCCTGCCGTGAGTTGAGCACTGAAGTGAGCTTTATGTTGCCTAGTCTCTTTAAATGAAGTGACTTGCCCCAGGTGACTTCCATACTGAGATGGGCCCCCTGTTAAATCCCCACAGTCCACAGTGGCTACTACTGGTTCTCACCGCCCCATCCTCACTCCACACATGAGGCAAGAGCCTCAAGGAGGTGAGTGCTCCCGAAGTGGATGGCTGCTAGCCGGGGCGGGGCGGGGGAAGCTGGACTCCAACCTGCCCCTGTCTGCCTGGGAAAACCTCAGTGTCCTCAGTGGACATGGGTGGTTTATCAGAAATTCAAATTTAACTGGGCATCCTGTATTTTCATTTGCTGAATCTGGCAAACCTACTCTAGAATCTCATCTTCTAGATCATTCTGGTCCAATCTCCAATTTTGCAGATGGGGAAATAGAAGAGGTTAAATGCTCTTCTCACTCAGCTGTCAGTGGTAACACCAGGATTTGAACCTGGTCTTCTGACTTTAAGCCCAGGCACTTGGTATACTATTAAATAATCAGGCGGCCTTTTGTCTTGGTCCACTGCACTGGAGGGACCCAAGACTGTTGCTTGCAGGATGGGGAGTGTGCCTGGAGCCCCAACCAAGTGGGAGGGGTTCCTGGAGATGTAAATGGTTTATGAAAGACCCACCATGTGCTATGCCTAGGGCTGGATGCAAAATCCAGTCTCTACTAATAGGTGATTGTATGTGTTGGGTGCTTGAATCATCATCACTTGGGTTGCCCTCATGCTCCTGGAGTAAACAGCCTGCAGGTGATTTCTATTAGAATACTGTAGGTGAAATATGGCTGGCCTCCTCACTGGCCACCCCCCACCCTCATATACGAATGTAACAGATACAGGGGCACAGGGGCGGGTGATAACTACATAGTTTTGAGGTCTCAAAATAGGGAAGGAACCAGGATAAGAAGGTGGGTCTTGTGAGCCCAAAGCCCAGGGTTCTCTCCTGGAAGTGGCTCTCCCTGACCAGGGTTCTGTGGAAAGCTGTAAGAAAAGGCCAAGAAAACAGGGGCCCAAAGAAGAGGCCGGTAGTTCTCTTTCCTGCCCCTCTTGTTTCTGATGTCCCTAGGGAAGATGGAGGTGGGCCATCATTTTGCCAATTCCACGGTCAAAGCCTGAGCAGTCCTGGGGTTTCATGGGGGCTCTTTATTTCCTTCTAGTACAAATGCTGGAGAACTGGGGCTCCCCAGATATCTGAACCCTGAATTCTAACTCAGATGCACACTAAGCTTTAGTCTAAAGCCTAAAATCATCCTAGAGGCTGGGGTTTAAGATAGCTCAACCCTCATTTAGAATCGAATCAGTCTGCCACCACACGTGTTCTCCGTTGTTTGCTTTGCTTTCCCATTCTGCCTCCTGCTTTTTCCTTTCGTCTCTATCATGGTGCCACGGGCCTCTGGAGCGCAGGCACCACGGCTCTAAACAGCTTCTGGGCAGGCCAGTAGAAGGTGGTGAGTCATACTGGTTTAATATAGACTTAGTTTTTAAGTACTCCTACCCCAATACATAAGGCATAGATTTATAAAGTGGAGTGGGTTTAATTTTTAAATTCAGGTGATGCAAATCAATAATCCAGTAGGACTCAAGTTCCCAAGTATTTCTAAAACATTCCTATAGTTTCCAAAACTATTTTTAAGGACTTCAATCCTTGGCTCTTTTCAAACAAGAGGGTGTGACTGATTCTGAAGGCACCTTGTTCTCCCCACTCATCACCATTAATGAGATAGATGTCCTTGGGATGGCCTCCATTCAATCTGTCCTAAACCCAACCAAGGTAGACAAGCAGGGACTGGTGTGCCCGCTCTGGTGCACACGTGTCTGCAGCTATACCTAACTGCCATTTTACAACTGCTGTTTAACCGAACACTAAGTGCCTGGCACTGTGCAAAGCCCGTCATGCTTTTAGTAGGTACCATCATCAGCTGCACTTTCAGATGAGTTTTCTGGAAGTTAAGAGGCCGGCTCAGCAGCCTCCCACGGCTCCTGAGTGGCAGAGCTGGGATTCACTCTGGGGGGCACTGGGGGGGGCCTCAGCCCACAGACAACCACCTGGCTGGTCTTCTTCCACCCAAGAAATTGTATGCACAGTGTCATGGGAACCTCCCCTGAAACCCTTGCTCCACCGTGACGCTGCTCATTGATAGCACAGCTATTGGTGCAAACAATTGTCTTCCTGGCTTCTAGAAGTGGTTTGCTTTTCTCTCACAGGCCCTGTGATCATTATGGCTCTCAGGGTTGGCCACCAAAGGTACACTGGGGCCCACCTTAACAAGCGAGACCTGCTTGTTTCCCTTCACCTAATGGTCCTCACATCTTTTATTTTCTCTTGCTGTACTCAGCTTTGTAAAAGACAGGGTATAAAATGTACTCATACTTGGGCTTCCCTGGTGGCGCAGTGGTTGAGAGTCCGCCTGCCGATGCAGGGGACACGGGTTCGTGCCCCGGTCTGGGAAGATCCCACATGCCACGGAGCGGCTGGGCCCGTGAGCCATGGCAGCTGAACCTGTGTGTCCGGAGCCTGCACTCCGCAATGGGAGAGGCCACAACAGTGAGAGGTCTGTGTACTGCAAAAAAAAAAAAAAAAATGTACCCATATTTGTCAATTACTTTTTATATTATATTCCTCTAGTCATCAAATCACAAGTTTTCCTGCCTTATTTGAGCTGTTGCCTTTCTCTGATTACAAAAATCATAGAACTTCAGAAAATCCCCTAAATCACATAAACTCCCAGCTTTGAATGTGGTCAACATTAGTATGTAAGCTTCCAAACACTTTAACTAGGCATAAAGTTTTTTCCTTTCAGTAAAATTGGATCCTAACTAGTTTCACAGCCAGCTTTTCCCCCTCCTTACCCATTGGGAACATTGTTCAACAAGCCTAGGTATTTCATCACTCCTAACTGTGGTTAAGGAGCAAGTTAGGCCTATCACCACCTTGAGAACCAAAATTCTCTGCTCATCACAAGATTAGCTACTTTGCCTGCAGTTATAACTTGAAAGCTAAAATGACAAATCTTTTGGTGAATACCTTGTGCTCTTCACTGTTCAAATACAGATAAAGCTTGTTTTGAGAAGGTGCAGCATTTTTTATTTATGCTTTGATTAGCTTTTCAGGTCTAGTTCCTTTATTTACCAAAGTTAAATGAGGCAGATTAAAGTCAAAGGTTAGGGACTTCCCTGGTGGTCCAGTGACTAAGACTGCACACTCCCAATGCAGGGGGCCCGGCTTGGATCTCTGGTCAGGCAACTAGATCCCTCATACCACAACTAAGAGTTCACGCCACAACTAAAGATCCACCGTACAGCAACTAAGACCCGGCGCAGCCAAATAAAATATTGTAAAAAATAAAGTCAACGGTTAAATCACAGGTATTTCCCACCACACCAGAGACACCTTTCCAGTGCTGGGTGCTGGAGGCAAGAACAGCAACAGGAAGTTCCTCAGGCCAGGGAGGGGACCTAGAAGTTTCCACAGGCAGATTCCACCCATTTACCGAACTCCCCTAGACAACAGGGTCCCTAGATCAGAGTATTATCAGGTCTTCTCATTTTTCTTCCTAAATATCTTACCTAGTAAATCACTACCCCCAAACATAAGGGTACTCAATTTGTGGGTCAAGAAAGCAAATACTAGACCAGTTTCTCAGGGTATGTGGACCACTCTAATCAGAAACATCTAGGAAGCCAATCCCAGGCTCACCAAACCCCAATCTCCATTTGTAACTACTTGGGGATTCCTGCAGACCAAGACCCCAAATGATTTCAAGGGATCAAAAAGCCCTCCAAACAAAAAGCCCATGTTAAGAACTGCTGGCATACCGGCCATAGGTTAGGCATGCTGCCAAGGAAAGGCCAAGTCAGTGTCCTCCATGTGAAGGTTCTAACCACCCCCCCCCCCCCCCCCTTCCACTAGTAACAGGCAGCAGCAGTACAGGCTGGGGTAATGGCCCCGAGCTGCTCTTCTCAGGGTTATTTGAAAAACTTCAGCCCTGATTAGCAGTCCTATTAGTATCCAGATCTTAATAAGACTCCATGTTTCTGAGGGCAGAAAGAATGCCCTGCCTTGTCTGCAGTAAATGACTACCCATCACTGGCTCATCAGTGCAGTGCTGTGGCATGCCAGGTCAGCTCACAAAGCACCGTCCCCCCTGCCCAAAGCCACAGGAGACGGTGGTAATGGTGGGAGTATGGTTTATTAAGCTGTGCCTTAGTACAGGCGCTGGGGCTTGCCCATGGTGCTCTTAATGTACAAAGCCCGAACGTTCTGCCAATTTTTCTTGAGCAACGACACCAGGAAGTTGACAGCTAAGTGGATGTTGTACACAAGCTCATCATCTGTCATTTTCACGTGGCCAACAGCCACTGCCAGACACAGCACCTGTGGGGAGAGGAAGGTCAAATCAGGTTGGTGGCTAGATTCAAGAAAATGTAGAGTGGGCCCGTCTACAAGCCAGATGGCCCATCCCTATGACCTCCAGTGACCTAATGAGCAGTGCTCTGGCCCCAGACCAAGACCAGAGTTATTTGAAAAGCTTCAATCCTGTTAGGTGACTGTCACAAGTCCTAAGTATCCACAGAAATGCAAACCAGAGCTCCCACTTGGAGAACGTGGGTCAACGTCACCACTGTTCAACCTATGCAACTGGCTAGACCTTCTCACCTTCTTCATCTGGAACTTGATTGTGGACTTCACTTCATCAACTTTGGCCACCATGTTCTCATTGTGGGTCAGCAAGGAAGGGAACTTGCCGGCCTTATTCAGGCCTGGGCCCAGGATTCGTGGGATCTGCTTGATCAGAGACTCTGAAGCCAAAAAGGCATCATACTTCTTGGCTGGTAAAGAGAGGAAGCCGTTAGGACCTGGCCCCTGAGGACACCTCTAAACAGGGCTATGAGACAGCCGCAGAAGTGGCCTCTAACCAGCAATCTACCCCTTCCCCAGCTACCGAGTCTTTTTTTTTTTTTTTTTTTGCGGTACGCGGGCCTCTCACTGTTGTGGCCTCTCCCGTTGCAGAGCACAGGCTCCGGACGCGCAGGCTCAGTGGCCATGGCTCACGGGCCCAGCCACTCCGCGGCATGTGGGATCTTCCCGGACTGGGGCACGAACCCGTGTCCCCTGCATCGGCAGGCGGACTCTCAACCACTGCGCCACCAGGGAAGCCCAGCTACCGAGTCTTTTTAATCCTCTCCCCATTCCAGTATTATCTCCATCCTCTGGACTTTTACTGGCCCAACATTCACATGAAACCCGGCAGAAGTCCAGGCTGACTCACAACCCATCTTGCAATGAAAATGCTCACGCTAGTTAAGTCTGCCTGGTTTCAAATCCTGCCTTTTTAGCTACACAACTTGGTTACCTGTTTATCTGTAAAATGCTCAAATCACATAGCCTAAAGGTTAAAATGAAATATGGGAGTTTTAAGTAGAAATTTCAATTCAGAATGTACCAACACCTGACCTATCAATGTGACAGTTCTCGCTTGCTTAGAAAAGAACCACTGCCTGGCTTTCTTCCCTTATTAAATCCAATCCTCAAAGCAAAATAGAATTTTCACGTGGCTAAAAAATACCAGTCAAGTTAACCAACCACAGCAGATCCTTTCTGTCCTGACTCTACCCCATCATCACTTTAAAATCCAAGTGGCAGAAATACTCCTGTTCTACCACTCCAGTGAGAATTGCCTCCACCCTACCCCACATACAAAACCACACCATGGTGGGTGGGTGGCCGGGGAAGAACCACACCAGGCACACTCACCCAGCTTCTTGACCAGTTTCTTATTCTTGTTGAGTTTCTTCAGGGCCTCGATGTCCATGTGGGGGATATCCACAGCCTTGGCCTCATCACAATGCTGCTGGTCCCCCAGAACACACACGGAAAACTTGGGGCGGGGAGTGGACTTAAGCCTGCATTTTGGGGAACAGTATAGGTCACACCCAGCCCTGGGTCCCAAGGGCAGGTGAAGGGGTCTGGGACCGCTGCAGTACTGAGCCTTACCCAGAGCGTCCGCATTCACCAACAGCTAGTTTGGCTTCTCAAACTAGCCGGCGGGCTCAGCCAAGGCCTCCCCACGCCTCCCCTCTTGTTTTAAGACCCAGGGTGGGGGTCCGTCCAGCCACGCCTGCCCGGAGCAGGGGGTCTGCAGTACCCGAGCACTTCAGTGCCACACGTGCCTGGCCGCCTCGGGCTCAACAGGAGCCTGAAGGGAGGAGACAGGCATGGGGACACTGAGGGCTGGGTGGGATTAGAACGGTGCCAACCTGACGGTGCCCGAGAAGCGTTTGTCCTTCTGAGGATCATAGTTCTTCAGGCTTATCTGAAGCTCCACCGTCTCCAAAAACCTTAAAAAAGCGTAACAAAGTTAACGGACCGTCCGCGGCTTCCCAAAGCAGCCCTCCGCGGAAGTCCGCGCTTACTTCCGGCGCTTGCGCTGGTTCCCGTGCAGGACTTCCCGCACTGCCTCATAGAGGGTGTCTCGGGAGACTTTGCTGCTGCAAGAAGGAAACAAGACGAGCGCTCAGGACCAGCGAGCAGTGGACCAATCCGTTGGAGTGTCAGAAGGCTCAGGCTCGGGGATGGTCCACGGAATACTCCCTGGGTATTCCGGACGCCAAGTGAGGCAATCTGGACCAGAGGCAAACCCCGGGGAAGAGGGGCCCTACTGGCGGCCGGCCTTGGCACGCGAACTCCAACGCCAGGCCCGTAGGCCGAAGCCTGGCAAAAATGCCCCGCTACGAAGCATAAGCAAGGACCCCCGATTCCGCCCGTAGTGTCTCCCTCCCCACGGGAGCGCCCGGAGGCGCGGATGAGTACGGATATCACTCTAAGCGCCACTAACCTCATAGCTCCTGCCGCCGCGATAACCGGAAAAGAGACAACTCAGTTCGCGCACGCGCTCAAATAGGACCTGGTTATCGCGAGAGATGCCTTGTTCCCGCGGCTTCCCCCTTGAGAGCAGTCGGGTCGCTCAGTGCCGGGGGTGGGGCGCCGCGGCAGCCGCGTGTTGCACTGCTAGACCTACGCGGAGACCACAGAGCTGCGGCGGTCCCGGGCGCCCGTTGCCACCAGCAGCTGCCCAGGCCCTTAGAGAAGAGGCTGGGCCCAGGGCGGTGAGCTGCAGTAGTCACACTCCTGGGCGCCGCCCCGTGTCGGCCGCTGAGAGCGTGCAATTCCGACATGTTTGTCCCTTAAACCTCCACGCTTCCTCCTGACCTTAGCACCTGCTTCACTTCTCAAAAGCAGGCTTTGCTCCTGACCTCTCTCCCTCATCATCTTGTTCTAACGGGGGCTCACGGCTTCTGAGGAAGTTGTGGAAAGGGAAACGTCGAGTTCTCTTCCCGGCGCCTCAGAGCCTGCGGTGGGGAGGAGCGGGTAAGGTTCTGTGATGAACTTTCACCTGATAGTTGACTCAGTAACATCTCCAGGTTGTGTCTTTTTGTTTGTTTGTTTTTTAAATATTTATTTTGGCTGTGCTGGATCTTCATTGTGGCATGTTTAGTTGCAGCATGTGTGATCTTATTTGCGGCATGCGAACTCTTAGTTGCAGCATGCATGTGGGATCTAGTTCCCTGCCCAGGGATCGAACCCAGGCCCTCTGCATTCGGAGCGCTGAGTCTTTCCCACTGGACCACCAAGGAAGTCCCCAGGTTAAGTGTTTACTATGAACAAGGCGCCTAGCTAAGTGCTGTGGGAATATAGTTGTAGAACACACAAGCCCACAGTATTGCACACCCTTTCTGTCTTTCCTGTCCAATAGGCCTCACCCTGTTCTCTGCTCACAGTAATCCCAGGAGCCCTTCAGATCCCTCCTCAAAAGCCATCATCTGCCCAAAAGTCTTCCCCAACTCCAGGCTGAGTCACTCTCACCCTCAAGCCCCCCTCCCCAGTGCAGGATGCACAGCCCACCCATGTACTCAACAGCTCTGATAGGGCTGGGGTGGGTGGTATCATACATGATCTGGCCCACAGAACTCTACCACCTTCCCCTCACCGAACATTTCCCTTGGAAAAAGATGCCCCTGTCACAGAGCAGGGTGGGGATGGCGTGGTATGTGTTTTCAGCAAACACCCAGAGTTAGTAGGAAGGCAGGCACTGCTTCTAATAAAACATTACTGAACTTCCTGCTTTTTATGAAATACCACTGATAAATTATTATTTAAGTCAGAAACAACACAGAGGATCATAACATACACTTGAGCACAAGAGATCTGTGCTAAACATACAGATCTCCCGGGGCTCCTGGAGCATCACTGTCGTCCACTCTGGGTCTGCTTTGACCCTACTGAGGCCTATCTTAACTCCTATTTTATTTATTATTATTATATTTTGGCCACATCTCACGGCATGCGGAACTCCCCCAACCAGGGATCCAACCCTCGTCCCCTGCAATGGAAGTGCAGAGTCTTAACCGCTGGACCATCAAGGAAGTCTGATGCCTATCTTAAAGTGTCTGTCCCCACAGCCTGAGGTAGAAATGACAAGGAGGCAGCCCAGGCTCAGCAGCTCTTGGTAATACAACTCACCCAGCCCCCTTAGCCCCAGACCCTTCCTGCTGGCTGGGAGGCCCAGATGGCCTCTCTGCAGCCTGGAGCAGGGAGACAGTTGACCCCTGGGATGGCCAGGCTCAGCCCTGACCCCCAGGCAAGGGGCAGGATGAGGTGCTCAGGGCAGAAGTGTCCTTCGGGAATCTGATGAGGGAGGTCCGGGAGGGTGGTCCCTTGGTGGATGGTCAGGGGGCCAGCTGTCTCAGGGCAGCCTGCAGGGACTTCTTCAGGAAAGTGGTATTGAGCTCCAGAACTGCAGCCAGGCCCAGCCTCTGGGGCTCACTGATCTGGAGAGAAGGAAGAATCATGTCTGGACTCCAGCAGCTGATCCCTCCCATCTCCCCTCTGCCCCTGGGCTCTGTTTAGTTAGAAGAGAGAAATCCAGGACACAAGGACAATAGGAGGAGATGACTCCCTGAGCAATCTATCCTCATTATCTCACCATGGTTAAGCAAGGTGTTTGGATTCAGGTAGACCTGGGGTCAAATACTAACTGCACAACGTACTATGTCAGCCATATTAAGAATAGTTGACAATTATTAGGTGCTTACTATGGGGCAGCACTTTATATGCATGACTTCATTTAATCCTCACAATCCTCCCATTTTACAGATGAGGAAACTGAGGTTCAGAGACACTCCACTGTGGCTGCCACATTCCTTCTGGGCCACTCTTTCTTCCCTGACCTGTTGCTGCAACCTCTGACCCATCTCTGCCCTGTACCTTCACTCTGCAATCCCCACTCCTTGCCAAGGCCAGAGGTTTCTTTACAGAATACAAATCTAATCAGGTCACTCCAGCTGAAGGCCCTGAGATAACCTCTGATGCCTCATATTGCAGGTCCTTCCAGGATCTACAGAGGGTCTTCAGAGGATCCAGGAGCTTCCTGAAATTGTGCATAAGATGTGTATTCATATTTCCATTTTTCTGGGAGGATGTATGCCTTTCACCAAATCATCACATAGGCCTGTGATCCCAAGAAAAGGGTTAAGAGCCAAGAGAAGACCTGGTCTTCAAGATAAAGTCCAAGCTCCTCACCATTAACCTACAGGGCCCTCCATTAGATGCTACCATGACTTGGCAATGTGACCTCAGGCAAATTACTTTAACCTGTGTCTCAATTTCCTCACCTATAAAATGGAGCTAATAATAGTATCTTCTCATAGGACTAACACCTGGAATAAACTAGTGAGTTAACATATGCAAAGGGCTTAGAACGATGCCTGGAACATATGAGGGGCTACAAGTATCAGCTCTCAGTATTTTAGCTCTCTAACTTCATCCCCTACAGCCATCTACTCTTGGGATTTTAGGCCTCAGCTACAATGATGTACCTGCAGATCCCCTGGGACATTGAGTGCTTACACCGTTTCTTTTGCCTGGAATGCCCTTTCCTTCATCTCTGCCCTTGACTACCACTCACCCTTTAAGACTCAGGAAGCCTGTCCCAACTCCCAACCACAAACAAGGTTTAGTTGCCCCCTTTTCCTCTGTCATCAAATGCCCTGTGCATACCTTTCACCTGGCTCCTACCAGATATTACAATGAGCCAGTTATCATCTCTCTCCCCTCTCACTAACCGGGGGAGAGGGTCAAGTCCAGGACAGAAACTGTGATATGGTCACTGTTGATTCCTTAATGCCCCAGATAGCATCTGGCCCACAGCAGTGTTGGCTGGATGAATGAACTCCTAAGCAGTCTCACTCCCCTGTCTTGGGCTTGAACTTGTGGTTTCCAAGGCTAACACTCAGGGTTTTCTCCCTGACAAACATATACCCTCGTGGCAGGCTCAGAGCAGCACGAGCAGCCCTCATGGCCCTACCAATACTCACATTGGCCCGATACTTGGTTACCACTGTCAGCATGAGCTTGGCATAGGCCATGGACGTGGTGGCTGCTGGCCCCTCTTTACAGAGTTTCTCCATCAACACACTGAACTTCTCAGAGGGCATCTCCACCTGCACACATTAGATCAGACAGTAGCACAAGAAAGGACCCTGGATTCAACTCCCAACTCCATCACTTCCTAACCAGGTGACCCTGTGCAGGTCACTTAACTGAGACTCAGTTTCCACATCTATAAAATGGGGCTCATGATGTCAAACTCTGAAGACTGTGAAAAGGATTAAATGAGATTATGCACATAAAGCCTAGCACACAGGTCTCAAAAAATGGTGGCCACTGTTGCACAGGCTCAGATTAGGAGATGGGGGACAAGGATCCCTCGCCTGGCTTAGTGGTTGAAGATATAAAGGAGTGAGGTCCCAAGGGGGCACTGGCAGTATAATAACAACAGATCTTCATAGTCACAATTTAATAAACACTTATTATGCGTTAGGTACCACTCTGAGCACGTTACACCAATTATACCATTTAAACCTCACCCCAGTTTTATGTGGTAGGTGCTATCATCACTCCCCTTTTGCAGATGAGGAAACTGAGGCATAAAGAGGTTAAGTCAACTACCTACGTTATGAACAAATGAGGCAGAATTTTAGGTACTGATATATGGAAAAACTGCCGAAATGTACTGTTAGATGAAAAAAGCAAAGTGCAGAGCACTGAGCTTGGTGTGTTACCATCTATGTAAAAGGCAGGGGAAAAGTAAATTTCACCATGTGTCCTTGTATATAGACAGCATCTCTGGGAGGGTTCCCCTGCAACTAGTAACACTGATTAGCCCTGCGGAGGGGAATCTCGGTGGCTGGGGAAAATTTTTTCACTATATCCTTTTAAGCGTTCAAAATTGTGAACATATGAATCTACTACCTATTCAAAAATAAATTAGGCACTGTCCCTGGCAGTCCAGTGGTTAGGACTCCATGCTTCCACTTCAGGGGGCACGGGTTCAATCCCTGGTCGGGGAACTAGGATCCCGCATGCCATTCAGTGCGGCCAAAAAATAAATTAATTAAATTAAAAAATAAATTAAATTTACACACACACATCAAAAAGTCCCTCCCCAAGGCCACACAGCTACTAAGAGGCAGAGCTGGGATTCACCGTGCAGTCAGCTCTCTGCTACCGGCCTTTCAAGCCCCTGGACCCTCCCACTGTCATGGGCACCCTGCCGGAGGGCAGTCATCCTGCTTGCCCCTCCATCACTGAAGGGGTCAGACACCCAGGAGCTGCACACCCAGCCACAGCACTGCAGCACTTCTTTGTCCACTCTTCCCCAAGGCAGCCTGCTCACCTGCCGCTCCAGGAGTGACTGCAACACCAAGAAAGTCTCTTCCTTCCAGGGCAGCTCCAAGATCTGTCTGCAAGGCACAGGCCCCAGTGAGGAAAGCTCAGCCTCCCACCTAAGCCTGAATATCTACTGCTCCTACCCCAAGGCAGGGCAAGGCCCTGGGGACAGCCAAGATCTCCAGCCAACAGAGGAAGTAGTCAGAGCCCCCCGATGCTGGTGGCCATCTAGCAGCCACTGCTGCAGAGCCCATACTCAGTGCTGGGAAGGCCACAGCCCAAGACTCCCGGGACCTGACATGAAGGATTTGGCAGTGAGAGGTACAAAGGTCCCCTGGAAAATAACCAGGAGTTGATAGTGCCTCCTGAGTTTGAAAGCGGAGGACGACCCAGGGAAGAGGAGGATGATGATGGGTGAGATGACACACAGGAGGCTTCCTAGAGAAGGCGAGACCTCCCTGCGGAACCCAGCCCACGGTGAGGTCCACTCCAGCTACACCTACTGTCCTCAGCTTGTTTGGAAAAGCAGGATGTCACATGGAAACGGTGTGGCTTCTTGGGCGCACAGACTTGGGTTTGATCCCAGGCTTTTGCACTTGCTGGCTGTGTGACCTTTGGCCACCTCCCTCAACCTCTCTGAGCTTCAGTTTTTCCATCTCTAAGGTGGCCACAGCACTTACCTCACAGGATTGCATGAAGACTAATGAAGTAATGAATCTAAAGCACAGAGAAAGTGCTCAATAACTGGTGGCTGGCAGTATTTTTGCGACTGTCCCCTTCTCATATTATACTTAGCATTTCATATTTCATGTTAGTGTCCAATGAGATCTCACCTACTCATTATTTCTACATGTCTGTATCTTGACTCCCCAATTTTGATACCTAAATTTAACACCAATTTAATAACAACATTTGAGCACTCACTAGGTGCCAAATACTGTGCCGAGGCCATTAAATGCATTATCACATTATCTAGAAAAACTCTACAGAGTTCATACATGGAAACAGAGGCTCAGAGAGATGCAATAACCTGTTTAAAACTCACACATTTAAATAAAAGGCAAGGTTGAGACCTGCAACCATGTCTGTCTGACTCCAGAGCCAGTGCTCTGAACCACTACGCCATGTTCCAACTACGCCAAGAACTCAAGAGCAGGAGTGCCAGCCTCTTCACATTCCCGGGGGCACCTGGCACAGAAGCCTGAAACCCTGGGCTTGGGAAGGTGCATGGGATGGCAACTAACAGGGGCCCACAGGTGGGAAGGCACAAGCTAGGCTCAGGACAGCGAGAGGGGGCAATGGCTGTGCCACTGCCTGTATTTCAGGCACGGGCCCTGGTACCCAGCCGGCTCCAAGTCCAGAATGCCAAAAGCAGGTTTGGCCAGAGGCAGGAGGTGCGGGTGGGGCCAGCGTGGAGCTTGTACACTCACCCCAGCATTAGAGCCTGCATGTCCGGCTCCAGGGCCTCGTCCTTTGTAAGGCAACACAGTAACTCTGTTTGAGCTGGACCTGGGTGGGCAACAGCAGAGGGGAAAAGTCTGGGAGCAGCTGGCAGGAGAGAATGGGGCTAGCAGGGAACAAAATGCCTGGCCCTTTACAGGTGGCATCGTCAGGGAAGCAACAGGTATCTTCATTTATTGAAAACTCAGCTCCTCCAGGGCCACCCGGGGGGTGAAGGGTGCTGGGAACAGACAGGGAAGAGCTACCAGGCCTGGGGCCCATTCCAGAATTACCTATTCCTGGGGCTTGGAGCACAGGGCCAAGGAGGGCTCTGCAGACGGCGTAGGTGTACTTAGTACAGAAGGAGGTCAGGGCAGTTGTGAGCAAGCGGGAGGCTGAGGAAGTCAGGGAGAGAATCTACAGCCAACGGGGAGGAAAATATTAATTTCTTTCTTCTTCCTTCCTATCAGTGTTTATTGAACACGTATTTCAGAGGCTCACACATTACAGTACAGAGAAAAAAGATCTTTCATCTAGGACTCACATGGATCCACTCATTGGAAAGGACACATAGCTCCCTTCCCCAGCTCCCAAATCCCTGATCCCAAACCCCAAATCCCTTCCACTTCTCTAAGGATCTGGGGCCCAAGAAGGAGGAGTTAGATGCCAGGTGGGTAGATGGCCTAGGGGGTTATGCCCTTCCCTTGCCCCAGGCTCCCCAGACAAGCAGATGCATGCAAGGCTGGGAACCCCCTCTCCCACCCTACTGAGGGTTCAGACTCTCTCACTCACTGTCTCTGGCACTCCATGTGTATCCCAGCGCACCTACCCGTCCAAGGAAGAGGCTCCTGGTCAGCACAGTAGCATTGCTGAGGCTGAGGTCTGGTGAAAGGGCCAGCAGCCAGGTGCAGAGCTGCAGGAGACCTGTGTCCGAGAGCTGTGGGAGCTGCAGCTGGGCACACACCAGGTCCACCTGCCAAGGAGGAGGGAGGACACCGGGGCACTCAGCCTGTCTCTGCTGGGCTGTCTCAATCCAACCGGGCAGCAGAAGGGGCGAGGCCAGGACACTCCAGGGTAAGGTAAGGTGGGGAGAGCTGCCCTACGGGGAGGAACCAAGGGCTAAAAGAAACCACTGAGGGTCACCCCTGCCCCTGAGACCAAAAAACCCAACAAAATCCCCTCCCCAAATTCCTACATGAGGCAGGGAAACACAAATTTAAATGGAGAGGGACCGTGTCCTCAGGGCCAGGCGGTTTTTCTGGACTCACCTGGCCAGGACTGCATTCGTGGAGAAGCTGCAGCTCAACTGGTGGGGTGCCCTCCAGCCCTTCCAACCCCTGGGAAGGCAAGTCCCATGTTAGGGCCTGCAGAGCCCTCAGTGACAAGTCACTGAGGCCACTCCTTCAATTGGCAGAGTGGATGGCTAAGGACCCCTTAAGGTGCTACTAGAGAGGAACTTGCCTGGAATTAGAACCTGTCTCAGGTTAGACAACATACTTGGACCAAGAAAAGCCTTTGCAGGGACTGTCCTCAGACCTTCATTCCAACCCCCTCACCCAAACAGCCTGTGCCTCACTGCACTGGGGCTTCCCTGGGCACAGCTGGGGTCCAGGCAGGGGGCGGAAGAAGGGTTATGGGTAGCAGAGTAGGGCCAGTCACCTTCCCGAGGGTCTTGAGCAGCTGCTGCAGCCTGGGAACTTGTTCCTGCAGAGGAGAGCCCAGTCACTGCCATGTCCCCACCCATGCAGCATGGCCCCCAACCCAGACCCAGCCCCCTCTCTGAGAAGGCCCCAGGTCAGTGGGCACTAGCGGGCAAAGATGATTCAAGAGAGCCAGAACGTAAACCTTGCAAAGTGCTTAAAGGACTCAAACTAGACAAGACCTATGTAAACCCAACTGAACAGACTTGTCTTCTCTGCATACATCCTAATGGGGGCAGACCCAGGCCTTGGGCTGGGAGGACAGGCTGGATGCTGATATGATTCCCCCATTCCCATAAGATGGGTGGCAGGGGTAGCTCCAGAGCCTTTCCTCTTCCATGGTACCCTTAACCTCACACTATTGATCATTAGGTCAAGGGCTCCCACCTCCAGTAACTCCTGTCCCCACTCCCTCCTCTGTAGAATCTGTGGAGCAGAAATTACATTCCCTCAACCCCACCTCCTTCCCCTTGCTCCACGGACTACAGTCATCCGAGGTGGGACACAGTATCCCAACCGGCTTAAACCCCCCATTCCTGAAGAATCACTCGAAAGCAGCCTCCTCACCCTAGTACCTGGATAGCTCTGGGCAACTCCAAACTCTCAGGTAGGCCCTTGGCATCCTCTAGACTCTGACCAGCCTCACTGGGCTTAGCCCCCAAAACAGGCTGGTTCTTAATGGACGATGCACCTCCTCCATTGGCCAGGGATTCCAAAGATTCATGTTCAGGTCTGTTTTCCTCATGACTTTCTTCTTCTTCCTTTTCCAAACACCGGAGCCTTTTGGGGGCCCTCTCCCCCTCAGGACTGGCAGGCTCTTCCTCCGCTTCCTTTCTGCGTTTCCGAGGCCGCTGGGAGTCCTTGTCCTCCTCCTGTTCTGTCCCTTCGGGATCTGGAGCCTGGGGCAACTTCAACTTCCTGCCCCCTTGGCCCAGCTGCCTACACAGGCCTCGGAGCTGTCTCTGGCACCTTTTAGACAGTGGGGACACTCCCTCAGTGGAGACCCCAACACCCAGATCCCTTCGCAGAAATTCCCCAAGGGCCCGGAGCCAGGGATCACGGTCGGGGCTTGGATCCTGCTGCACAACCTGCAGCACAGGGTGGAGACTGCTTTCGGGCAGCGACGGCCAAACAGCCATCAGTAGGGACATCAGGTTCCTCTGGCATAACGGGGGCAATCGCAGCAGCAGTGGTTTCCTGGGTAGCAGAGGGAGAACAAGCAGTTAAGAGTGTCTTGCTGAAAGGAACATAGGGCAGACTGGGTAGAGCTAGAGGCTAGACGGCACCGGACAGATGGGGGCGCTGGTGGGCAGTACCTGCGAGTCGGTATGGATGGAGGAGGGGACAGCATGGAAGTCATTCAACAAGTGGGCATCTATTCTACACTACACTAGGCCCTGCTCTTTGACATCTCCTATTTCAGCTCAGAAATTCACGTTGAAACCTACCCTATAATAGATCCATGCTTGTTTTATGTAAAAAAGAAAAAGAAGCCCTTTCCCAAACTTTACGTAAAAATAATACTCCAGAATACTGAGCAACGCTTAGCCTGCAGCCCTGTGCTCCCCTTGGCAGTCCCCTGGAACTCACAGGGTCACATCTGTCCAGCTCTGATGTTCCTTTCACTGAACTGAGTTCCTGAGAGGCAGAAGCAGTGTCTCTTTCCTCTGTGTCCCAGTACCCAGCACAACACCAGCCTAAAGCAGGCACTTGGTGCACATTTATTGACTGAATTAAATCTCTGAGAATACGTTTCACAGATCAGCAAGACTGCTGTGGACAGAACAAAGTAGCCATCTGTAACGTGACAAAGGCACGAATGCAGATGCTATGTGACCTGAGGCTTGCTGGAGTGGCAAGCAGGTCATGAGTGCATCTAGCCCACCACCCATCACACCTCTGCACCTCTGTATACATGACTTTGTGGGGCTGTTTGTCATCACACACAGAGGCACTTGGGATATATAAGAGAGGAACGAAACCTTTTATTTTTTTGTGGAGAAAAAACACTAAATGAGAGAAAAAACTAGAGTAAAAGTTAAAAAGATCGTCAATTTGTGGTGGAGGATACTGAAGTAGAGAAGTCGGGAAGAGCCTACTCCAAGGACTTTTACCTTTTTTGTGCATGGATTCCCTTATCAGAATAAGAGGGTTAAATGCATAAAATACATAGCATTACAAAAGAAAACAATTATACTGCAGTACAGTTCTATCCAGGGACCGCAGGTTACGTTCCATTCCCCTTACTCTGTCCAGAAAGAGCCAGACCATTGGGTAAACATATCTAGAGCGTCCAATTTGCAGATTCAGAAAATTCTATTGAAAGAAATTCAAGATGGAGTGTGGGAAGAAAATAATAGAACTTCTATATCTATTTATCTAAAACATGAAAAATTAAGTATTACAAATATTTAAAATATGGATTGGCCCTCCATATTCCAGTGTCCAACCCAATTCTTAGGGAGGAGTATTCAAGGAGAGTGGGAGGTCTGCTCTTCAGCCCCCTAGAGGCTGAAGGTGGCACCTCACTACGTTACTTTCTGTATTTTACTTAACTAGATAGTTAAGTGCATCTATGGACGCTGTATTATCTTTCTTAACAAAACGAACCCTCACAAAATGGACACATGGCTTACAAGGATGTCAGAAAAGAAACTGACTACCAGTAAGGGAAGCACAACCTAACTCAAAAATGGCAGAGCTGACACTTCTGCTCCTAGTAGGGATTCTTAGCCACATAAAGAGGGGGAAAAAGTTCAAAGTCACCCAAAAGACTAAAAATTATCAAGAACACCATCCTCAAGGTAAGAGATCTTCCCCTAAACTGTATATTATGCTTTGAAAAACTGATAATATAAAGCCAGCATGATCAGATGTTTATTGTCATTTACCACGTTTAAAATTTCTATTTATGGGGACTTCCCTGGTGTCGCAGTGGTTAGGAGTCCGCCTGCCAATGCAGGGGACACGGATTCCATCCCTGGTCCAGGAAGATCCCACATGCCGCAGAGCAACTAAGCCCGTGCGCCACAACTCCTGAGCCTGCATGCCACAACTACTGAAGCCTGCGCGCCTAGAGCCCGTGCTCCGCAACGAGAAGCCACCGCAATGAGAAGCCCGCGCACTGCAATGAAGAGTAGCCCCTGCTCTCCGAAACTAGAGAGAGTCCGCGTGCAGCAACGAAGACCCAACACAGCCATAAATAAATAAAAATAAAATTTTAAAAAATTTCTATTTATGTATACTTGACAATGTACGTATTTTAACACACGTGTACTCTTGACCTATACTGGAGGTAAGAGATGGAAGTGTGTGATTAAAATTAGTTAGAATCCACTGACACAATTATTCATTTACACCCAACCGAGGGCAGGTGTCTTTCGTCTAGGTAGGCAGCACTGCACCCAGTACCTACGCTATGAGGGTCTGCCGGAGGCCCCGCCTCACAGGGCGCGCGGCAGGGACCCGCTCTCGGGGCAAGTATTTCACCTCTCTGTGCCTCGGTCTTCTCACCTAGAGAAGTAGGTAGCGCCAGCCCCTGCCTCACACCACCGTGGAGGATGACGGGCGGCGCCCCGAGCTACGCCAGCGGCCGCCGCGACCAGCAGGACAGGAGGAACGCGGGCGGACAACTTACAGCTCCAGGCGACAGTCCGGGCCCTCCACTACTGGCTCCTCCCGGCACAGCGCCTCGAAGACGCGGTCCCAGCCGAAGGGCTCCCCGCCGCGGCCGCTCAGAGCCCGCAGCACCCCCAAGCCGCGCCGCGCCCCGTCGGGCCCCGCCTGCAGCGTCTGCAGCAGGAGGCGGGCGGGGGCCTCTAGGTGCGCCCAGGGCGCCGGCTCCGCGCCCTCAGCCTGAGCGGGTGCCGCCTCCGGGGCCTCCATGCCCGGGGCCAGGGAGCCGCGCTGCCCCGAGCTCTGGTTTCGGGCCTCAGCTCCGGGGCCTGGGGAAAGGGAGGCGGACGACAGCGCCGTCCCTGATGCTGCGGCCGGCCCCTTCCTGCGCGCGCCACATTCCCTCCTCAGCGTTCGGGGAGGCTCTCGGACTCGCACCCCGCCAGCGCGCGAGACTTGATCTGTCAGAAAGGAAAGGAACGGGGAAGTGCGGCCGGGGCTGGGCGCAAGAGCAGGCCGGAAGGGGCAAGTAGGATAGGAGTAGGGAGGCGGGGCGAAGGCCGAGTGCAGATCTGCTGATGAGGCGGGACCAGAGTGGGGGCGGTGCCACTAGGAAATCGGTTAGTGGGCGGGGTCATGCAAGAGATAGAGTGGGGCGGGGCTTGATGGAGGATGGGTCCTCTGCGGCTGACCCTAACCTTGCTTCCTCCACCGATCGCTGAAGTAAGTGAGGGGGCGGGCGTACAGAATGGATATCAGGGATCCTGCTGGTTGTACTTCAGGATCCAAGCATCATTTAATTTCAGCTGATGCCCATGTTGCCTATAGATCATGGGCTTTGCCATAGGATTTGATCATAATTTACGATAACGTCACCTCTTCCACAGGCCATCAACTGGCATCATTGGGGTTTCAGTCCTCTCCAGAAATGTTCCATCTACTAATACACCCGAGAATGGAGTCGCAGTAAAACCTAATGCCATCGATATGGCCAAAGGCATTCCTGTAAACTTCCTCCCTAAGATCAAGAAGTGGCCTTGCTCTGGTTGTTTATAAGGGACCAAGAGTGCCTCCAATTCCCAGGGTTTTGGTTTAAGGAAATCTGCTGGAGGAGGCAGGCTTCCAGCGAAGGGAGGGACCATAGCAGAGGATAGGAATAAAGGCAGAGGGGAGAAGAGCGCCACAGCACCCCATAAACCCTACTTTGGGTGTCAGCTTGTATTTCCATCCTCCCAGCTTCTGCTGCCATGCACACATCCACTCAATCAATAAATCTTTACTGAGCACCTAGCGCTCAGGATGCAGGGAACAAAATAAATACCTTTGCCCTCATTGTTGCTGACCCTCAATTGAGGAGAGACAGACAACTAAGTAAGTAAACAATAGAATGTTTGTTTGTGATAAGTGCTTTCAAGGATATAGCAGGGAAGGGAGATAGAGTGAGGTAGTTTTAAATAGGTGGTCAGGCAAGAGTGCACTTGCTGGGGAGTAACAGGAGAGGTAACCAGACCAGATCTTGTGAGGCCTTGACATCATAGAGAGGAATTTTTCTTTCACCCTGAATAGTATGGGAAGCCATAGGCATATTTTATTTTATTTATTTATTTTTTTGTGGTACGCGGGCCTCTCACTGCCGCAGCCTCTCCCGTTGCGGAGCACAGGCTCCACATGCTCAGGCTCAGCGGCCATGGCCCACGGGCCCAGCTGCTCCGCGGCTTGTGGGATCCTCCCGGACTGGGGCACGAACCCGTGTCCCCCGCATCGGCAGGCAGACTCCCAACCACTGCGCCACCAGGGAAGCCCCATAGGCATATTTTGAACTGGATCTGATTTCCATTAGAGCCAAATTTTTTATTTTTTCCAAAATGATTTCAAGGGAGGGACTTCCCTGGTAGTCCAGTGGTTAAGAATCCATCTTGCAATGCAGGGGATGCCGGTTCGATCCCTGGCTGGGGAACTAAGATCCCACATGCCACAGGACAACTAAGCCCGCGTGCCACAACTACTGAGCCCGCACACCACAACTAGAGAGCCTGTGTACTGCAGCTACAGAGCTCATGAGCTCTGGAGCCCATGCACCACAACTAGAGAGAAGCCCACACACTGAAAGGAAGAGCCTGTGTATCGCAACAAAAGATGCATGCTGCAACTAAGACCTGATGCAGCCAAAAAATAAAATAAAATTTTTAAAAAATGATTTTAAGGGCTTCCCTGGTGGTGCAGTGGTTGAGAGTCCGCCTGCCGATGCAGGGGACACGAGTTCGTGCCCCAGTCCAGGAAGATCCCATATGCCGCAGAGTGGCTAGGCCCGTGAGCCATGGCCACTGAACCTGCGCGTCTGGAGCCTGTGCTCCGCAACGGGAGAGGCCACGACAGTGAGAGGCCCGCATACTGCAAAAAAAAAAAAAAAAAAAAAGATTTTAAGAGAGCTGTTGGAAAAGACTATGGAGTATTTCTTAAATCAGTGGTCCCCAAAATTTTTGTCACCAGGGACCGGTTTCGCAGAAGACAATTTTTCCACGGATGGGGGTGGGGGTGGGGTGGATGGTTTGGGGATGACTCAAGCGCATTACATTTATTGTGCACTTTATTTCTATTATTATTACACTGTAATATATAATGAAACAATGATACAACTCACCATAATGCAGAATCAGTGGGAGCCCTGAGCTTGTTTTCCTGCAACTAGATGGTCCCATCTGGGGGTGACGGGAAACAGTGACACCCGAAGGGTGTTGCTATGTCCAGTCTACTCCATTAGGTGCAGCTTCATCGTCACTTGCCACTCACTGGTAGAGTTTTGATATGAGTCTGCAAGCAGTTGATTTATTATGGTCTCTGTGCAGTCAAACCCCTCTGCTATTGATAATCTGTATTTTCAGCTGCTCCCCAGCGCTAGCATCACCGCCTCAGCTCCACCTCAGATCACCAGGCATTAGATTCTCATAAGGAGCGCGCAACCTAGATCCCTCGCATGCGCAGTTCACAGTAGAGTTCGAGCCCCTCTGAGAATCTAATGCCACCGCTGATCTGACAGGAGGCGGAGCTCAGGCGGTAATGTGAGCCATGGGGAGCGGCTGTAAACACAGATGAATCTTCGCTCACCGCCCACCTCCTGCTCTGCGGCCTGGTCCCTAACAGGCCACGGACTGGTATCGGTCCGTGGCCCGGGGGGTGGGGACCTCTGTCTTAGTGCCTGCTTTGCAAAGGGCAAAAGAGTAGGAAATAAGTTTCTTCCAGGAACCTCTATCTCAGTTTATCAGTTCTAACTTCATAGGAGATGGTTTTGGTCTTCAAATGACCAAATGATGTTGGGGGCAAAGGGGTGGAGGCCCTGATAAGTAGTGGGCGGGGCCAAGAATGCTAAACAGCCTTCAATGCCCTGCCCATCCTCAACTGCAGCCTTATCGTGGTGGCTCTGGTTCATGCCCACCCGGGTCTGCATTCTAGCCAATGGGAAGGAGAATAGGGAGAAAACTTCCAAGTGTGGTTCTTGAACCACACTTGGAATCCACAAGGATTCCAAGGGGGAATCCTTGAGACCCTTTCACGGGATCTCTGACATTACTATTTTTATAATACCTACATTATTTGCCCTTTCTGTTCTCATTCTCTTATGAGCATAAAGTGAAGTTTTCCAAAGGCTAAGTGACAGGTGATATTGCAACAGATTAAATGCAGAAGAAACCCTTGGTGGGGGTAGGGGTGAGGGTGCACCTGGGCTATAAGCAGACGCTCTTCAGACACGAGCAGTGATGGCTTAGGTGCACTTTATTGGTTTTCTTTCAGAATCCTTCTACAAAAGAGTAAAGTTAAAAACCAAGTCCCTGGCAAGAGGGTGAGAACCCTTCCTCTTTCCCGAGAGCCATCCCCCCTCCCCATGTTCCCCAGCTGTGTCACTGCTGCAGTTCATGGGTGTGGGGCACTTGCTACTTTCATCCCCCACCAAGCTCCAAAGGGAAAAGACCTACCACCTGGCAACCCCTGCCCCTCAGCCCCATCCCCCCACACGTTGATCCTGGTTACAGGAGGCAGTGGTAAGAACTGTTGGGGTCCAGGAGGAGTTCTGAACCCCAGAAGGCCATGGTCAGGGCACAGTCCATGAAGAACACTTCCTCCTCTGGCTCGGTGCCCCCTAGGAACGCTGTTTTGCCCACCACCTGAGAGTAGAAAAAGAAATCAGTGAAAACCCCTCAGCTTCGACCCCAGTTGTATGTGGTACAGGGGAATCAAGGCTGACACATAAGGTTAGGCAGGTTGTACGTAGCACAAAGGTACCACATCTAAGCAGGCACCATTAATGTCACAGACATCATACATAGGTTTTACATTTATCACAGACATTTATTATAAACCATGGCCAGCAGCCTCCCCGACCCCTTATCCCTGCTGTTACCACCTCACTCACAGAGGCCAGCTGCATACTCCCGGGCCAGGGAGGATCAGAAGTCGGGGCCTTATCTGGGAGCTGGTGCAGGTAAATGCAGTCCGACTTGAAGGGGCAGCGGCCATTCCCCCGCATGAAGAACCGGCATCGAATCTGGCTATGAGAGGGCAGAAGGATAGAAGACCATCACCTTCAAGCCCAGTTGCCCCAGGAACAAGGGGCACTCAAGGCCGACATGTAATGTTGGGTAGGTTATACACAGCACAAAGGCACCGCCACATCTATCCTGGCACCTCTAGGGTCACATAGACAAGTGTAGATGTTATATGTATTACAATTATTTCCCAGCAGATGGCAGTAAAGTGTCTTAAGTGGTACCTTTCTCGTAATTCCCACAAAGTCTATTTGGGACAGCAGTGACCCTGGGAATCTCCTTTCCTTCTTTGAACTAAGTTTCAGTAATACCACCAAAGGAGGAGGGAGAGCAGTTAACCCTACAATGTGTCTCTGTAACCAGGTTAGAACAATGCCCTCTTCTGAGGGGTGGTCTTATGATTTGGTAACTGCTAGCTAATGAAATTGATTAAGAAGCTTCCCACTTCTGAGATTTCAAATTTCATTCTGTGAAAGGTCAGATACAGGAAGGGCTTGTGGGCAACTCGTGATCTGCTTAAGTAGGAACAGCTTTTTCTTGCACAGAAAGATGGACGAGAGGGAGAAAAAGATAAAGCGCATATTTATAGCCTTTTTCCTTTTTCCTGCATCATCACCTCTCTGCTTGACTCCAACGCAGTTGAGTCTTTCCCACTTCCTGCAGTCCCAGCGTGAATGGAGGATCCCGCTGACTACCAAGCTGGAAGCCTGGGAATCCCTCTAAAATGACTGTCCCTCTTCCTCTTCCTACCATTTGACCAAACCTAGCATTAGAAACCCCTCCATCCAGATAGCATCCAAAACCACCCCACTCAACCTGACCAGATTCTCCATCAGTCTCCCTCACTCAGCTCTCACGTGATAGTACCAGTCCTGTGGCCGTCCATCTGGAAACATTAATCATCTTACAATTTCCTTTCAACCTCATGGTCAATTGGCTACCCAGGTATGGCCCTTCTTCCTCTCAAGTCAATATCCCCGCCAAGGTTCCTTCTAGTCCATGCTAGGAGTCAGAATGTCTGGGTTCAAACCCACTTCCTTACTTAAGCCCCATAGACCTTGCCTCACTTTCTCCTTCTACAGCATGGTAACAGTAAGAGTCTCTACTTCCATGGTGGCTTGTGGGATCTTAGTTCCCCGACCAGGGATAGAACCTGTGGCCCCGTCAGTGAGCGTGCCAGGTCCTAACCACTGGACTGCTGAGGAATTCCTATACTTTCTTGCTTTAAAAAAAAAATCAGAAATAAAAGCCAAGCAGGGCTTCCCATCATGCTGAGAGAACCAGAGTTTCCCTGTGTGGATCCTGAGCCAGGCTAGAAGAGAAACTTGGCCTTGACTGTCTCAGTCACTCACTATTATTCACTGGGCTTTCTGAAATAGTGGAAATAGCTCACACCCTCACTTGCTGTCTTGGTCACTCTGCACTTCCAGGATTTGGGGGATGCCATGCTGGGAACCACGGCTGAGAGGGTATAGATCAGGGACTGCTTCCCCTCTTTCCTAACCTGAGTCATGCTCCCCCTGCCAGAATCACCTGGTCCGAGCCTTGAAGTTCCTGATGAGTTGTTCCTTCTTAGGCCCCTTGCTCACCCAGAATTTGCAGGGAATGATGTAGCTGGAAGGGACACGGCACTGGGGACAGGCCCTGCGAGGTGGGATGGGGTGGGAGGTGGGAGAGGAGTAGTCACAAGTCCATCGGCCTGTCTCTGAGCCTACCCCTCTGTGGGACCTTTCCCTCCCTCCCTGCTGGCCCCTCCATGACACTGACTTGATGACACCCAGCGGGAAGTCCCCTCGGCTCTTCCGCCAGGTACGCAGGCAGTCCAGGCAGTGGGGGTGGCTGCAGTTGGGCAGGATGCCAAAAATCCGCTTGGCCTCTGGCTTGTCCCACACCTTGTCCATGCAGATGCCACACACGATGTCCCGACTGTCCTGCACCCTCTGCAGCCACAGGCAGGGTCAGAGCACATCCTCCCTTCAGCCCCCCCCCCCCCCCCCCCCCCCCCCCCCCCCCCCACACACACACTGTCACCCCAAATACGGCCCCAGGGAACACAGAACCCTCCTCCAGCAGGTATGGGCATCCCAGAGGTCCAGCATGGCATCCTCTTCCCCTCCCCCTCCACTACCTGCTGCACCTCAAGGTCCAGGCTTTGAAGTGGGGCCAGGAGCTCCTGGACAGGGTCTGACATAGGCTGAGACTTCGGGAAGTAGCTGTGATCACCATCAGCAGCTGTTGGGGAAAACTGGATCCATTCATTCATTTACTCATTCATGTGGTATCTCCTAAGCGTCTGCTGCATGCAAGGCCCTGAGGGTGTGTAAAGTTCTGTCCACCAGTAGTTCAGAGTCTACTCAGAATTATGTCTCTAACACAACTGTTTAGACCTGTGCTATTCAATATGATAGCCACCTGCCACATGTGGCTATCAAGCACCTGGAATGGAGCTAGTCTGAATTCAGATGTGTCATAGTGTAAAATACACATGAGATTTTGAAGCTGAATACCAAAAAGTCTCTAAAATGTTTCATTATTAACTTTTTATATTAATTACATATTGAAACGATATTGGATATGTAATTTTTGATATACTGGGTTAAATATTAAAATTAATTTCACTTGTTTCTTTTTCCTTTTTTTAAAATGAGGCTGCTAGAAAAATTTTATTTACATGCGTGAATTGTAAAATGATGCAACCACTTTGGAAAACAGTTTGGTGGTTCCTCAAAATATTAAACATAGGGTTAACATATGATCCAGTAACTCCACTCCTAGGTATATACCCAAGAGAAATGGAAATATACATCCGCACAAAAATTTGTACATAAGTGCTCATAGCAACATTATTCATAATAGCCAGAAAGCAAAAACAACCCAAGTATCCATCCACTGGTGAATGAATAAAACAAAATGTGGTATATATCCATATCCTGGGATATTATTTGGCCATAAAAGGAAATGAAGTACTTCTATATGCTGCAATATGAATAAATCTAGAAAATATTATACTAAATAAAAGAAGCCAGACACAAAAAGGCCATATATTGTATGATTCCATTTATATGAAATGTCCAGAAGAGGCAAATCCACAGAGCCAGAAAATAGATTCGTGTTTACCAATGGCTGGGAGGGGTTGTGGATGAAGAGTGATTGCTAATGGGCTTCTTTTTGGGGTAATGAAAATCTTCTAGAATTAAATAGTGCTACTAATAAGAACCTACTGTACAGCACAGGGAACTCTACTCAGTACTCTGTAACTACCTATATGGGAAAAGAATCTAAAAGAGCATGGATATATGTATAACTGATTCACTTTGCTGTACAACAGAAACTAACACAACATTCCAAATCAACTCTACTCCAATAAAAATTAATTTAAAAAAACAGTGCTAATGTTTGTACTACTCTGAATATACTGTATTACATTGAATCGTACACTTTAAGTTGGTGAATTTTTTGGTTTGTGAATTATATCTCAATAAAGCTGATACAAAAAATTCCATATGTTATATGGAATCTAAAAAAAAAAAATTGGTTCTGAAGAACCTAGGGGCAGGACAGGAATGAAGACGCAGACATAGAGAATGGACTTGAGGACACGGGGAGGGGGAAGGGTAAGCTGGGACAAAGTGAGAGAGTGGCATGGACATATATACACTACCAAATGTAAAACAGATAGCTAGTGGGAAGCAGCCACATAGCACAGGGAGATCAGCTTGGTGCTTTGTGTCCACCTAGAGGGGTGGGATAGGGAGGGTGGGAGGGAGACGCAAGAGGGAGGAGGTATGGGGATATATGTCTATGTATAGTTGATTCACTTTGTTATACAGCAGAAACTAACACACCATTGTAAAGCGATTATACTCCAATAAAGATGTTAAGGAAAAAAATTCCATATGTAACATATTTCTGTTGGACAGCACTGAATTAGAACAATAATTTTAAAAATAACTACTAGTATTTAGTGTTTACTCTGTGCCAGGTACTGTGCTATGCACATCACATATACGAACTCATCAAGACCCTGTGAGTAGGTGCTATTATCAGTGCCCTTTAGCAGATGAGGCAGTTGAGACTCAGAGAGGTTAAGTGACTTGTTCAAGGTCACACAGTTCCTAAGTGGTGGAGCCAGCATTTGAAACTAGGTGGTTTGACTCCACAGGCACCATGGTATTCTGCTTCTAGAACACAGAGAGCAACAGAGCCGGAGGAAAATTTCCCTCTGGCTGGGAATATTGAGGAGGGAGGGGGCGGAAGGAAATATAAACCTTGCTCAGAGACAGAGCAGGGACCCTGGTCTCAGATCTCACTTGTGCCCACCTGCAGTACCCCTGATGACTCACATGCTAGGGACAGGGACTTCCAGGAGCTGCCACCAATGTCCTCAGCCTTGCTGAACAACTCCTCCAGGCCAGGCTCCATGCCCTGGTAGGCCCCGGCCCAACCCCATCCGGCAGTCACAGAGGGCAGGTAGGAGGGCTCGGAGCCCCTGCGGGTCAGTCCCTGCGGGGGGCCTGACAGGGTGATGTGTGGCTCCGAATGGCGGCGGCCCCACTCAAGGTGGTGGGGAGGCTGCAGGTGGCAGGGAGGCTGCAGGTGCCGGTAGCTGTCGTGAGGAAGAGAAGGGTAAGGAGAAAGGGATAGCTCCTTCACGGCTCAGAGCTAACTCAGCCTAGTACTTGGAGCTGAGGGCAGAGGGGCTCTGGGAAGATGCATGGTCCATGAAGAATGATTCCTCCCTCCCGAGTCTCCCAGCCCGCTCCCCACTTGAGGAGAAGAGGCACTTACCCACATCCATCTCCGTGGAAGCAGAAGCCTCGCTGGAAATATCTGCAGACCTGGGATGCCTTCCGGTCCTGAGTGAAGCAGCGGCTGGACCCCCAGTGACAGGCCCCTCGGTCAAAGTTCCTAAGAGATCATTTGAGTCATGCCCAGCCCCATTTTAGTTCCTGCCTTTGTGATCCTTCTAGAAAGACGCTGTGTGACATGAAGACTCAGGCTTCAGGTTTGGTCCTGTGTTCAAATCCTGACTCCGCTTGATAACCCTGGGTGGTAATTCAATTTCCCTAAAGCTTGGTTTCCTCCCGCTTAAACATGAGGGTAACAATGCCTCCTGTTACCTCAGGGTTGTTGTGAAGGTTTTTTTAGATTTCGCACAATGCACATAGCAGGAGCTCAGTAAATCATAGTGATTCCTATTACTTTCTCCAAGCACAGAGTCTGGTGGGCTCTGGATTCAGAATTCTGGGTTCAGATTCCGGAACCAGGGCCTGCTCTATGGGCACAGACCTGTGTAGTCACGCAGGGGCCCCATGCTTGCTTCAATGTTCTGCCATTGCTGTCTTGAAATGATTAAATTTTTGAACAAGGGACGCTGATTTTCTTTTTGTGCTGGGTCCCACAAATTATATAGGCAGTTCTGCCTGGTACCACTACTTCTTGGTTGTATGAGCTTGGATAAACTTTCCATGCCTCAGTTTCTTCATTTGTAAGTTATCAGTACTTAATTCAGGGGATGATATAAAACGTCAATGAGATATTGTATGTAAAGTATAGTTATCCCTTGGTATCCGTGCGAGGTTAGTTCCAGAACCTCCATGGACACCAAAATCCGTGGATGCTCAAGTCCCTTATATAAAATGGCATAGGGACTTCCCTGGTGGTCCACTGTTTAAGACACCGTGCTTCCACTGCAGGGGGCACAGGTTCAATCTCTGGTCGGAGAACTAAGATCCCGAATGCCACGTGGCCCAGCCAAGAAATAGAAAAAATAAAAATAAATAAATAAAAATTTTAAAAAAGGGGCTTCCCTGGTGGCACAGTGGTTGAGAGTCCGCCTCAACCTCAACCGGGTTCGTGCCCCAGTCCAGGAAGATCCCACATGCCACGGAGCGGCTGGGCCCATGAGCCATGGCCGCTAAGCCTGTGCGTCCGGAGCCTGTGCTTCGCAACGAGAGAGGCCACAACAGTGAGAGGCCCGCGTACCGCAAATTAAAAAAAAATAAAATGGCATAGTATTTGCATATAACCTATGCATATGCTCCTGTATACTTTAAATTATCTCTAGATCACTTATAACACCTAATACAATGTAAATACTATGTAAATATTTGTTGGTACACAGCAAATTCAAGTTTTGCTTTTTGGAACTTTCTGGGATTTTCTTCCCAAATATTTTCGATCTACGGTTGGTTTAATCCACGGAAACGGAACCCACAGATACACATGGCCAACTATACCTGGCACATAGCAAGCCCTCAATAAATATTAGCTGTTCTTATCACTCTGCTGTCATCATTATCATCATCATCATCACCACTACTACAAGGACCTTTGAGGGTCAGCCTGTGAGGTGGGAAGGGTGGGAGGAGGCCAAGTTGGGCCAACATTTATTGAGAATCTACTATGTGTCCAGGCCTGAGCCAGGGCTCTGGGGACCTCTGCTCTTGTCGTGTGCTTCCTTGCCAGGAGTGGGAATAAGCCCACATGTGAAGTGGCCAGGGCAGCAGGGACGGGGACAGAGGTCAGACTCTTGTCCCAAGAGAACACAGACTGCCAGCTGATGCTGGAGGTCTGCCATAGAGTGGCCCCCACCATTCTCCAGAGAATTTCCAAGAGAGGCCCTGGCAGAGAAGCAGGTGGAGGAAGGGCAGGATGGGTGACAGGCACCCAGTCTTGTTGGTGAAGGTACCGGATCGTCAGGCACATGGTCCTTATTACAATGACTATTATTATATTATTACATAATATAATACTTATAATAACTGTAGTTGTTATTATGTTATTTTTATGGAAGCTGTTGTGAGGGCCAGGAAGGTAATATAAGATCATTAAACGGTAACTTTTGATTTTAATTCAGACCACTATGTCATTTTTGGTTTAATTCAGAAGAAATTCAAAGAATTGAGTGCCCCTGATATAACAACCTTTCATTTCCATTTGCTTATTTATGTGAACAAGATTTCTCAGTGCTTCCATTCATAAATATTAATTCCCTGGTGGTGCAGTGGTTGAGAGTCCGCCTGCTAATGCAGGGGACACGGGTTCTTGCCCCGGTCCGGGAAGATCCCACATGCCGCGGAGCGGCTGGGCCCGTGAGCCGTGGCCGCTGGGCCTGTGCGTCCAGAGCCTGTGCTCCGCAACGGGAGAGGCCACAACAGTGAGAGGCCCGTGTACCGCAAAAAAAAAAAAAAAAGAAAAGAAATAGAAATTGATGTTGATAACACAACATTGTAAATCAGTTATACCCCAATAAACATTTTTAAAAATAAAATTGAATAACAGACAACCCTCCTCCCCCAAAAAAAGAAACTGATGTTGAATCCGGTCTTATTCTAGCAATAAGTAATGTTTACCCATGGATACATGAGCTTTTTTGGTGGGGGGGAAGCAACAATCTCATCTAAATTTTGTAATGAAAATTTTGTTATTTAGTAATTAACTGTTAAAGTGTGTAGGGAGTTCCCTGGCAATCTAGTGTTTGGGACTCAGCACTTTCACTGCCAGGGCCTGGGTTCGATCCCTGGTGAGGGAAATAAGATCCTGCAAGCCTATGGCATGGCCAAAAGAAAAAAAAAAGTGTGTAATTTATTTCTTTTGATCAGTTGAGTACTACTAATAACTAAATCTAGAAAAAAGTCATATTTCTGTTTCACAAATATTTTTGCTGCAGAAACAGATAATATCGTGATCAGTGAAAGACTTCTGAGAAGAAAAATATTTGTATTGGTAAAATTCTGTGGGAGAAGTAGAATAGGTATTCAAGGAGAAAAGGAGTTATGTAAAACTGTAAAGAGCCTGCTTTTATATACTTTTAAATGGATGACAGTATATGTTAAATCTCTCTGGTATTTAGATGCCACTGGATGCATGAAAAGAATAATGTACTTAATCAAATCCACCCTGCTCACCTGCCATTGCTGCTCAGCTGCCCACACAGCAAGTTCATTGGCAGGTCCCAAAGCAAATAGCCCGAAATACCTTCGACTGAAATTCTGCACAGAGCTACAGCCAGCCTCAGCCCAGTACCCCATGGTGACTTTCAATCATTCTCACTGCCTGGCTTGGAAAAATTGAGAGACTCCTGCAGGAAGACTGAGGGCAAGTTCTTGTGAGCTTTGTGTTCAAAGCTGAGAGCTTTGAACACATCCCTCAAAATCTTGCCTGAAGTGCCAGTCTTGAAGAAAGATTCAGAAACGGTAAAAAGCATTTGATTTAGTGATGTAACTACTCTAAAAACATCTTTTAAAACTCTCTTTTGGAATTAAAAAAGAATAATTGTATTAAAGTGGGACTATTTAGAGTACACTAGAAATTTAAACTTTGCAACAATTTACGTTACGATGAATACCATTAGATAACTTGGAGTGTGGAGGGGACACATGTTTTTTCAAATTTCTTTTAGGTTTATAGAAGATGCCTGGCCTGGTATGTTTCTGCTCCCAATTATAACATGAGGAGTAGATAGGAAGAGGCTGCAGTGGGGGAGGGACCAGATCAGTGGTGACAGCCAAAGTTAGGGAGGATAGAAGGTGGATGGAAGTTGGGGTGAGGGGCGAGGTGGAAATGACAGTCACTGGAGAAAGGGTGGGTGACCTGAGAGGAGGAGTCTCTCACCCCCTAGGGGAGGAGCCAGTGGCCCTCAAAGGAGGGCTTGAAAGCCTCCTGTCCCCAGTCCCCAAAGCTTTGCTTTCCCTAAAGACCACCAATGAAGCTGACCTCCAGGACTGCCTAAGAGGCCACCATACTAGCTCCTTCACAAGCTGAGAGATCCAGCAAAAGAGCTCTCCCAGCATGTCCAGAGGTGCTCTTAGACCATCAGACAAGCCACAGCAACAGGAGCTAGGGGCTTTGTGATCAAATTGATTTGAGAAACTCCTCCTTCTATATTTTTTTAGAGTCATGTTGTATATTGCTTACCATACATGAACATATTAAATGCTCTGATAAGTCCTGCCCTCCACCCACACAGCCTTAACATACCAATAAAACACATTTTGTTTGGGGTACTGGCAAATTAGTTCATTTAATCCTCAAAACAAGCCTTAAAAGTCAGGAGTCATCTTTTGTTTTCAAAATCTGAGGCTCAGAGAGGTCAAGTAACTGGCCTGGGACTCGGAACAAGAGTTAGGACTATAACCCAGGTGTCCTCACTCAGCACAATACTTCTCTAGTTAACCAAGATTGACTTGTCAGGGGTGAGGGCTGCTGGACTTGGGGAATTTCTTAAGCCAAATTCTGAGGCCAAGGGTTGGGGACAGAACAGCCAGAAGTCACCGGTAATCCAGGCCTGGGGAGGCAGCAAAAGCAGCTGGGTGGCTGGGAGGCCAGAGCAGTGGACCCCTGCGCAGTGATCAGGACTGGCCTGTTGGGTGAACACAGGGTGTGCAGAGAAGAGCAGGGATGAGGAAGGTGGGGCTGGGTACAGTGAGGGGGAGGTGGAACCTGCCAAGTGAGCCCCCTGACCAAGATTCTTAAAACTTGAGGGCCAAACTTAGTCTAGCATGCCACCTTCCTTCTTTTTTTTTTTTTTTTTTTTGCGGTACGCGGGCCTCTCACTGTTGTGGCCTCTCCCGTTGTGGAGCACAGGCTCCGGACGCGCAGGCTCAGCGGCCATGGCTCACGGGCCCAGCCGCTCCGCGGCATGTGGAATCTTCCCGGACTGGGGCAAGAACCTGTGTAACCTGTGTCCCCTGCATCGGCAGGCGGACTTTTAACCACTGCGCCACCAGGGAAGCCCCACCTTCCTTCTTGAGCTTTGGGCAGGACCAGGAACAACTGAAAATCTCCTTTAGTGAATGTCCATCTTCTTTTTTTGCCTTCCTCTTGCTGCCAGATTGCCTTTCTTCCCAGCTTGGGAAAACCATTTCACACTGAGACCCTAAGGTCTACAATGATCCCTCCTTTACCCAAGATTCAGTTCTCTCTGGGGAACTCATCTCTTCCATCTGTTGGCAAAATGAATCTGTGCTAAGGTATGAATGCCTGACGGAAGGCCTAGTGAGCTAGCGTACCCCAAAGAATGACTCTCTAATGGTGTAATGTTCAACCTGAAGTGTTTCCATTCACACACTTACGAACACCTGGCACCAGGCTACATACTGGGGCTACAAAGATAACCAGAGGACCAGATCCCACTGCAGGGAGCTGTATAGTATTTCTGGGCAGAGAAACATTTGTTGAGTGGAAGAGAAAAAAGGCAAATGGGGAATCTCTGCCCTAAATGGTCAGACCCTGAGCTAGCCCTGACTTATCCCCTGTCTGGCCTCAGTTTCCTCCTCTGAACTGTGAGGGGTGAGAGATAGTCTCCAGACACTTCCAGCGTTGGGTTGGGGGCTAGGAAGCCCCTTTTCCCACCTGATGCACCCCAATTCTTAAAGACTGAGCTTTCAGTGGACAGACAGAACCCCAAAGAATTTTCTCCCACTTCCCCTGTGTTCTCCCAAAACCCAGGCCCCTACCTGTGTGGTCGCTGGGAGCGCGTCCTGCTCGCTCCACCTCGGCTGCTGCCATCCGGCTCCGCAGGGTCCATCCCAGCTGTGGCCGCTAATGAGAATCAGGCAGGGCTGCTCTGGTGCTCCTTTATCCCTCTCTCTCCGGGCAGGGCCAAAGGGAGGAGGGGCTGCACAGGCAGGCCCACCTCTCCTCATGGCCCCCCGCCTGCAGGAGGAGGGATGGACAGTGAAGCAGGATGGCTGGAAGGCTAGGAGGCTGGGGGCTCCAAATGCCCTGTCCAGGCTACAGAATGTGGGTGGGGTGGGGCATGAAGGCCTTAAGGGATCCCTAGATGATTACTGGAGGAAACTGGGGGGATGGTTTAAGGACTTTAAGGGCCTCAGCAAGGGCCACCATAAGAGGTGGCCAGGTGGGGGCTTGTCTGAGGCTCTGTCTAATGAGGAAACTCCAGATTAGATGAGAGCATATCAGCCAGTCAGAGCCTCTCCTGGGCAGCATAAATGGCTGTTGGATTTGTAGCTCGCATCGTGGAGAACAATTGGACTGGGCCCATTGACGATGGGGAGTGAGGAGAAGGGGGACTGTGAGCTCTAAGAGCCCTTCCTAACACCCCCTCAATTCCTATCTTAATCCTCCAAAGCCCATGTACTCTCCACTAGACTGCAGTGCCCCATGTGGGAGGTAAGTTGGGAAAGTTAAAAAGACGAAATAAGAGAAATTCACTTAAAAGTTAGAGAGATTTTTAAATTGAATTTAATCAACTTCCTATATTTATCAGTAAATTGAGACACTAGTTTGGGAAACGAATTGTCTTGGACATCTTTGTTATTTCCTTAACTTTTGCTGGATCAAAATTATTTTTTATTTATTTTTAAAATTTATTTATTTTATTTTTGGCTGTGTTGGGTCTTTGTTGCTGCACGCAGGCTGTCTCTAGTTGCAGTGAGCAGGGGCTACTCTTTGTTGCGGTGCACAGGCTTCTCATTGCGGTGGCTTCTCTTGTTGCAGAGCTTGGGCTCTAGGTGTGCGGGCTTCAGTAGTTGTGGCACAGGGGCTCAGCACTTGTGGCTCGTGGGCTCTGGAGCGCAGGCTCAGTAGTTGTGGCACATGGGCTTAGTTGCTCCGCGGCATGTGGGATCTTCCCAGACCAGGGCTCGAACCTGTGTCCCCTGCATTGGCAGGTGGATTCTTAACCACTGTGCCACCAGGGAAGCCCTGGATCAAAATTATTATTATTTTTTTTTTGCGGTACACGGGCCTCTCACTGTTGCGGCCTCTCCCGTTGCGGAGCACAGGCTCCGGACGCGCAGGCTCAGCGGCCATGGCTCACGGGCCCAGCCGCTCCGCGGCATGTGGGATCCTCCCGGACCGGGTCACGAACCTGTGTCCTCTGCATCGGCAGGCAGACTCTCAACCACTACACCACCAGGGAAGCCCATCCACAGTTGTTTTTTATTTTTTATTTTTTTTGGCCATGGCTCATGGGCCCAGCCGCTCTGCGGCATGTGGGATCTTCCCGGACCGGGGCACGAACCCGCATCCCCTGCATCTGCAGACGGACTCTCAACCACTGTGCCACCAGGGAAGCCCCAAAATTATTTTTAAAAAAATTTTTTATAGGTGCTGCCAATCGCCCTCTGTGGTGGCTGTGCCAGATTATACTCCCACCAACAGTATGAGAGTGCCTGTGTCTGCACACCCTTGCCAACACAATATAATCAAACTTGTTAGTATTTGTTAATTTGTTATGTAAAACAACAGTATCTCATTGTAGTTTTATTTAATTTTTTTGGCTGTGGCACGTGAGATCTTAATTCCCCGACCAGGGATCAAACCCGCACCCCCTGCAGTGGAAGCACGGAGTCTTAATCACTGGACCGTCAGGAAGTCCCTTGTAGGTTTGTTTTTTTTTTTTGGCTGCGTTGGGTCTTCATTGCTGTGCGTGGGCTTTCTCTAATTGCGGCGAGCAGGGGCCACTCTTCATTGCGGTGCACGGGCTTCTTATTGCAGTGGCTTCTCTTGTTGCAGAGCACGGGCTTTTAGCTGCACAAGCTTCAGTAGTTGCAGCACTGGGGCTCAGTAGTTGTGGCAGTTGTAGCTCGTGGGCTCTAGAGCACAGGCTCAGTAGTTGTGGCGCACGGGTTTCGTTGCTCCGCAGCATGTGGGATCTTCCCGGACCAGAGCTCGAACCTGTGTCCCCTGCATTGGCAGGCAGATTATTAACCACTGAGCCACCAGGGAATTCCCCCCTCATTGTAGTTTTAATTTACATTTCTCTTACTATGAGATTAAGCATCTCTCCATGTTTTAGAGGCATTTCTTTTCCTGTTCATATCCTTTGCCCATTTGGGTTGTTGACATTTTACTCATTGATTGGTAGGTGCTCTTTACATATTAAGGAAATTAGCCTTTGTCTTATTATGTCACACATTTTTTTAACATGGTTGATTTAAATTTTTTTGTGTTCCCCCCACTGGAAGAAATTTTTTTAGTGTGATGTAGTAAGATCTTTTATCTATTTTATAGACGCTTAAGTTTTTTGTATACTGCATGAAACTTAGAAACTTCTGTGTGTACAAGAGATTTTTGAAAGGTCTATCCACTTCAAGATTATATATAATTTTCCCCATGTGTTTCTTCTAGGTTGTTTTTTCCCTCCCCCACTCTTCTAGTTTTTTTTTCTTAAACATTGTATAAATATATCAAATTTATCCATTTTCCTGTTGATGGACATTTTTATTGTTTCTAAGTTTTTGCTCTTGCTGTAAAGAACATGTGTATGAGTCTTAGTGCAATTTGGTGGCTTTCACTCTAGGGTACTATGTCAGGCTGCCGTCTCCAGGAAATAGATTTAGAGGTTTACTTGCAGGACACTCACTGGGGAGTGCTCCTGAGAACAACACCTGTAAGAAATTGTAGGAAGCAGGATTGGGGAGAGAGAGAAATTAAACTGCAATGTACCTAGGACAGAAGCCCCAATTCTGGAGCTGGACAATTCTTCACGTTGTTTCAAATTGGGGCAAAGAGGCTTGGCTTGTCCCCACATGTTGGCTATAGGCTGCTCCTGAGGAGGGTGTGTGCTTATCCGGGGCAAGGCGGCCCCCTTCACTGCAGGCAATTTCCTGAGAGGAACTCAGCTGTGAGCCCAGCAGCCACGGACCTCAGTGCCTGGGTTCTGAGGGGTGGAACCTGGGTGATGCCTCACAGCTTCCACAGGTGCATTTTAACTTTACAAGATTTTGCCGAATTTTCAAGTTGATTTTATCAACTTCTACTCTCTTCTGCAGTATATGAGAATTTGTATTGTTATTCTTCCTTTCCACATTTTCTATCTTGGTTTTCCTATGTTATTTTGGGGATAGTTTCTACAGATCTTTTCTGAGGGGCAAAAATGATCTCTTTGGCTGTGTCTGTTTTTTAACTCATTTTTTTCCTGGAAATTCCAGGTATTTCTTTTAAAATGTTTGTCTTTTTTTTTTTCCTTAAAAAGCAAACTGTTTCTTTAGTATGATTTTCATATCTTTATATTTTTAATATAAAACTTATTTGTCTCTTATATGATAATCAATAGCTATACTTTTTGATGTCCTGGGGCTCTAATTTCACTCATTATTCTATTTATTTTCATGCAGGCTGTTTCTTCATGTTTGTAATTTTGTGGGAGTTCTGTACTGCCTGTGTCTGTCCTCCAGAAGGGTTTTGCGTCTGCTTCTTCCAGGCTCCTCAGGCATATTACCAGCCTGGGACCCCATTTCTTCCTTTAATAATAAACCTTTTTAAGTTTCAGAAGTTTTACAGAATTATCACAAAGACAGTATCTTCTAATTCTCTTAAGGTTGCTTTCTTTTTTAGTCTAAATTTTTGATTGATTTGTCTGTGGAGATGGTACCACTGTAAGTAAAGGAGAAAACTGGGGTGTCAGCTAAGGAGAGGAAAGCCCTGATGTCTTGTGGGGTAAAACTGTGCAAGTCCCAGGGACTTCCCTGGTGGTCCAGTGGTTAAGATGCCGTGCTTCCACTCCAGGGGGAATGGGTTCGATCCCCGGTTGGGGAACTAAGATCCCGCATGGCGTGGCAAAAACCCCCCAAAAACCTGTGCAAGTCCCACATACCACCCAAGGCCCAAGGGGACATGCCTCCTCCCAGGCCCTTCTTAGCCCCTCCCAGACGCCCTCACCCCCAAACCTGGTTTGTGCCATGGTTCCACACACCCTTCTCAGAGGGTGTGTATCCTTTCTCCCCCTCCCACCCCAAATGCTCCCTCCGGGTGGGATGGCATCTTCTCAGTTCTCCACAAACCTTGCTGACTGATGAGTGGTGAGCAGTGCAAGAGGTGAGGGGGAACGATGGGCAGCCCCACAAGCCAGAAATGACCCCGCCACCCGGGCCAGCACCCCACAGTCTCATTTGCCTGACCAAGTCTCCCCCTCTGTGCACTGGATGTGGAAGAGAGGGAGGGGTCTCATCAGCCCCCAGGAAAAACACTGTAAGCTGAGTTAGCTTAAATCAACTCTTAAATATTTAATTCCCATTTATTTAAAGTTCCATCAGTCTGTATACACTATTTATATTAAAAACACAGGAAGCTGGGGCTCCTAGCAAAAATATACATTTCAATTTTAGAGATTGTTCAGACACTGAGAAGAGCTGTATCCTCAGTACCAGAACTGGGGAGGGGGATGAGGATGAGGATGGGGTGCATGGCGGGGGAGGGGGGGGAGGGGAGGGGAGAATCTTGCCAGTAGAGAGTGATCCTCAGGCATGGAAAGGCCCCTCCAAAAGGAAGACCAGACAGGACCCAGGAAGCCTGGGCTCTAACCCCACATGTCCCGCCACCTTTCTCAGAGACGCCAGTCAGCCCCTCACCCCTCCAGACCTGTTTCCTTCCTGGAGAAGCAGCCTGGGTAGGCTCTCTGTCCTCTGCTCAGACGGCAGCGCTCCAAGCTGTGCTTCTGCCCCTCCTCTGGGGTGAGTGCTTATCAATGGGGATGAGGGGGAGGGGCGGGGCCACGAGTGGGACTGGGCCTAGCAAGGTCCTTGGTCACCAGAGGCAGTACAGGGAGAGTTCCAGGTGACCAGCTGGGCCAAATACAAGGAAAAGGGGAGGGCAGCAGAGTTGCTGGGACAGAGGGTGTCACAAACGAGAAGGATCAGTTTATCCCCAGTACCTCCCCTGTGAGCAGGTGCTGGGCTGGGTCCACAGGACCCCGTGCCCACCAAGGGATCCGGCCTAGCCTCGGGAACAGGGGCACAGCTCTGCCCGTCCACCTGCAGGCCCCTCTGGGCACTCGCCTGCCTCAGGGAGGGGAGGGTGAGAGGTGTGGAACCTGCAGGTAAAGTGATTTCAGTGCTTGTGGTGTGTGGGCTGGAGGGAGTGTGTGTGGGGAGTGAGCTTCAGCTGGGCTGGAGCCACTGCCAGTGTCTCCCGGAGGCCAGAGAAAGGAGGGGCGCTTGTGAGGCCAGGCCCTGGCGCTGCCTGGGGGAGCGCGGTGCCGACACCTGTAGGCAGGAGTCGGTGGCGCTGCAGAGAGGCAGACAGAGTGGGGTGCTGATGGGGGACCCGCCCCAGGCCTGGGCTCAGAAGCAAGTCCCCGGCTCGCCATCTCCCCTACCTCCCTCCGCCTCTCTTTAAGCTCGCTCCTCGTCAGTGGGGGTGTAGGGACCCCCACCTCTATCCAGGCTGGGCGCGTGTCCCCCAGCGGCCAGCGTGGGGGCCATCAGTGACACTGGCCTGCGAGACCGGTGAAAAGAAGGGAAGGGCGGCGGCTCAGCAGGGCTGAGGTGTGCGCTGCCTGCTGGGAGCCAAGCTAAAGCCCCGGCCGGGCCGCCTGCAGGGGGAGGCATCCTCCACCAGGGACCCGGTGACCAGGGGCCGCTCTGCACTCAGCCCTGGCCCTGCTTACCTTCCCTGGGAAGCCAGGCCCAGAGAGCTTAGTGTTTCTTTGGATGGCTCGAGCCCTTTGCTGTGAAGACTGAAGACGGGAGAAGGGGACTGTTGGTGCAGAGGGCAGGCCCGGCCCCTCCTGCTGCGGGGTGCGGGGTGGGGGGGGGGGGGGGGGGGTCGGTAGGGGGGGGGGGGGGGGGGGAAGCAGAGGTGCTGTTCTGTGCTGCTGGTGAAATAACACAAACTGCCTCACAGGAAGAGGAAGAGGGACAGACACGGAGATGGGGAAAGAGAAAGGGAGGGCGAGAGAGGAAGGAAGAAAAAGAACAAAGAAATGAGAGAAGACAGAGGAGCTGAGAAGGGAGGGAGCCGGGGAAGGGAGAGGGAGGTGGGCCGACTGTGTGTGATTCCCCCTCGGCCACCAGGCCCAGTGCTCAGCGGCTGGTCGACAGAGAAGCCCTCAGTACATGTCCTTGTAGATCTCCTGGAGCAGGGGGTGCAGCGAGGTCTCGGTCTCCGTCTTCTTGATCCGCTGCATCATCTGGGCGTGCTCGGTGACCAGCTGCCGCAGGTCAGCCATCTTCTGCAGCAGTTTGGGGAAGAGGTACTGGGCGTCAGGGTGGTTGGCCTGCAGGTGGAACTCGAGGGCGCGCAGGATGGTGTCCTGGATGGCCTCCACCTGTGACACGTTCATGAGGCCTGGCCGATCTGTGGGGACAGAGGGCAGGGGTGTGGGAGGCAGCAGGCACACAGGGGGTCTCAGGAGGGCAGGGCAGCTCCCCTAACCCCACCGGTGTGGGCAACTTGGCCCTGGGAAAAGTGGGCCTCCCTGCCTGGACTCAAACCTCTTCTCTACCACAGACTAGCAATGAGGCTACGGGCAGGTCACTCAGCCTCTCTGGACCTCAGTTTCCTCATCTGCAAAATGGGGATAACAGAAGTGCCTCTGGCATAGAGTCATTATGAGGATTAAAGAGTTATAATCTAGGAAAAGGAACTGGAACAGTGCCTGGCATGAAGCAAGCTCTATGCCACTGTCAGCGTGAGTCTTACTATATTTATTGTGCTGGAATTTGAAAAATGCAGGTAAAACACAGAAAATTTCTCCACTATCAGAAATAACCCCCATCAACATGTTGGTACATTTCCTTTCAGTCTTTTTTCTATCTCATCTCCATCTATACTAGATGGAGCTGGTCCTGCACACAGTTAGTGCCTTACATGTTCCACTGCCATCATCACATGGACCCTTCCTCCTGCTGTCAGAGCTTAGGCTTGGCCCCTGCAGTGAGGGCCCAGCCCCCAGGAGGGCTGGCTGTGCGGGGCTGACCCACTGCCCCTCCCTCACTTACCTCCGCACAGAATGATAGCCGCGATGAAGAGAGCCAGGTCACTGTCATCAAGTTCCAGGGCATTGAACTTGACAGCAAACTCGAACTTGGGCTCGATGATGTCACTGAAGGGCTTTCGGAGGCTGCGCAGGAACTCACGGGTGACAAAACCAGTGCCGTTGGCCACCAGAAGCCCGTCCTTATTGACGATGGAGGCCAGCATGGCAAAGATGGCCTCGTGCACACCATACTTGAGAAGGGTCACCTGGTCGTTGAGGAAGAGGTCGCTGAAGCTGGGGATGCTCTTGGCGAACTCGGTGAGCTCACGCACGGTCTCCACCGTGGTGCACTGGCAGCGGTAGAAGACGTGCACGCTGATCTCCTTGTAGGGGGGCAGACCGTTCACCAGCTGCTTCCACACCAGGCCCTTCTCTGCCTGCCACAATGTCTCGATGTCGTGGATCACAAAGGGCTGAAAACCAGGCCCCGTTAGAGGCCAGGCCTCGGGGGACCCCCGCCCATGTGTGCCCCGTACCCCTTGCCTGTACCACGAAGTGAGGGAAGGGAGGAGGCCTGGTTCTCCCAGGAGTCAGGCAGGTGGCAGCAGGGCCCAGAGCCCGGGGTGCTGCCAGGCTGAGCAGTGACACTCACCGCCGTGTGGCTGGCCTTGCCGGTGAGGATGCCACGGGCCTTCTTTTTGGTCATGTTGAAGTTTTTCAGGTAGGCACTGTAGATGTGCTTGGAGAAGGCCCTCAGGTCAGCCACCTGGGGGTTGTGTTGACTCCCCTCGTTTGCCGTCAGCCCTGCCACCAGTTTCCTCTTCTCAGCCTCTGGCATCCGGCCAAAGCGGATGGCTGCATGGGGAAGGGGGACAGTCATGGAGGAGCCTGGGCAGGGGCCAGCACCTCTAAGGTACACAAGCCAAAGACGGAGACACACTTTTTGAGCACAAGGCCCTAAGAAGCTCTAGAGCCAGCAAGTTGGAATGTTGGAGAACCCCTCCAGAATATAAGCTCCGGAGGGGCAGGGCTTCTGTCTGTCTTGTTCACAGAGCCCAGCAGGCTCTGTCTCCCGGGAGTGCCGGCCTCCAGCAATCTCCAGCCTCGCTCCTGGCAGCTGACACACGTGGTCACTCACTGGCTCCTGCCTGCCCTCAACAACCAAGAAAACCTGAGGGGATCCTGGGCCTTGGCAGTGGCTTTTCACACCCTGTCAGGTTATCCAAGACAGGCTCAAGGTTCCGGGAGTGGTGTTTCCAACACTACTGGAGTTAGGGTCAATTCCCAGGTCCCTTCTGGGCCAGAGAGGGTGAGGCTCAGGTGCAGACAGGTGGCAACTGCCCCCGGCCTGGGAAGCATGGCGGGTCCTGGGCAGTCTGGGAAGGCAGGCCTCAGCAAGGGCAAAGCTGACCCGCGTACTGACTGTCTGCTGGGCGCTGCTCTGAGGGCACCCCCTTTCTGTTCCTGGGCTCTCGGAAACCTGGTTTCAGGTTGGCTCACCGTTGTGCGACATGCCCAGCGCCAGGCATTTCTGGAAGCGGCAGTACTGGCACTTGTTGCGGTTCTTCTTCTGGATCTTGCAGATCCGCTCACACTTCTCGTATTCCAGCTTCATGCGGATTGTTCGACGGAAGAAGCCCTGAGGGACAGGGGACAGGTGAGGAAGAGAAGAGCCACGAGGAAGGGAGAAAGGGTAAAACCCTGACTGCTGGGCTGTGCCAGGGGGCTTGATTATGCATCGAGATGTAACAATTCCTGAATTTTGGAAGTAATGGGGGGGGGAAATATTATTGGAGGAGAAAGGGAGAAAGAAAGTAAACAACTCTAAAACTTTTGAAAATAACTGAAATAATATAGCATATTTATTTTAAGTGCTTCTTTGTTAGTTTGGTGAAACAAAACTGTACTGTGGCTAACTTGATTTATTCGTAAATGCAACCTGGTTCTGCATCTTTTCTAGGTAGTCGTTTAATAAAATAATATGTGAAATTTTGATGGGTGTGCAGTTAGTAGGAAGAATCCAAAAGCAAAACCAGAAAAAGAAATATAACGTTTCCTTTTTTATCAAAGAGCCCCCTCGGGCTTTGAGGCGCAGGAAACCCTGACCTTGGGAAGATGGCTCAAGCCCAAGACCCTCATCCTGTCCTACCTGTCTTCTCGTGTCAGGTCCCCAGGGGGCGCCAGCAGCCCAGAGAGCCCAGGTGAGTGACTGGGTCGGCACCAACGGTACCCAGCGGGGCAGACCCAGCGAGGGAACCCCTCCTCTACAACAGGACCCAGAGCTAAGCCTGGAACGGGCCCAAGGGCCTGGCTGCCTCCCAGGCAGGAATTCCACAGTGGGTATGGTCAGGACCTTGCCCGACAGCAGGGAAAGCCTTCCTGGCAGGTCAACTCACCATGTGATCACAGCCCTGATGGGCAGCCACCCCTCCACTGCCCGTACCTTGCACCCCTCGCACGCATGAACACCGTAGTGGAAGCCTGATGCCTTGTCCCCGCACACCCGGCACTCCATGTTGAGGCTGCCACATGAGGTCCCATCGCAGCCCATCTGCAGCTGGTCCAGCAGTGAGGGTGGAGAGCAGCTCCGGGAGAGGTCTGCAGACACACAACACAGGGAGAGGTCAGCAGACATACAACACAGGGGCAGCTTTGTGTTCTGCCAGGCCTGGGGGCCTGGGGAGGTGACCAGAGCCCGCAGGGCAGCCCAGGTGGCAGGGCGGGAATCACAGTCTTGGCTCAGCCACTTAAGGGCTATGTGACCTCTGGGAGTCAACTTTCTGAGGATCAGCGTCTACATCTAGAATGTGGGGTCAATGACAGCTTCTCTGGGTGGAGGACGAAAGTGTCCAAAGCATTTCCCCCAGACCCGACACCCAGCAAGTGTTCCAGAAAGGCAGCTTACTATCTGGACTGAGTTAGACCTGCCTGGGCTGAGCTCACTGCTGGCGGGGAGAGGGCATGCGGGGGATGGTTGTGTTTTGGGAGGAGGGGAGCAACAGGGAAGAAGCAGAGAGATTCTCTTTAGACTGTCTTTAGGAAGTGGCTCCCTGGCTTAAGAGACTCCACGGTGTGGGCCCACAGGGGATTGTGTGAAATGTGTTTTGTGGAGGCTACAGAAGCGCAGGCCTCTGCAGAGCTCAGCCCCCACCCCAGAAATCTGATTCCTGCATGGACTCCTGAGATGCTGCAAAGGATCTTTCAAGAAGCTCAAAGGCATTCCCACGCAACTTCTTGCTAGAGCAGAAAAAGCAGAAATCTCAGTCACTATGACCAGGCAGTGGACTGAACTTCCTCGAGTGTTTTCCTGTTAAATGTTCAGACATCTGAACCCCGTGTTGAGTGTTGGCGAGGAAAGCAGTTGGCCACAGGCGACTTCAGGGTATTTGTGCCGTCAGGTGACTTAGTGAGAATGGCTGCTGGGTCCCTCCTGAATCTCTCCCCTGGACGCTCAGAAATGAGCCCTTCCCTGGGAAAGGGGGCCTGACTGGGCCCGTCTCTGCCCCCAGCCCAGTGCCCCTGTGTGATCCCACGGGCCGCCTGCCCTGCCTCTGCCAGGCTGGCCTGCCAACCTGCTGTTCTCTGCTTTCTTCCTGACAACTGAGCAACCTCCTCAGGGGCAGGGGCTAAATCCCCAGACCAGAGGAGCAGTGGCTTAGAGCAGACAGCTCCGCAGGGAGACCCAAGCCACGGCGGTCAGCCCACACTTAAGGTTTTCCGGGCCTGCCTTCCACCCTCTCTACAGTATGGTCACTGCACAAGAGCCTGACTCCCCACGATGGAGCTACCCCGAGACCAAAGCCTACTCCACTTTCCGACACCTTCCTCCCAGCTCTCCCGGTGTCCCCTGGGGTCCTAGGAGTGACAGCAGGAAAGCCTCCAGCCACACCTCACCCCGCCAGCAGGAAGGAGCGCGAGCACCAGACCCCTGGGCTGGGGAGGGTAGGGGTGACACAGTCCCTGCTTCCTGAAACAGCCTGGCCTGTCACAGAGCCTTAGCTCTCAAATTCAGTCACTCCAAGGGGTGTAACCGCGCCCGCCTCAGCCCACGGACTGGGAGAGCGGGTGCCCTCGGCTCCTGCGCATGCGCTGCGGGGAGCCGGCAGCCTGTGGGGTGGGGTGGGTGTCGGGCCGACCCCTTCTGGTCTTCTCCGGAGCCTTTGTGTTCACTGAGCACTGGACGCCCCGCACCAGGACATAAGGGCCTCGGGGCAGGGACTCCGTCCACCAGGGCGCTGCTGCTGGACGCGGCAGGCGCTCAGCGACTCTGGACTAAGTGGTCCTCAAGCAGCCTGGGCGTCCTGGCCTCAGCGCCCGGGGGCTGGAGGGGCTGCGCTGGACCCGCAGCTCCTGCCCGCGATATCGCGGGGGCAATGGAATTCACATTACCGTCTGCTGGGAGAAAACGAGATAACATGTAAAATCGCTCTGTAGAGACCTACGCAGACGCCGGGCAGGGAGGGTTTCCGGCACTTCCTCCCCCGATCTGTGTGGTCTGTGTGCATGTCTGCTTTCTGGCACTTCTTGTAAGCGGTGTTGTTTATGTGGTTTGCACGTCTGCCTCCTCTGCTAGACTCGGCACGTCTCTACTCACATTCCCTTTGGATCTCAAAAGCCACCTCCTCCACTGAGTCTGGTCCACAGTGACCTCTCACCCCAGTCTGTTCCCACCTCTTGGTGGTGCCTTCCTCGTCCCCCTTGTGGCCCTGGAGGCCTGGCAGGTGTCTGGTCACTTGGTTGCTGTTGGTATGGCACATGGCAATGCCACCCTACCTTTTCATTCCACAGACATTTGATGAGCACCTGCTGTGTGCAGAGCGGGAGTCAGACCCTGCCCTCAACCAGCTGAGGTAAGAACACTAGGACACAAGGTAGCAAGTGGCAAGGCCAGTGGCGGGGCAGGCAGAGTGGTGCAGGACTGGACGTGAGGTGGTCAGGGAAGGTGACTGCTCCCCTCTCTGGGCTCAAAGGTCAGGGCTTCGATGACCCCCAAGCTGGCTTCCAGGTGCTCAGAAGCAGCCCGCCTAGGGGGTGAGAATGGCCTCAGGAGCCACACAGCCTGAGATCAGGTCGGGGGTCCGACGCTCACAACCCAGCTCTGCCCTCTGGGCCTGTCTCCTCCTCTGCAAATGGAGGTGACAGGAGCATGTGTCTCAGAGTCACCGTGAGGAGCAGAGGAGTTAACAGAGAAAGTTCCTGGACCTTGGAAGTGCTGTGGAAATATCAGCTTAAGTTAGGATGAGGCTCATTAGTATCAGAAAGCTGCACTTCTGCAGCTCCCAAGCATGTGCCCACACAGGCAGGCGCCGTTCCTCTTCCTTCCTCTGGCTGCTTGTTCTTCTTCCCCATGGCTTCACAGAAACCCAAGGTGGGGGAGGAGGGTCCTCTGCTTATGAGGCCCGGAGAGCCCCGAACAAGACCTAGCCTCCTCTCACTTCTGGCCTGCCGCCGCCCCTGCTCACCCTGGAAGAAGCCAAAGTGCCCAAGCCCCATGGACCACAGAGGCAGCCAGAGCTCTGGACTGTAGGGAGAGGCCCAGGGTGAGTGTCCCAGGGGGGCCCCAGTCAGGAAGAGTGGCAAACTGGACTGGGGGGGGAAAGAGACCCAGGGCAGCGTGGGGGCCCTGGGCGTGTCCTGCCCCCCAGGTGGTGGATGGGCACAGGTAGTCTGGGAAGCATGGGGCGGAAGGGTGATGGGACAAGGGCCCCCCACCCCACCCCCACCTATTTGAGGGGAATAAGAGAACTTGAATAACTGACACACGAGGTAGAAAGAGGCAGGGGAGATGAGGGACTGGGGCGGGTGGAGTGTATGTATCCTACAGGGGTAGGTTTTGTTGTGGGGTACATGTGTATTGGGGTATCCCATCACTTCGTGGTGAGTTTTCCAAAGATAAAGGTTCTCTTTCTTCCTTGTTGACCACCTGGCTTAAGACTTTATCCTCCAATCACCATCACATCCTACCCAAAAGTAATGATGGCAGAATGCTCCCCATTCAAGGGACCAGCTTCTGAAGGTCCCCCCACCCCATGACCTCTTAGCAGGAGACTGGGCTTCCAAGAGGCCCTCCCTCCCACTGGGAGCCCCTGCCTCAGGGATCCTCTGCCTCAGGGACCCCCAGGCATGCTGGATGGAAGACACCCTGGGCTCGCCCTCTGAGGGCTGTCTGCCTGCAAAGCCACTCTCCTGGGCCAGCCCAGGGCAGTCCTCTCACCTGGCCTCCTCCTCTGCTCTCAGGAGATGCCCTTGCTCACCTGATGGCCATCATCTGGGCCCTGAGCCCCACCTCTGAACTTCTGCCCCAGCCACACCCTGCCTGCCTGGCCTCCCAAACCCCTCCTGAGGGCCTGCCTCTACCAGTCCTGGGAGGGAAGGGGAAAGAAGCAGCGTTTATCAGGCCCCTACTAAGTGCCGAACGTTAGTGTCTTTATGCTCATTAGTATCATTTCAAATCATCTTGGAAGACAGTAACTGCCACCATTTAAAGGTGAGGAAACTGAGGCTCGGGAAGTTGCGGAATCTGTCCGAGAGTACCTGTCCAGTACATGGTGGGACTGGGATCTGACCCTAAATCTGAGTCCCTGCAAGGGCTGTGTGTTTGAAGCAATAACACCTCTTTTTTAGTGCACGCCTACTGTGTTCCAGGCCCTCTATTGGACACTTTACACCATTAGCCTCACGTGACCCACAAAACAACCCTTCAGGCAGGTCTTCTTAACGCCTGTTTCACAGGTGAGGAAACAGCCTCAGAAGGCTAAGTGACACACTGACAGTGGCTCTGATGGCTAATTTTACGTCAGCTTGGCCAGGCCAAGTACCCATGGAATCCAGCTTTTGGTCAAACACTAGTCTACCTGTTACTGTGAAGGGATTTTTTAGGTGTGATTGACATTTAAATCATGAGTCTCCACAATGTGAGCAGGCCCCAGCCAGTCAGTTGAAGGCCTGAGGAAAATAGGACCAAGGCCTCCCCAAGGAAGAAGGAATTCTGCCTCCAGGCTGCCTCAGACTTGAGCTACATTATCAACAAGCCCAGGTCTCCAGCCTGCTGGCCTGCCTGCAGAATTTCGAGTTGCCAACCCTCACAATTACATGAGCCAATTCCTTAAAATAAACCTCTCTCTCTGCGCGCATACACACACACACACACGCGCGCACCTCCTCTTGTTTCTGTTTCTCTAGAGAACCCTGACTAACACAGTGGCAGCGTGAGAACTATCACCCAGAACCATCCAACCCCTGGGGCTGAGCTCTTACCCACTGCACTCCGTGACTTTCCGTCTATGTGTGTACGTGTGTTCATTACTACTAATTAACAGTTCGTGATTATGATAAACGATGAGACGCGTCACTGCCAAGGATAACACTATGCCATTATTCAAATGTTTGGACTCAGCATAAGCACTACCCCTGTCACGCAGAGAGTGAAGTATCAGTTGCACCATCTCTGATTACAGGTTCAGCAAACACACGCTATTGACCTTATTCACGTCATTAGTGTAGTCAAGAGTTCTCCTGTATATCTAGTCTCCATCACTGGAGATAGGTTGTTGTCATAGCTGTGAGGGTGGCCCAGAGGGAACAGCCCTGTCTATTTACTTTGCTGGCAGAGCCCCAAAGGCAAACAGCTTCTGAAGTCAGGGCCAATTCTGTAGGACTCTGGGGCTGGGTTACCAAGCAGCCTCCTTACTTCTGTTGGCCTGGACTGTGGGCTCCTCAGGGCAGGCACTCAGTCTTGCCCTTCACTGGATGGCCGACCCCTGCTGGACACCCACCAAGCACTTGCTGACTGAGAGGAGGCACCAAGGCCAAGAGGAAGGACACTTTATCTTCCTCAGCCCTGCGCTGAGACCCCTGACTTCTTTCTTGGGTGTGACTGGGACCTTCATCACTAAAGCAAGAGAGGAAGAGGGTGGGAGTGGGAGGTGAACGCTGGCTCAGCTGCCCCTGCCCAGCCGGGGGACCCGGGCACGTGAGCTTCCTCTTTGCTGAGCGCTAATGATGAGGCCTGTCCTGCCCGCCTCCTGGGTGGGGGGAAGGGCTTGGCAGGTGCTGAGCTTGGTACAGAGATGCACAGGGTCAGCGCAGAACCTCTGGAGGGTCAGAAGGAAAGCACACTGTGCAGCCTTCCTGCTGTTCCAGGGCCTTTAGACTGTGCCTCATCCTCATGGGTCCCTGAGGGGGCTCCAGAGGCCAAAGTCATAGACTCACAGGGTGGGGCAGGGAGCCAGCACGTGCTGACTAGCGCCTGTGGCATGTCATATGCCACCACTGACTCCTCACCCAGCCGGCCCTTGAGATGGGCAGGATGCAGCTTTTTTTTTGGGCCACACCACGCAGCTTGCGGGATCTTCCCCGACCAGGGATTGAACCTGGGCCACCCCAGTGAAAGCCTGGAATCCTAAAGACTAGACCACCAGGGAAATCCCAGGATGCAGCCTTAAAAGGCAAAGAGCCTGAGATTGGAGAGGTAAGGGCACTGGCAAGGACCACAGCCCACAGGGGCAGACATGGGATTCTAGCTCTGGGTTGTGTGATCCCCAACACAAGAAGCTCTATCTCCAGGGCCCCTCACCTGCTGGCTTTTTTTTTTTTTTTAAGAAAACAACAACAACTAATTTTACCCTTTTAAAGAAAGTAAGGCATATGCTTTTTAAGTTATGAGAATACTGCAGGCTTGGTGAGAAAAACACATAAGGGCACACAGGTAGCATCTGACAGATCCCCTCCACCCACAATCCTACTCCTCAGAGTAGCCTCACTAGCTATTTGAGTGTCCTCGTCCAGTGCCTTCTAAGATATATAAGGATTTTTTTTTTTTAAGAAGATGTTGGGGGTAGGAGTTTATTAATTAATTAATTTATTTTGGCTGTGTTGGGTTTTCGTTTCTGCGCAAGGGCTTTCTCTAGTTGAGGTGAGCGGGGGCCACTCTTCATCGCAGTGCGCGGGCCTCTCACTATCGCGGCCTCTCTTGTTGCGGAGCACAGGCTCCAGATGCGCAGGCTCAATAGTTGTGGCTCACAGGCCCGGCTGCTCCGTGGCATGTGGGACTCTCCCAGACCAGGGCTCAAACCCGTGTCCCCTGCATTAGCAGGCAGACTCTCAACCACTGTGCCACCAGGGAAGCCCTATAAGGATTTTTAAACAATGGGATCCCCAAGTTGTCAGGAACTTACTTCCCTGTCAGCATACACAGACCTAATGACTGCAGAGCATCCCACCGTATGGCTCTACCACAGTTTATATAACCAATTCCCCACACATGGACACTTTCTAATTTTCTGCTATTATGAGCAGTGCTCCTATAGATAAGTGTGGAAATCTCTGTGCACGCTGAGCGAGTATTTACACTGGATACATTCCTAAAAGAGGAACTGTAGGGTCAAAGGAATGCACGCTAAGTAGTAATGGACTGCACTGCCCAGCTGCCCCTTCCACCCTCAGGGACTACTGGAGGGCCACGTCCTCACCCTCTGGCCAACCCAGGCCTCGCTGCCAATCTGACAGGCTAAACAACATCTCATCTGAAGATTCCTTCTCTGACTATTGAGTAGACTGAAAAATGTTTCATGTTTTCTGGCCATTTGTATTTGTCCTACCGTGAATTCCCTGCTTCTGTTTTTCTGGTGGGGGGCTTGTCTTGTAGAATTTTATATACTATGGCTTTCACCTAATGATTAGGTTAAACAGCCCCCTCCATTTCAATTATTGAACAAGTAAGTCTTTCTACCGCCAATTCATCCATTTATTGATAAACGGAATCTATTAAACACAACATCATACACAGCACTGTGAGACTGGCTGGGTAAATTCTGCCCCAGACGTCTCCCCACGTGCTCTAAACCCCACCAGTACAGCTCCCCGAGACGCCATCACCATGCCCGCCTCGCCCGCTTCGCACAAGCTAGCACGCTCTGGTCTGCATGCAAACAGCCTATCATTTGGGGATATGGTCCCCACAGCGTGTGTAGGAAACCCCAGGACAGGACACCACACTGCAGGTACTTCTACGTGCCTGGGCCAGCCATGGGGGCAGTGTGGGCTAGGGTAGGCAGTGAGGCCACCAACCCCAGGGCCCTCTCTTCCTCTTCCACTCTCCCTTGGTGTCCTCAGTGACAACTCTTGCTCATTCTTAGCTCCCAGTATCTCCTCTCTGCCTCCTAAGCCTCCCCGCTTGTCTCAAGTTCAGGACAGTGTGTGCAGGTCCTGTGTGCAGGTCAGCCATTCATTCCTCTCTCCTGAGAAAGGTTGGGTCTGCAAAGCCATCAGCCAACCAACAGGGAGTAGGTTACCCTGGGGGATAGGGGATACCTTCTCGCAAGCCCTGAAATCACACTGGGCCTACTTTGGTTGTTCCAGGGTGTCTGGTGGGATCAGAGGCACTGGATGATGGCTCTCCCCTCACCCTACCCCACCGTGTGCCCCGAAGAGGAAGAACCTCTGCAAAATCCCGGGACTTTGCTTTGTAGGTTCACAGCAGCAAGCAAGGCCCAAGGATTCAGGCCTCTCTTAGGTGCAGGCTCAAGCAGGAGCCTGTCCCACCCCAAGAGCCCCCACCCTGACTTAACTCCTGACACCACCTGCCTCCTTCTCCCTATGCAGACACAGGGAGCCAGAGCGCATCTTTGTGGGGCAGGCCTGCTCGTCTGCTCTGAATCACCACTTGTGGTCAGGATCCCCTTCAGCTGAAGCCAGCAGCAAAATCAGGATGCCCCTCCCAGCAGCACATCCTCTAATGACGCTGAGTACCCTCTGAGGGAAGGGAGAAAGGACCAGCTGAATGTGCTGGTACTCGGGTGGAGGGAGCAGGGAAGGGGCGGCAGCAGCAGCAGGGAGAGCCAGGGGCTGAGGGGGGGGTGCAGCGTCTGGGTGCCCTTGAAGGTGGACATAGCATGATGATGATGACGATGAAGATGAGGACACCACAGTACAAAGTACCAGAGGAAAACGTCTACACTGCTGCTGGCAGTAGATAAAGGGGAACCAACAAGTTAGACAGGAGAAGCTAAAATCTGTCTGGCTACACGAAAGTATTACTAATTCCCGTCATTGTCACTAAGTGCTTAGCATCTGCCTAATTACAATGCACCTTGATGATGTGTAATTAGTACCAGATTGAGTTGTGTGTTCTGACTGATCCTAACAATCACAGGTACAGATGATCTTTCTGGCATGTTGCTGATGCACATTTGTCCCAGATCCCTTGTGGTAGGAGAGGTGGAGTAATAATGATGACAACGTGCATTACACAGGCTAACTCATTCCATTCTCACAAAAGCCTGTGTGCACGTCCCCTATAATCCCTGTCTGTTTTACAGGAAGAAGGGGTGCAACTTGCCCAAGATCCTGCAGTTGATGAGCAACAGAGCAGGGGTGTGACCCTGGGCTGTCTGGCTCCAGTCCTTAACCTCCCTGCTGCCCTGCACCCCATGATGATGCTGTTAGCAGAGGGCCAGGCTCCCTGTCCCCCAAACCCCATCTGTGCCCCCTTTGCCCCATGTCCCCTGCCTGCTCCCCCTTACCTGTATAGCTGCTGGAAGGAAGTGAGTGCCCTGGTCCCCCATTGAGTTCTGGGGCTCCTTCTGCCCTCGCCACTTCCTTTTTCTCCTCCTCTTCCCGGACCTCAGGGGCTTCCTCCGGTGGCTGCTCCATGGCTGATTTCCCCTCGGCACCACACCTGCAGGCCCGGTCATAGCTCTGGCATCTTCTGGGTCTGAACACAGATGGACCTCTACAGGGCAGTTCCTGTCAGCCTGGGCAAAGGAGAAGACAGGGAGAGGTTGGGGAGGCAGGGTAGAGGACGAGAGGGTGATGGAGTGGGGCAGGATCGAGGGCCGCCATCTGGGGGGACTGGAGGGGCACTTCTGCCTCTCCTGCCCTCGCAGAGCAGGAGCGACTCATCCCTGCAGTGCGAACCTCTAATCCTGCCATCACAGGTCACTGCCCCTCCACCCTTTGCCCACCTGGCTCTTGTGGCAGGTTTGTGGGGTTCAGAGCAGCTTCCGGTAGCCAGACGGGGTGATACACCCCTGTGCCACCTTTCCCCGCATCCTGCTCTTTGAGCCTCCTGAACCTACAGGAGCCACATGAGAATGACTTGAGGGGCTTTTCCAAACTTTCCAGTCCTCTTGGAGATCCTGATATGCATCAGACCTCCCAACCCCCATCCTGTCCCACCAGGACCCAGGCCCAAGAATCATCGCTCTCCTAAGCCACCTTTCTCCAAGGGAGTTGAACCTACCCTTCCTGTGTTTGGGTGTGGGAAAAAGGCACGCTAGGCTCACAGCTGACAGCAGACCTGCAACCAGACGCTCAATGCAGAGCCGTCAGGCAAGGGGCGATGCACTCTGTCCTGGAATCTGGGTTACTGGGTGGTGACCCCCATGTCTACATCACCCAGGAGGGGGCAGTTCCAACCCTCAGCAAGTAAAATACTGTCCACAGATGCTGCAGTCGGAGAGGGTAAGGCTACGGGTGCTGTGGGAGAGAGTCCGCCCGGCAGGGAACACCTCTCAAGAATACGGCCTGAGAAAAGACACTGAGGCAGCACAGTGAGGAGTGGTGAGGGCCCCTGTTGGCTGAGGCGTGGGGCGCTGAAGGAGAGAGGATTTGAAGGGCGGGCTGGGAAGGTGGGTTTTATCCAGGCGTGAGCACTTCAAATGCCCTGGCGTAGGGAGTGTGTGTAACTAGACCCAGTCCTGTGGTGCTGCAGGCCTGGAAGATTAACAGCAGAAAAGACCTGCTTTAGGAAAATTCAAGCACCTGTGGGACCTTACCTTGGATGTTCCACAGGCAGCTCAAACTCAACCTATCCAAACAGAAGCCACCATCTGGCCCTAAGCCCGCCCTTCTCTTCCTCTGGTAATCTCTACTTTAGTGACCCAAATGCCCAACTACCCACCTATCAAAGCCAGAAGGTGGGAATCATTTGACACTCCACACCCTCTCTCTTCCTCCTCTAGGCCTGCACACTTGGCTATACTGGAATCACTGGGGAGTTTTTGTTTCTTTTTTGGAGGTTTGAACTTGAGTAGGACATTTATAAAAACCTAGACAGGGGCAGTGTCCTCCCCAGCCCAGGTGCCACTAGGCACAGCACAAGAGACTACAAACGCAGCAGGGGAAGGTGGACACTCAGGGTGTGGGAGTGCAGGCACCCCCACTTCTGGCTCAGGGATTTGGGGAGTAAACAAAACCTACTTGGAGAAGAATTGGGGAAGAAAACCAGCAATTGCCTTCTTCTGTACGGGTGGGGACAGGGAAGGAGGCAGGGACAGGGGCAGGAGCATTTCACATCACTAACCTAACTTGGGAAACTGCAAGGGACCGTCTTCGACTGGCCTTAAGAGGAAGACAAGATGGATGATGGGAGAATCCACAGGAGGGAGAGGAGGAGAGGGAACGTGGCTAGGGGGCAACAGCCCCTTCCCTTCTGGGCACAGGAAGGCAGCCAGGGCACCAGGTCCAGGCAGTGACCTCACAAGGACAGCACAGTTTTTGCAGCTTAGATATCACCCACCTGCCCCCACCCAGCTACTCATTCTGTTCGCTCGCTGGTGTAGGGCCACTCTCCGGCCCCGAGGGAGTGGATGGCTCTGCGGCCTGGGGCCCTGCCTCTTCTGTGTCTCCTCCCTTGGAGGCAGCGCTAGCCTCTGCCCCTTTGGCCTGGGGCTCCTGGCTCTCAGGGGTGGCGGCAGCCTTCCCTTCCAGGGCAGTGTCTTCCTCGCTGCAGGCAACGACCTCCACTGGGGAGTTTTTAAATATATGGATGCCTGGGCTCATCCTCAGGGATTCTCATTTGATTGGTTTGGGAAGCAGCTTGGGCATCAGGATTTTTTTTTAATTAATATTATTTATTTATTTATTTATTTATTTCACTGCATCGGGACTTAGTTGTGGCACATGGGATCTTTTGTTGTGGCGTGTGGGCTTCTCTCTAGTTGTGGCACGCAGGCTCAGTAGTTGCGGCACGTGGGCTCTAGAGTGTGCAGGCTTAGTTGCTCCGCAGCATGTGGGATCTTAGTTCCCCGACCAGGGATCGAACCCGTGTCCCCTGAATTGGAAGGAGGATTCCTAACCACTGGACCACCAGGGAAGTCCTGGGCATCAGGATTTTTATTTTTAATTCCCCTGGTGACTGTAACGCACAGCTAAGCTTGAGAACCACTGTGCCACAGCAAAGCAACCTCCAGCTGATGGTAAATCGTTCCCTCTTAATCATTCCTTTCCACAAGGCCTTCATTTTCCCTTGTTTGGATTGACACAATGACCTCTTAATTGGTCTCCTAAAGGCAGTTTGGAAATTCAGTGCTAGGGTCTAAGACCTGGGGAGTTGGGGATCTGGAGATTTGTCGGGGGCAGGGGGGGAATCTTCACTGACGTGACAGGAGCAAGAAGGAATTCATTTCACCAAAGGAAAGTGACACGTCAAGGGAGGACAGAGGAAGAGGCATCAGAGCAGACAGTGAGGCAGTGGCCAGAGACAGGAGAGACTTGGGACAGCCGGTTGTCTCAGAGACAAGGGAAGGGCTGTTTTTTGGGGGGAGTGGGCGGTCAACCATCTCAAATGCTGCAGAGTTCAAGGGTGATAAACTGACACATGGCCAATGAATCCGGTGACTGTGAGGTCATCTTTGACCTTGTTATACAAATTTCAACCAAGTGGTTGGGATGGAAACCTGAGCTCTGAAGAATAAGTGGCAGCTAGTAAGCTGGGACAATGAATAGAGACTAATTTTTTAATGAATATATCACGGAAAGGAATGTACAAGAGGATGTAGCTTGAAAAAGTAGCAAAGCCAGGAAAAGTTTTTTTGGAATAGAGGAGGCTCAAGTAAGCAGTGGCTAGCTAGAGGAGAGGTCTTCAGAGAAAGACAGTCTGAAGATTCAAGGGGGAAGCTGGGGCAGGACGACTGATGGAAGAGGAATAATTCAAGGGCACAGGATGAGGAAAATACAAAGTATCGCAACAGTGTGTATGGGGGTGGTGGTGGCGGTGTGCTAAAGCTCATAGGGAATGACTTCACTCTTGTTAGTTAACTTAAGTAGGAGGAATGGTGGTCTACTGAGAGTAAAAGATGGGACTTGAAGAAAGCAAAGAGGCTGAGTGGAGGTACTCTGGCAAACATGATAGGGAATTAGCTGAAGAGAAATAAAAAGAATTGTATAGTAGGGCTATGGTAATTAAAATAGTGTGGTACTGGCACATGAATAGATAATCATTGAAAGAGCATACACAAAGTCCCTAAACAGATACAAATGCATATGGGACTTTAATGTTATAAAAATGGCACTCCAAACCAAAAAGAAAAGATGGATTCTTCAATAAATAGTATTGGGACAAGTGAATAACCATCTGGATCCCTACCTTACATCTTATACCAAGACAAGGTCCAAATAAATCAAAGGTTTTAAAGTTAAAACAAAAATACATGAATTATAAAAAGGGTTGAAAAGCTAAGTGGGAGAAGAGCTAAGGTGGATACTAAGCCCATAAAGCTTAATGGGTAAAAAAATTAATAAATTTGATTTCATAAAAATACAAACTTACTACAAGGTGAAAAAACCATCATAAGAGAAAAAAAAAACCCAGATAATAGACTGGGAAAAGTATTTGCAACTCGTCAGACAAAGGGCTAATTGCCCTAAAATAGTTCCTACAAACTATTAAGTAAAAGACCAGCAATCCAATAGAAAAACGGGGCCAGGATACAAAAAATGTACACAGAAAAGGTATATACACTTAGTTCTTAAACATATGAAAAAACGCTCAACATCATTCATAAAAGAGAAATGCAAATTAAAACAACACTGAAATATACTTTTTACAATCAGATTAAAACAGATGCTAACCCTCATGGGGCTTCCCTGGTGGCGCAGTGGTTAAGAATCTGCCTGCCAATGCAAGGGACACGGGTTCGAGCCCTGGCCCGGGAAGATCCCACATGCCGCGGAGCAACTAAGCCCGTGTGCCACAACTACTGAGCCTGAGCTCTAGAGCCCGTAAGCCACAACTACTGAAGCCTGCGTTCCACAACTACTGAAGTCTGTGCACCTAGAGCCCATGCTCTGCAACAAGAGAAGCCATGACAATGAGAAGCCTGCGCACTGCAAGGAATAGTAGCCCCCGCTCACCACAACTAGAGAAAGCCCACACGCAGCAACAAAGACCCAACACAGCCAAAAATAAATAAATAATTTATTTTTAAAAAAAACCCCAAACAGATGCTAACACTCTGTGGCTAAGCACGTGGGGAAACATCATCTCACATGTCCCTGTGGAAAGGTAAATTAGCACAACCTCTAAAGAGGGTAATTTGGCTACATCTATCTAAATTACAGGACACATTCCCTTTGATCCAGAGATACCACTTCTAGGTTGTATCTTACAGCTATCCTTCCACTGAAGTACAGTGACATAAAGTATTAGCACAAGATTACTCATTACAGTATTATTTGACCAGTATATGTGGGGAACAAGCTAGATGTCCATTAACAGGGGACAGCCATAAACAAGAATGATGATGTTTATGGACTGATTTGGGAGTATCTCTAAGATATATTAATAAGGGAAGAAAGCAATTTGCAGAATGAAGTGAAGAGCTATACTTTGCACAAAGAAGATACAATGAAGCTGGATTTGACTGTGTATGTGTAAGATAGCGCTGGAAGGCTACTTAAGAACTGGGAACGCTGGTTGCCTCTGGGGAGGGAATTGAGTGTCTGGGTCACTGATGGGACAGAGATTTTTCACTGTACCTGTTATTTTTATTTTATTAAAAAAAAATTTTTATTGGGGTATAGTTGATTTACAATGTTGTATTAGTACTGTACCTTTTAAATTCTGAACTATAGGCATGTTACCTGTTCTAAAAATAATTTAAATTGGAATAAAATAAAAAAGCAAAACTTACAAACAATAATGTGAAAGATGAGAGGGCATGATCAACGTTAAACTGCTCAAGTCCTTTTATTTTTCAGGAGGCAAGTGGAGATGTTGATGAACTTTACAGTTCAGTCAAATGTACACAGAAAAATTTCAAAGGTAACCACTAAGACACTGTAAATAGACTGTGTAATTTCCAAATTATTGCAGCAGAATGGGAAAACTTGGGAGAAGTCATGTAAAATTCTAGTTTTCAGACTGAGAAAGTCTCACAGACGGAGACATTACAACCAAATGCAACGTAGGGTGGTGGACTGGATCCTGGAACAGAAAGAGGACGGTGGTGGAAAAACTGGGAAGTTCCAAGTAAAATCTGCTTAGTTTAGTTAATAGCATTGTACCAGCATTCATTTCTTAGTTTTGGTAAGTTTGGTAATCTTTACAATATTTCTGTAACCCTAGACTTTTTCAAAATAGAGTTTTTTAAAAAAGCTTTAAAAAATCTGGCTTTCTGGCTTCTTTTTTGGGGGGTGGGGTGGGGGGACCGCACTGCACAGCTTGTGGGATCTTAGTTCCCCGACCAGGGACTGAACCCACATCCTCCGCAGTGAAAGTGTGGAGTCCTAACCACTGGACTGCCAAGGGACTTCCCTGGCTTCTCTTGAAAATCGGGCAAACCTGGCCTGCATGCCCCTGCCCACCGCCCACCCAGGGGCTAGGCAGTGGCGGCCCCTTTACCTGGAATCGCGCTCTCCACTGGCAGTGTCTTCACTGCTTCCAGCTGTCACTCCTAGGCTGCTTTACTCATTCATGATGCATGAACTGCCCCCATTTGCAGGGATGTGAGTATGGTTAGCATAAAGCGGTTCCTCAAGTATCAATCCCTGATCATCCCTGAGCATTAAACCTGGGAATCACCAGACCCAGAGCAAGGGAAATGCTCAGAGGTGCAGTTCCGCCACATGGTTCTGACCAGGAACGAGGAGCCGCCACCTGGGGCAGTCATTTCCAGCTGCTACCCGATTCCAATTCCCCTTCTTTCTCACTGAGTCCCCATTTTCTCTGGATCAGCCACGTGCCTAGCTACACACTCAATTTCCCAAACTCTCTGGCAGCTACAGTGTTCATGTGATGATTCTGACCAACAATATGTAAACAGAAATCTAGGGATTTTCCTGGTGGTCCAGTGGTTAAGACTTCGCCTTCCAATGCAGGGGGTGCAGGTCGGATCCCTGGGCGGGGAGCTAAGATGCCTTGCGGCCAAAAAAAACCCCCCTAAAACATAAAACAGAAGCAGTATTGCAACAAATTCAATAAAGACTTAAAAAAAAAGAAATCTACTAGAAGGTCTTCTGGAAACAGAGGTCAAGAGGGTGGGGCAGAAAGGAGTAAGGAGCCGGGTCACCACAGCATCACGGAGCTGCTGAACTAACCCTAGAATGCCTGTCTCCAGACTACTTATTAGGTGGAAAAAAAATTTTTTTTTTAAATTTATTTATTTGGCTGTGCCGGGTCTTAGTTGTGGCATGCAGGATATTTAGTTGCAGCATGGATGTGGGATCTAGTTCCCTGACCGGGGATCGAAACTGGGATCCCTGCATTGGGAGCGCAGAGTCTTAACCACTGGACCATCAGGGAAGTCCCTAGGTGGAAACATTAAATGCCTATTTCACAAGGCGCTGTTTGCCAGATTTCGGTTTCGTGCAGTTGAACACAATCCTAACTGAAATAGTAGCAGGATAAAAAAGGAGAGTGGGACTGGGGGGAGGGGGTTGGTGACAGCACTGTAAAGGACCTCGGTGATCACCAAGAACAGTGTGTGACCGTCGTGGCTCGAATAAAATGCTCTACAAAAATTGGCGATTATCTAAATAACAAGGATCACAGATGCTGATTCTTCATGCTCCACAGAATTGAAAAGCCTGGAAGTAGAGGAGGCAGGGGCAGGTGAGTGGTGAGAGACCCTCAACCAGGCCTGTGGCTGAAGGGGCTACAGGAGGCTTCTGAGGAGCAGCGTCACGAGGATGAGCAGCACGGTGACAGAGGGGCCAGATCATGGGACACCCAGGAGCCAGAAGCACAGTGGTGGCACTGACCTCAGGAGTAAGCGGATGAGGCTGATTAGAACAAACTGCTTGGGGATCCGTGTAGCCTGGGTGTCAGTGGACACGGGGAAATCACACAGGCTGTGGTAATGAGAGCCAGGGAGAGAGGGGTGTGAGGACTGCAGGCACACCAGGCAGGTGGAAACAGAGGAGGAAAAACAACACTTCCCTGTACAGATACTCGACAAAATATTTTCTCACATATTCCCTCATATCTTCTGACGCTCTGAGTGACCCTGGGAGATGGGACAGAGGTCACTGTTGGGACTGAATCCTGGAGGGAGGGGCAGGAGCTGACTGAGTTCCTACTGCAAGGCAGGCTCGGCCCAATCCTCACAAGTCCCCACAAGACCAGCCCCGTGGTCTCCCCTGGGCAGATGAGGAAAGTGACAAAAAGCCCAGGCCCGCCTGGCCTGACAGGCGTCTCTCAGAGAACACGCTAGAGGATGCAGCAGAGGACCACGGGGTGCAAACACCGCGGGGCCCAAGCCCAGCCCGGCCTCTGAGGAGCTGTGTGCACGGGGCCACCTTACACACCTGACGCTCCTGAGCCTCAGCTTCCCTTCCACATATCAGCTGGTAGAACGTTCTTTCACCATGACCAGAGGAACTCTTCTCAGTTTCTGGGGTGCAAGCGGTGGCCTCTTGAAATCAGATGGGATTCTGGGCTCTGGCTAGAGCTTTGGATTTGCGGCCAGGGTCTCTGGATTCCAGGTGGATGTTCCTTCCCAGCCCAGAGCTGTCCCTTCTGTTTGTGACCTCTTAAGGACAGCAGCTGCAGGGGGAGGGAAGCTGCAGTCTGGTTGCTCTAAAACCCACACACATCCCTTGGGCTGTTGCTTATTTGGATGCAACCCCATGCTGGGGCCCATCCCTGCAATTTGCCGGAAGCCATCCATTTTCACACAGCCCTGGGTGCTCCGTCTACAGCTGAGGTCTGCCCATCTCCCCAGTGCCTGCCCCCACCGCTGGTCTCAGCTTGCCCAGCCAGGAGCCGCTTTATTCCCTAGGCCCTCCCCCACCTCACCTGGGCGGCCTACAGGCTGGGTTTTCACAGGTAGCTGCCACCACAGCCTCCACTCTCCCTGCAGTGCACCCTGTTCCCTTCTTCCTTCCTTCAGTCCTGGCACTAAAAATAGCACCTGGCACTAGGTTTAACCTTTATGTGGCTGAGAAACCTTGGTTTTTGCTATTGCCACCCCCCAGCACTGTGCCAGTGCCAGAAACCCTCTGACTGTGTCACAGCTTTGCCCCACTTAAGAGGCTGGTGCTGTCCTCAGGACAAGGGTCCTGTAGCCAGAACGAGAGGGGTGCTGCTCTGCGGCCCTTGCACAGAAAATGGAGTCGCTACCAAAAGAAATTCTTACAAAACCAAATACCTGGGCTACTCTGATTCTGGCATTCACACACGTGTTGTGTGTATACATGCTCACAAAAGCCTGCCAAGCAAGCATCCCACCTTCTTTCCCCTTCTAGGAGCTAAAGTTGGGCAAGGGGCACGACTCTATCCATTTCCCACTGGGCAGGTAGATTTCACAGGCAGAGGTAGTTAGGAGCTTAACCCAGATGACCCAGAGCTCCAGAGAGGCCTGGTCTGGGGCTCGAGCGACCAAGCCACCTGGGGCCCTAATCCTTCCACCAAGTCCAGTCATCCTTGGGAAACAGAGCTTCCCTGACACCCAGCAGCAGGCTGTATGCTCTGAGTGGGCTTACTCTGTGTCAGGCCCCATTCAGCTGTGATGCATCCTGTCAGGCCTCTCCCTGCACCACAGCCTAAGGTGGGTCACAGCTCCAAGCCTCGTGTCCACCACCTCCATCACAATGGTACCAGCTTCCAATTCTCCAAGGGTTTATAATACACCAAACTGTGTGTATACTGACACATCTAATCCTCACAATAGCCCTAAGAGTCGGGTGCTATTATTATCTCCATTTAACTGATGAGGAAACTGTGGCACAGAGAGGGAAAGTAATTGAGTCAAGGTCACACAGTAACTGGAGGAGCAGGATTTGAGTCCAGGCAGGTTGGCTCAAGTCTTAATCACTATGCTGTGCCTTGCATGTGGTGCTGGGCAAGACTGGACCAGAAGCTGGTAAGTCCTTGCCCTGTTGGATCTGGAAGCTGCTCTTAGTCTCAGTCTGGAGCCATCATCCCTGAATCCTTTGTCTAGATGCCAAGAACTTCTTCTGTCAAGAACACCCTGGTTAAAGCCCTTCTGAATACTCCCTGCCAGAAAATGACTGCTGTGTGCTAAAGACAGCCATAAGCTCTGGTCCCCGGCTCCCTCCCCAGCTCTTCCCACTCGCCTCACGTGCAGCATCACTCTCTGAACAGAGGCTCGTACCAGCCTCAGCCTGGAATGCCATCCCCGCCACTAGCTAAGGCCTACTTTCCTTCCAGACCTGCCTGCACCTCCTCCTTTAGGAAGCTCCCCTTGACTAGTCCTATTCTGTTCCTTCCTACTGCAACCCTGACTCAGGCTCTCCAGATCTGCTGTTACCACATCAAACTGCAACGTCTGTTAGCTGGTCTGTTCTCACCATGTTACCAGTTCCCCACACAATGCTCTCTATCTATCTTGCAGAGGTAGATCCCCGGCACCTTGCACGGTGCCAGGCATTTAATGGGTGCTCAACGTACACTCTTTGAATGAATAAACAGACTAAAAACATTAACCTGAGCCACACTGTGTCCAGTTGTAACAGTTGCCACTATATGAGTTTTCACCTATTACTGCCCTTGAGATGCAGCGAGTACCCCGCAGAAGTTCATTCCACAGGCTTCTGTGTCAGGCCTGGGTTCAAACCCCGGCTCTGCCCCCCCTCTCTGTGACTTGGGGGAGACACTAACCCTTCAGTTTCTTAGCCCTAAAGCTGGCCTACTACCACCTAACCTGAGCGGCCGTCATGCGGATGAGATAACCACACCGCAAATGCTTAACAGTGCTGGGTGTAAACACCTAACAAATGGGGCTGTGGCTACTGCTACTGTCATCACTCCTGGCTTGCCTTAGGGGATGACATGGAGCAAGTGACATTCCAGGTCTATTCCAGGGACCTAAACCCAGAATTTCCCAATTCCCTGCCTTACAATCAACGGTGAGAAGGGAGAGCTGACAGGGCGCCCTGCTCTGGGTTTGCGCTTCTTTCAGAGAGATGGGCCCGGACCCTTCTCCACGTCTGCCCCTTCCCCCGCCCCTTGGGACGACCTAGTAGCTGCATTTCCTCCTTCCCTCACTGCAGCGGGGTGAGGAGCAGCAGCCTCTGGTTACAGGGCGGAAGAGTGCTCAGGATCAGAGAGGCCATGGGAGTGGGGCCTGGCCAACGCACTCCCAAGCTTCCCTATCAGTCATTAACCCAGTACTGACCCAGTGCCCTGGGTTTCCAGACCAGCAGCTCCACGGTGCTCTCTGCTCCCATTTGTCAATCTCGGTCACCCTACTCCCCTCAGGGCACGTGAGAGGCCTGTGTGGCCTTGGAATGGATTCACCCCAGCAGGTCCCCTGAGGCCAACACCCCAGGAGTAGTCTGGGAGCTGGGTTTTTTTGTTTTTTTGTTTGTTTGTTTTTTGTTTTGCGGTACGCGGGGCTCTCACTGTTGTGGCCTCTCTCGTTGCGGAGCACAGGCTCCGGATACGCAGGCTCAGTGGCCATGGCTCACGGGCCCAGCCGCTCTGGGGCATGCGGGATCCTCCCGGACCGGGGCAAGAACCCGCATCCCCTGCATCGGCAGGCGGACTCTCAACCACTGCGCCACCAGGGAAGCCCTGGGAGCTGGTTTTGTGCAGAGAGTATGGGAACCAGAGGAAAGTCTGCCAGGCCCTTCCCTCACCCCCCATTCTAGAATTCTTCCAGTTCCACCAAGAGCCAGCCTGTCAGCCCTGTGGAGTGGAGCTAAGCTACAATAAAAGGAGAAGCCGGCCTCCTTTTATTGTACCTGAGAACGTGCCCAGAGAAGAGATCATAGTGGGCAGGAGGGCTCCTCAGCTGGGACCAGCGAGGGGCCTGACGGGTGGCCGGCTTCCGGCCACTCACCCCCATGCAGGTCAATGCGCCGAGCTGCCACGGACTGTCAGCAGTGGAGGATTGAGGAGATACTAAAAGTCGTCTTCACAGACAACAGAACCACAGCGATGTCAAAACATGCACATGATGCACAGGAACAAAACCGGAAAGACATGACCCAAATTGCTCATGGGGCTTCCCTCTGAGGGGTGATTCTTATTTTCATAACTATATTTTTCCGTGTTCTTCAAATTCTTTACAATGAGCATGGGACGCTTTCATGATGGGGGGAAGAGAGGGAGATACGTTTAAGTGTTTCGAAGAAAGAAAACTGAATAATACACTGAAAGATACTGAGGAGGTGAAAGAAGGGCCTGCCCAGAGGCGAGCCAGGCCTCTTCTTGGCAGCCTGAGAGCTGAGGACCCTCCCTGCTCAGAGAAGGCTTTGGAGGTAAGGGCAGGGGTGCCAACGGGCAGAGGGCCACAGCTGGGGACCTTTCCAGAACCTTCTCACCCGAGGACCTCAGGAGCTACAGCTGCTGATGCCGCCAGTGCCCTCCGCTCTTCCTCTGGTGCCGGCTGCTGCCAGCAGTTTTCATTCACTCAGTTAACAAATATTTGTTAAGCACTCACCATCATATGCCCAACACAAACACCTAACTGTGAACGATGCCCAGGGCGCCGAAAGACCAACACCGCCACGTGAGCCTAGTGTGGCTGGTCGGGGAGGGGGTCCCGAGGACGTGGTCCCTGACTAAGAGGCAGGCAGGTGGGGGGACAGAGACCCCAAGAAGGGAGGAGGATGGCACAGAACCTCTGAGGGGTAGAAAGAAGGGCCGCGCGGCTGGCGTGCCGAGAGCACGGGGCAGCTGGGCTGGCTGAGGCTGGAGATCACCTGGGGCCTCGAAGGGCAAGTGAGGGATGTGGCTGTTTATCCGAAGGGCAGCGGAGAGCCTAGGAGGGCTATGAAGAGGATGGGCAGGGTGAGAGCAGCATTTGGAAATGAACTGGAGATGATTTCAGCTGGATTCCGAGAGGCCAGGGTGACAGCAAACCCAGCTGGGGTGTTGGTGGGAGCGAGAAGGCCACCTCCCAGAGCCCTGGAAGGTTGGGCTGGGTGCAGGAAGCAGCCGCCCGTTCCATTCCCGGGAGGATCCGGGCTGAGCAGCCGAGGCATGGGGCCCTTACACAGATTTGAGTGCGTCTCCTGTCACCTCACTGGCGTCCTCACTGAGGAGAGCGTCAGGGCAGGATTAGATACTCCAAGATCCCTTCCTGCTCTGACTGGCCTGGGCTCCAGCCTCCCAGCACTGTTCTGGTCTTAGGGATTCCTGGCTGCGACACACACACGTCTGGGGAGCAAATGTGGCACCTGGCACTGCTTGGCAGGAGGCCAACTAACACAAACAGCCCCCACATTCCTGGGCCCAACAACTCCATCCAAGCCCCCCAAACTTCTGACACCCAGCTCTCGCCGCCAGCACACCAGCCTGTGCCTCAGTGGCCCTGCTGTGTGGGGGTGTGTGGTTACGGGGCGTGCACTGGACACCGCTACTCATACCCCTTTCTTTTTAAGCAGAACTGAGACTTGGACATGGGCCAGCCCTTTAAAGTTCACAAGGCACCTTCATGTATGTGACCTCGCTTAGTGTGTTGAGCACCTACACTGGACTATTTCATCCTGACACTCCAGTGAGCCTGAGGGAAGCTCTAACTCCTGCAGCCATATGAACAAACTGGGTGAGGGGACAGAGGCTGGTGGCAAGGTGAGGGGTGGCGCACCGAGGGGCGGCCAGGCCTAGTGAGGGGGAACAGAACTCGGATCGGCCCAACTCTAATTGGAGGGGAGGAAGGCAGAAATGGGCGTCAGCAGGGCAGAGTGACTTCTGAACATCCCTGAAGGGAGAGGAGACACAGAAGAGCCCTACAGCTAAGTTCTGTCCAGGAGAAACTGTGACTTCCAAATTTAAGCTTCACCTAAAAGTGATCATGTCCTTTGACCTTGTAATTCCTCTCACAGGAAACTGTACCAGGCTGTTCGATGCAATGTCATTTACAATAATGAAACCAATTTTTATAACAACAAAAAAATATTCTTAATAATGAAAAAAACCCAGAAATGACTCAATGCCCAATAATAAACGAATGGATAATGAATTAGGGCACCCCCAGAAAATGGAGTATTATCCAGCCATTAAAATCATGTTTCCATAGAATATTTAATAACTTGTTAAGTGAAAAATAGCAGAATACAAAACTACAGAGACAGCATAGTTCCCATAAAAATGACTAGAGAGGGACTTCCCTGGTAGTGCAGTGGTCAAGAGTCGCCTGCTAATGCAGGGGACATGGGTTCAAGCCCTTCCTGGTCTGGGAAGATCCCACACGCCATGGAGCAACTAAGCCCGTGCGCCACAACTACTGAGCCTGTGCTCTAGAGCCCGCGAGCCACAACTACTGAGCCCACGTGCCACAACTACTGAAGCCCGCGTGCCTAGAGCCCGTACTCTGCAACAAGAGAAGCCACCACAATAAGAAGCCCGTGCACTGCAACGAAGAGCAGCCCCTGCTTGCCGCAACTAGAGAAAAGCCCACACATAGCAACAAAGACCCAACACAGCCAAAAAAAAAGGCTAGAGAAAGAGTGAAGTTTCCTTGTACGAATAGGGTGGTAGGTGATTTATTATTTTTATGTTGCTCTACTTTTAAAACTTTCTGTACTGAACATGTATTATAGTCATGTTACTTGACTCACCAAAGCATGGGATACATTGCTGGATCCTTTCTCCTTTACGTCTTTTCTTCACTTGGCTCCCAGGTTTTCCTCTGACCTCAATGGCTGCTCCTTATCAATCTCTTTTGCTGGTGCCAGTCAGCAATTTTCTTCCCAATCTCTAAAGGTCTCTTTCATTCTCCATCTACGTTCCCTCCCTGCATGATCCTATGCTGGCTCATGGCTCTCAACACCTTCAATATGCTCATGACTCCCCTATTTATTTCTCCATTCCCAGCTTCTCTGAGATCTCCACGTGGATGCCCACTGATGTCACAAGCCTAACACATCCAAAACCAAGCCCTTGACATTTCCCCTAAAGTCTTTCTCATCTCAGTAAGTGGCAACTCCAACCTTCTAGATGATCAGGCCAAAATGTAAGAGTCAGCAAACCTGGTTGCCTCTGCTTTTAATAAACACCCAGGATCTAATCACCTCCACTGCTAGGATCCTGGTCCAAGTCAACATCATCTCTTGCCTGGATTATCGCAACAGCCTCCTAACTGGCTTCTCTGCTTCTGGCTTCACCCCACTACTCTCCACGCAACAATAAGACCGATCCCTTTAAGTGAGATTCTGTTCCTCCTCTGATCACATCCCTCCAGGCGCTTCCTGCCCATCTTTACACTGGCTTGGAGGTCTTCCAGAACTGGTGCCCCTGCCTGCTACCTCCCTCCCAGGATACTAGGCACCAGGCACACGGCCTCCTTTCTGGTCCTGAAAGCAACAGGCATAGCCTGCCTCAGGGCTTTTGCAGCTGTCCCCTCCAGCTGAAAATGTTGTTTCACCATGGCTTGCTGCCTCACCTCTCAGGGCTTTGCTCAAATGTGACAGTCAACCTGACCACCTGATTTGAAATCACCCCAGCCCACCCTTGGGTACTTCTATTTCTCTTCCCTCCTTCAGTTTTCTCTGTAGCTCTTACCACTATCTGGAGAGGGAGAGGGAGAGGGAGAGAGAGAGAGAGAGAGAAAGAAAGAGAGAGAGAGAGAGAGAGAGAGAGAGAATGCGCATGCGCATATACACAAATATTTATATACACACACACATACATGTATGCATGTACCTATACATATGTGTGTGTACTTTTTTACTCATTTGTTAACTGCTTGTCTCTCCCCAAAAGAATATAACTACGAGCCAGAGATTTTTCGTCTGTTACAATCACACTGATCCTCAAATGTTAGAGAGAGGTGACTGGCAGGCAGTAATTGTCCCACAAATCTTGCTGAATAAATGGATAACTTCTTACAGCTGGAAAAAAGCTTTTCGTTCCCAGCCCAGCCTGAAGTAGCCCCGTGGATATCATTTGTCCTCAGGCTTCAGTTTTCACGGGGTATTTGAGCCTGGTCTCCAGACCATTCCAGTCAAAAGAGGAGCTTATCAGGATTAAGATCAATTGGTACAAATGGGTGGAGGGGAAAACACAGAGTCCAGAAGCAGCTGGCTGAGGAGGCCTCGGGCAGCTCTTTTGCTAATCTGCCAGGTGACCTTGGGGGAGATGGTTCATTCTTCTTGGCTCCATTGTCCCCATTAGGAAGGAGTGTTGGGCATGTCAACACACTGTGACTCTAAAATCCTCGCACAGGGTAGACCTAGAGAGCACAACCCAATGGAAGGAGGCCCAGGCCATTCAGAGGCCTCAGCTCCTCTCAGGGCAGGGGTAGGGAGGTAGTTAACAAATCCTCAGGAGCCTTTAAAGTGTTTACACTCCAGTCCAGGAGGAAGCTAAAACCAGTACCTGCAACCACCTTGGGGAAGGCTGCACACAAACAGGGGAAGAGAAGGAGGGCGGCTGAGTCCTTGGGGAGGAAATGGTCTCTTGCTGGAGGCCTCAGGGAAGGGTCAAGGCCAAGGAGAGCTGGGTTATCTAGAAATGATCTTAATAGTAAAATATGCTCATTAGAGAAAACACTTAAGGGTTCAGAGAAGAAAATAAAGTCAAGGAATGGGCAGATGACTTGTTTACACAGGCTGAGGGGTAGGGTGTTCTAGGTAGGGGGAATGCAGGCTCCTACGCCCAGGAGATGGGGGTGGAGAGAGACACAGCAGAGCGGGGTGGTGGGGACCAGAAAAGGCTGGGAAAGCCAGGATGCAGGCCAGGAGTTGGCCTGCCTTCAGGGTGGGAGCTCTCAACCACTCCAGGGTCTTGCTTCTCACTTCCATTCCTGAAGCCCTCTAATGCTACAGTCTCCCGTATCCTGGTGAGTGGGCCCTCCGTCAAACTAATTTCCATTCCTGGTCCTGTCCTGTCTGATCTCTGGTCACCAAGTCTCAGCCTGCACCTTCCTCCTCCCCAAAGCCATCTTCTCCAGATGAAGCAAAGCCTCTCCTTACTGCAGCTGGGTCATTGGAAGGTTTCTCAACCCCTCCCCCTCCTTGGTTTATCATGCTCTCTCCATGTGCAGCTCCTGAAACCCCCAATAATCAAGGTGATGAAGTCAAGTGCTGGAAGGGCAACACTTTAAATCTCAGGAGTACATTTTCCTTCCCTCTTTTCTCCTAAATCAGTGAGGGGCCAAAGTGTCATGAGACACTTTCCTCTAGGAGTTTATTAACCTTTGGATAAGGCAATTCAACAAATGATAGCAACTGCCCAGGTCCTGCTGAAATCCAGACCCCAGCATGACTCCTCTCTATCTGGAGGTGAGAAGGTAGTGGGACACAGTGGAGAGGGCACTGGTGCTGGACTATATGACAAGTATACTCCCAGCTCTGTCTTTACTATGCTGTGTACCTCTGGGCAAACTTCTAACCTCTCTGTGGCTCAGTTATCCCATCTGTGAGATGGAACTAATATCCACATGCCTTCCGAATGGAAGCAGCCAAACTCAGAGGAGACATTAAATATGAAAAACATTTGTATTATACAAGTTATATGCCAAAATGTTAATGATAGTTATCCCTTACGGGTAATTTTGATTTCTTCTCTTATTGCTTATCTGGTTTTTCTATAATGAATATGTGCTGTGTTTAGTAAGCAAAATAAAACCAAAAAAAAGTTTTAAAAGCATGAAACAAATATGAGATACCGTTATTTCAGAGAGTACCAAGATGAAGCAGGAAAGCTGAGGGAGTCTACCTCAAGACACAACATTCTGGCACATGCATGTCATGGGATCCTCTGCCGACCCTGCAGGTGGCACAGATGTGGTGCCACAGCAGGACGGCCGGAACACACAGCTGGGAGGAAACAGCGAGTAGTCAAACTGCATGTCTGCCTCACGCCCATTTTATGGGACTGCAACACAGAGCTGACAGACGCCTGCCCAACAACATAAACAACCGTGGAGGGTTTAGAATGGGAAGGAGGAGTGTGATGGTGGGGAGATCAATAGTCTTTACACGATTGTAGTTGTTTTTAAAACAAGTATCAATGTCTTCTGTAATGAAGCTGAGTAGAAAAGCCAGGAGTCTCCTTCAAAAACGCCTTGCTTTCTCCCTAACACAAGCTCTGGGCCTCGCTTGAGAGAAATCAGCTCAGGAACTAAGGGTGAGTACTGACAGCAGGAAGCGAAGCGAAGCGAAGCAAAGCGAAGCAAAGCTCAGCCGTGGTGGATTCAAAGGCATTTTCAGTACTTGCTTTCTGTTCTCCCTTTCCGTTTCGAGTGCACACCTGTCTGCTTGCTTTCTAAGGTCCCAGATAAGGGCCTAGTTAACAAATATTTGGAAAGCATGACGTCTCCCGAAGAGGAAAGGGAGAACCAGAGGTGAGGGGGTGAAAGGACAAAAAACAAGAGTTATCAAATCTCAGGGAGCCCAGAACAGACTTTTTAAACATTGAAGCACCTTGGAGAGTCAGAATGTTGGCCCATGCCCTCACCTTCCAATCCTCATAATAGTCTGACAGCAGCTTCCGGATTTTACACCTGCATGACAGCTTGCAAGAGCTCTGAGGAAGAAAACTGGTCAAAAACCTGCAATCTCACTCCTTAGGACTCAGGAGCCAGGAGGAGGGGTGTGTGGGACGAGATGGAGAAACGCCAAGATTGAGTGATTTAGTAATGACACTTGGGGAATTCATTCAGGGAGCGGAAGGCCTCACACGTTCGGTCATGTCAGATTCCCAGTAAGGGTTCCAGCCTCACCCGGCAGGAGGATAGAAGGGGCTCCCTCAAAAGAATCATGTAAAGCACCGCTGCTTTGAGCGTTACAACCAGCGGAGGTGGGGGATCTGTTCACACCGCTTTCCCTCCGGGCTTCACTCTCCAGGCACTCTCCCTGCCTGCCCGGCTGCCGGAGCCCTGGAGGTCCCTCCAAAAGGCAGGGCCCAAGGAGGCCATGAACCAGGGGCAGAAGGACTTCCCAGAACTCCCTGCAGGGCCCACACAGCACAGCCTGCTCTTTGTTGGGCTGCTTTGGCCCAGGTCCTGAATTCAGTCTCTTCCCTCTGGAGGCCTGTGGGGATGCACAATGTAGGGAGAAGCAGCTGGAACTCGGGGAGGCTGACTCTCCTGGACTCTCAGCTCTAACAGCAACAGGAAAACATGGCCTTGACAAACCGTGTCCGGATTCAGCTGGAGCCACAGCCACTGTTTTCCTCAAAACAACTGCTCTGGGGAAGGACACCATGAAAGTGTGAGGACAGATGCTACTCACCGAGCACGCAGGTGCTACTTGCCTGGGGAGAGGTGCTCACCGGGAAGGTGACAAGCCGGGGGGCCGGCAGGGGCCATCCTAGGGAACTCTGGAGCTGCTGCCCGGCCCTTCTCCCTGGCCGCCTGCTCCAGAACCTCCGCCCCTATCCTGAGGCGACCAGAGTAAGTACGTGGTGTCTCCCCACCCACAGTGACCTGCTTGGCAAGGCTCCACGCACCTTTCCCCCATCAGTACTTCCTGCCCCCACCCCGGCACCCAGGCACCCAGGCAGGCTGAGGCACTGCCTTCCCCCATCCCTCTGGACCATCCTGGGGATTCACGGGCCAATGTGGGGATCCTGGGCAGCAACCCGAACACGGGCCAAGGCCAGTGACCTGAGGCCCACACCTCCCTCCCTGAACAGGCGGGGCTGGACCGGCACCAGCAGCTCACCTCTGTCACACCTGTGCGAAAGCGTTTATTCCAAGGGTGGCGGAGGAGTGCCCGACAGCCCGCTGACCTTCCTATGGAGCCGCCTGCCACGTGCGGAGAGCCCAGGTGGGACAGGCACCTCCTCTTCCCTCTTTCCCCACATCCTCCAGGTGCTGGTGTTCTTTTGCTTCTGAGCACTAGTGCCTGGTGCCACCCTAACAGTGACCAGCCATCCCAGACAAGGCGGACTGGGGTGAGGGCAAGGGCAGGGCTTTGTCCCAGCTAGAGCTGAGTCTGAACCCCAGCTCTGCCGCTCACTAGCTGAGTGGCCTTGGGCAAACTGCTTCATTTCTCTGAGTGACGATTTGCTTATAAGTACAATCGCCCAGCCCAGAGAGATGACATAACTTGTCTACAGTCATGGGGAGAGATGGCTGTAGAGCTGGGTTCCCAGTGCCAGTTTCCGGGCTCTCAGGGGTTTTCTGACTACACCAAGATGTTTCTCAATAGCAGGTGCAACTGACAGAGAAACTGTCTCTTTTCCAACATGGCTGTCAGTTATTCCTAAAAGTCATTGAAAAGTTCCTTCCAAAGTTCTCTGCCTTAAAACAAAAGTAGCCTTCAGAGACACCAACCTACCAGGTGACTAAAGTCAGCATCACCTTTACAGGGGCAACTGGCATCATCATGCCTCCTTATGTGAAGTAACAGGAAGCACTCATCACCTCCGCGGGCTCCCATAAGAAACGTTAACCGAAACCCGATGACAAGGAAACCAGAGAACAAATATGGAATGTGGATGATCTATGACATAATGTTAAGCAAACGTAACACTGTTAGCGATTGGTGAACCTCAGTAAAGGAAATACGAAAGTTCATTGCGCTATTCTGTCAACTTTTCTGTAGCTGTAACCTTTTTTAAAATAAAAAATAGAGAGGAAAAAGGCTATTCTGCTTTCAGCTCATCGCATGGCTCTGAGCCAACGAAGACTCAGTTGTGTCATGTTCAATTCTCTCCCCAGTAAGAGTCCGGAATAGAAAAATCCAAGCTTCTCTGCATGTCGTTCAAGGCTTAGCACAACAGAGACCTCAGAGTTTTCCAAGCTCATCTTCCACAAACCTCTACAACCTGAATCATCTTCGTCAGCCAAAGCTGTTTATACGCTGCTTCCAGCCACTGGTTGGAAACCCATCTGTTCAGTCAGCAACTTTCAAGGAGCACCCTCCGCGGACCAGGCACCCACCTTGGGTCAAGTGCTAAGGGGGTCCCAGAGATGCTGTGCTGTACGAGACACAGCAGCTGCCCTGGGGAGCTCACCAGCCAGGAAACCCTATGACGCTCGGCTTTCGTCAAGTCCTGCCTTGTGACATCTCTCGATTAGTATTTCTATGCAAGACTTCCTTCCCAACATTTCTTGGGAAATTTATGTATTACTGAATCCCAAAGCCTGAGAAACATCAATTGAGTATTTGGGAAAAGGTATTATAATCCTCTTGTGAGAATTAAAGCCTAGCAATCAACCTAGGGATGTTACTGGTTCACAGGAATCCACTGCTTCAAGTCAAATCAAGAGCAAGAAACTAACATGCAGAGTTGAAGGTTAAGGCTAACATCTTTGGGAACCAAGACAGGAGTGCATAGGAAAGAAGTGACAAGAATTTAATCAAGTCCTCCTTGAAGCCACTGCCATGTTGTAAGTGTGTATTCTTGGCCCGCTCTGTTGCTAACAGTCATTCTTGCAAATATGTATTAACATATTTATATACATAGTATATACAAATTCTCCCAGTGGTATTCTAAGAAATAAGTTTGGAGGCAAAGTAAGTCCTTAAATTGGCAATTTTGACACGTGATTCTGTGTACTACTGTTAACGTTGTTAGGAGATCCACGAGTTAGGTTATTAAAATACTACCCAATAATGTTTACTGACATTTTCTAGCATTTGACTATTTGCTACAGAAGAAATACAAAGAAATGATGAGTATGTGGAATTCTAGGACACAAAATCAGAGACATCTAAAAATGTGAATTAGTAAAAGCAGTCTTGATTAGAAAAAGCAATAGTTAAACCAAAACTGGGGCAAGCAAAGTGTTTTCATCACTAAAAAAGGAAATGAGTTTATACAAAATGTAGCATGTACCTCCATGCCCAACCTGAAGATACTTTTGGACACACCCTTAACCAGTCAACCAACATCAATGCAAAATGAAAGAAATTCTTCTACATTCGGAACACTTGTCTATATCATGAAAAATTTTTCTACATTATGACATTTCATGAAACAAAGATCAAGAATATCAGAAAGGGTAATTAATGCTTTGTGTATTTTATTTTATTTTGGCCTTGCCGTGTGGCTTGTGGGATCTTAGTTCCCCGACCAGGGATCGAACCCAGGCCCACAGCAGTGAAAGCGCCGAGTCTTAACCATTGGACTGCCAGGGAATTCCCATGCTTCGTGTATTTTTTTTTTTTTTTTTGCGGTACGTGGGCCTCTCACTGTTGTGGCCTCTCCTGTTGCAGAGCACAGGCTCCGGACGCACAGGCTCAGCGGCCGTGGCTCACGGGCCCAGACGCTCTGCGGCATGTGGGCGGCATGTGGGATCTTCCCGGACTGGGGCACGAACCTGTGTCCCCTGCATCGGTAGGCGGACTCTCAACCACTGCGCCACCAGGGAAGCCCCTTTGTGTATTTTAAAATTTCATTTTAGACCCACACAAATATGACCAACTGATTTTTGACAAAAGTGAACATCAATTCAATAGCGAGAACTCAACGAATGGTGATGAAACAACTGAAACAACTCAAATGCAAAAATTAAAAATAGAAAAACCTTGACCTATGTTTTATACCTTTTATAAAAATTAAGCTAAAAATGGATCATAAATCTAAATATAAATTAAAAGACCATAAACTTTTAGAAGAGAACACAGGAGAAAAACTTTGTGACCCTGGGTTAAGTTCTTAGATGTAACATCAAAAGCACAATTCATATTAGAACATTTTTTGATAAACTGGACTTCATCAAAATTAAAGACTTATGCTCTTCAAAAGACACCATTAAGAGAATGAAAAGTTAAGCCACCTTCTGGGGTGCTGGAAGTGTTTGCAGTTGGGTGATGATTCTGTGGAGTATATGAACGTAAGACTAAGACTAGTCTTAAGTAACTAGCCTTAGTTACTTAAGACTAATGCAGACTACACACTCTAACTGTGGGTATGTTATACCCCTGTTACAAAGCAAGCAAGAAGATAAATAAATGGCACATCCCCAGATTAAATAAATAAGTAAAATGCAACAGCAAGAAAGTGTGGAAAGGGCTATGGAGAATACAGAAACTTTAGGAGCACACTGCAGGAGGCTTATCTAAGGAAGTGATATAAGCTGAGATTTGAAGGATGAGGGGTGTTAAGGGGGTGAGATGTCCCAGGTGGGAAGAACAGCCTGTGCTGAGGCCCAGAGGCAGAGAGTGCCTGGTGTGCCAGAAAGTTTTGGGTGAATAGAGTGTAGAGTTCTGAAGGGATGAGAGACGCGATTTCAGACACCCACCTTCTTTCACTGTGTTGTTTTAGAAGCCCACCCAGTGAGTCTCTGCCTTTCTCTGCTCTGATTCTACCCACCTCCTTGCCTCAGAGTTAAGTCCACCCTTAGAAACTAGGAAGTCAAGGCTGCCCATGTCCGGGCCCTTTATTTGTCCTTCAGAGAACTGAACGCCCCAGCGAAAGGGACAGCTCACCACTCCCAGACGGGCTCTGCGTTCTCTGCCGACTTGCCTGGCTCTCCTTGGCCTTCCCTGGGAGTGCCTTTCCCAACCTGCTGGTCAGGCTGAAAGAAGTGCCATAACCCCTACTCCAGAATCATCCCTGCTTCTCCCAAGTTGTAAATAGTTCTTCCTCCAAAGTGGCCACCTCTTGTGTGGCTTCCATCACCCAGCTAGCTGTACCCTCGCCCTCTTCAAGGGCAGTCTCTGTCTTCCTCCTTTTGGCATCTCCCCTGTGGGACAGTTGTACATAGTCAGTTCCCAAATCAATCCTATAAACAATTTTTTTAATTGAATGAGGCTCTGGCTAGAGGGAGGGGGAAGGGTGCCACGGGGGATCATAGCAAAGGCTGCCTGGGAAAGTGTCAAGACTTTGGTGCTTCCAAATTCCCGACAGTTATTAACTTTCAGGATTCGGGAATGAGGAATAGAATTTCCTGGGAATTCCCCAAATTGTAAATTACTCTATAACTTTCGTAACACTTTATTTATGAGTTTTTAAAGAAGAATGAGAGATCATGATAAACTGAACTATTTTTCTGTGAAAAAGTTTCAGAGGTTTTACTATAAAAGAAAATAAAAATATATAATAGTAAATGCATGCATAATTTATTACTAGGAACAATATAATGTGACAGGATTACATATTTTATTAACATGTAAAAATTATCTCTACCTGATATAGATATTTGATAATAGAAAATGTTAATGAAGAAAACATTAACATAAAATGAAAAAAATAAAAATCATTTCATGATCTAAGGATAGTACCACAAATATTGAATATTTAAAAGTTATTCTTAAAGTGAAATTAAAATTTTTTATTTTTAAATTTCCAGACACTAAAATTTACCCTTTCTGGTGTGCAGTTCTGTGGGTTTTGGCAAACTCATAGTGATTAACCACTGCCATAATCCAGATAAAGAACTGTGCCATCACCCCCTAAAGAAACTGACATTCCCTTGTGCTACTCCTTTGTAGTAAACCTGCCCACATCATTTATCATTAACTCCTGGTCTGTTCTCTCTTCCTGTAGTTTTGCCTTTTCCAGGATGTCATACAAATGGAATCGTAAGTATATGGCCTTTTGCCCCTTCATTCTAACCCCAGCAAGAGTCCCCCAGAACCTGAGGATGTGGGAACAGTTGGCAGCTTAGTGGGAGTCTCTGGGATGGGAGCCACGTGTTTGAAGAGCCAAGTTCCAGGCCCATAGACAGTTAGAGACTGATGGCAGGAGTGCAGCCTGTTCCTGGACACGCCATGGCACTGCCAGGAGATACTGCTCCAGGAATGGGGTTGTCATTGGGAGGGATGTTTCTGACCAGGCACCTGGCATCAGCTACACTGTGCTGTCTCTGGCAGCTTGTAACAATGTGAACCTTTGCGAGTAGTAAAATCAGGAAGGGCCTTGGACAGCACAACCAACAGTCTGGGTTTGTTTTTATGGTAGCAGGGACGTTTTGAAGAGTCCTAACCCTGGAAGTAGATGTGACCAGATTTGTGGTCTGCCTGCAGACTGGGGAGGGGGCAAAGAATGGAAGCCGGGGGCCTCTGAGAGACTTTGGAGTAATTCAGATGAGAAAGGAAGAGGGTAGGTCAGGGAAGTGTTTGGCACTTGAATGACAGTACTTGGTTCATCTGGTACTTGGATTATTTGGATCTTGGGAGGACACTGGGGGGATGAGGGGATAGCTTCAAGGAGTCTAACTTCAAGAATGAGACCCCAACCCAGGATCCACCCAAACATAAGGCAGGAAGGCAACAGCAGAATCCACCACACTGTCACCTGGCTGCGGGAGTTTGTTGGTTGACCCGGAAGGTCCTGTGACTCCTCAAAGTCAAGGGTGAGGCTTCAGAATGGGCAGCCCTGGAGATGAGATGGGCAGACAGACAGGCCCCTGCAGACAGGTTGCTGCAGTCTTTCTCCCTATGTCCAGCACATGGTTGTTTCTGGCCCCAGGAAGCCCTGCCTTGTGCTGCATGGAGCCGGGAAGAGAGCAGCTCCTTGGAGGTCCTTGTCCTTCTGCTTTCTCCATCTAGTTGCTTCTCCCAACCTTGGGTTTGCATAGTTGTCCAGAGGTGGGGAAGTCAGGCCACTCCCAGGCCTAGACCCATTTGGGCCACTTGGTAGGGTGGGTGGTATTGACCAAGTACTGTCAGCCCCCTGCCTCACCTGGCCAGGTCCGTGGTGTCCTTGAGGAAGCCCCTCCTTTAGGAAGCAACCAACCCCCACCCCGCCCAGTGGGGTCAGGTGAGTTGGCTGGGCTTCACTTCAGCTTCTCAGCCATAAAATGGGGCCACATCCCTGCCTGATAGGCTAGGGAGAGGGCATGACAATGAATGCTCAGGGCAAACTGTTGCGCACTATGCAGAGTATAACAACCACCAGTGAGAAGCTGCCTCTGGCTCTCCAAGGCTCCCCACGACCTCCTCTTGCCCGCCAATCTAAGAGGCCCTTTGCCTCCATCACACAGTGCAAGAGCACTGCCACCACTTTCTTGAAGCCCTCTCCTCCGGGCGCTCTGCCCTCTGCTGCTCGCTTTTACTTTACCCACCCCTGAAACCTCCCTTACACACACCCTTCCCTGGGTTTATCCTTGGCTGGCTTCCCTTCTCACGGCACAAACCACCCACTGGGGTTTTCGCACACTGTGACTGCATCTTCCATCTCTGTCCTGGGCTGCTCTCCTACTGACGGTCTCAACACCCCACGGAGGACTCGTAGGGCCTCCTAATGAATCCAAAATGCAATCGCTGATCTTTGTGCCGGGCCTCAGACATCCCTGACCCTTGTGCCTAGCAGAGTGCCTGGCAGGTGGCATGTGCTCAGTTTGTGTTTGCGGAGCTGATCACCACGTGCTTCTTTCCTCTCCTGCCACCTTCCACCTGCGACTCCTCCGGTGCTTCTTGTGCCATCAATGGGACACCATCTCCTAGTCACACAGGCTCAAACACCAGCACCATCGGGTCCCTCCTCACCACTGACTTTTCAACCATCCACTGTCCCCTTCCCCTGACTCTGCTGCTGTCCTGGCTCAGGCCCTGCCCACCTCTCACCTGGACCTGCCTCTAGACACTCTCTTGCTCCAGTCCAACCTCCCTACTCCTGCTGGTGACATTCCTAAGCCCAGACATGATCTGTCACACCCCTGCCTACAAATCTCTGCAGCTCTCTTGTGCCCAAAGAATAAAATTCCAACTCCTTACATGCAGCATCCAAGGCCTCCCACATTCTGGCCCCAACCTGTCAGTCCAACCACAGTGGGAAAAAGCAGCGAAAATAACTGACATATACCAAGTGCTTCCCACGTGCCTCTTAATCCTTATAATAATCAGGACTACAATTTGACAGAGGAGGAAACCAAGGACAGGAGGGTTAAGTAACTTGCCCAGGGTCACAGTCCAAACTCATAAGGAGTGTCCTGGGTCAGAACTAACAACCTTTTAATCCTTCAGCCTTCCCTGAAAGATTAAATCTTAAAGGCTGGGATATGCCTTAAAAAAAAATCTCTGCAGCAAGCTCCACGATGCCTCCCTCACTTCCCAAAGGGCGAGGAGGGGAAGAGGAGAGAGGGCAACAGGTGTTTCTGAGATTGAAATCAAAGACACTGCGGGTTCTATAAATTATTCCTAAAATTCCCTTTTAGTTCCAAGAAGGAATATCAATGTTTACTGGTACAGAAATTTTATAGTAAACAGAAGCTGTATTTTCTTTACATACAATTAACTACAGCATCCTGAGATTCCTGATTAATCAATGTACATAAGATATTCATACCTATTTTACAGGAGAAGGATTTTACTACTCTCAAAGGTTCACGTTGTTACAAGCTGCCAGGGACAGCACAGTGTAGCTGATGCCAGGTGCCTGGTCAGAAACATCCCTCCCAATGACAACCCCATTCCTGAAGCAGTATCTCCTGGCAGTGCCACGGCGTGTCCAGGAACAGGCTGCACTCCTGCCATCAGTCTCTAACTGTCTATGGGCCTGGAACTTGGCTCTGCAAACATGTGGCTCCCATCCCAGAGACTCCCACTAAGCTGCCAACTGTTCCCACTTCCTCAGGTTCTGGGGGACTATTGCTGGCGTTAGTATGAAGGGGCAAAACCACAAAAACAACAATGATGATAACGATAAAAGGGAAAGAGCAGAGGAGAGGGCACAGGAGAACTGAACATCAGAGAAGAACACTGGTGTGATAAATTCCGGAGGCTGCTCGGGTGCCCACTGGCTGGTGGGTGAGGTGTGCTTCCTCATGCCTTCCTCCATTCTGCCCCACTTACCCTTACTCAGTACTGTATTTGTTTGCTTATCTATGTCTCCCCTCTGGAATGGGGACTCCTTGACTGGTCCTAATAACTAGCAGACGGGAGGTGCTAAATTAATGCTGAAATGGTGGCGGACCTTGCAAATTGTTTACACAATTATCTACTCTCTTCTTCTCCCTTAGTTACAAAATCCCAATTTTATTTCAGTTGGCAATGTGTCCATCTAAAAGACTTCTCAGCCTCCCTTGCAGCTATGGGAGGCAAATGAAGGGAAGTGGGAGCTATTAGGTGGGACCTCCAGCAAAGCTCCTTAAGGGGGAGACAGTTAGCATATGTCCTTTTAATCTTCTCCCCACATCTTCCTGGAAACTTGACATGATGGCTGGAGCTCCAGCAGCCATCTTAGACCATATGCAACCCCGGGGTTGGAAGCCATGCACTAAGAATGGCAAAGCAGAGACACCATACCTAGATTGTCTTCCTCAGGTTTCTTTTAAAAACCTAACAGAGAATAAACTTCTAGTGGTTTAAGCCACTGCTATTTCTAGTCTCTGCTTACTGGCTGCCAAATGTAACTCCTAATGAATTAATGAATAAACCAATTAAACTTGGTTTTCTTAAATTACTCACTGCTGACTTGCAGTTCAAAGGCCAGTCACCACCTCTAACCTCTGGTCCTTGTAATATAATGATAATTTTCCATTAATTATGGACATAAGGAAGATGGAAGGACAAAAGCAATACAAGGAAGAGGTAGTACAAGGTGGGGAAGTAGAGGATGAAGATGATGAACGATGGCAGCAGGAGAGGAAGCGGGAAAATGAGGGGCAGACAAGAGAGGGGACGTGGGGGGAAGGCAGGGTAGGAAGAGAGGGCAAAGGGTGCTGGAGGAAAGGAAAGGGGAAGATGAGGGGCAGGTGTAAACCATGGAGAGATGATGGGGAAAGAAGGGAAAGGGAATGGAGTTCAAGTGTCCTCTGGCAACAGTCACTATTTAGAGACCACTCACTGTGGTCTGGGCACAGTGCCATATTCTGTACCATTCTCTCTAATCCTGATCCTCCTGATGTAAGTATTATCATGCCCATTTTACAAATGAGGATGGGACTTCCCTGGTGGTCCCGTGGTTAAGAATCTGCCTTCCAATGCAGGGGATGTGGGTTCGATCCCTGGTCGGGGAACTAAGATCCCACTTGCCGCACAGCAATTAGGCCCACGCACCACAACTAAAGAGCCCACGTGCTGCAACTACAGAGCCCACACACTCTGGAGCCCACACCACAACTAGAGAGAAGCCCGCGCGCTGCAAGGAAAGAGCCCCTGTGCTGCAAGTAAGACCCGACGCAGCCATAAATAAATAAATAAATAAATAATGAGGTGGGACTTCCCTGGTGGCGCGGTGGTTAAGAATCCGCCTGCCAATGCAGGGGACACGGACTTGAGCCCTGGTCTGGGAAGATGCCACATGCCGTGGAGCAACTAAGCCTGTGCACCACAACTACTGAGCCTGTGCTCTAGAGCCTACAAGCCCCAACTACTGAGCCCGTGTGCCTAGGGTCCATGCTCCGCAACAAGAAAAACAACCGCAATGAGAAGCCCGTGCACCGCAACAAAGAGAAGCCCTAGCTCACCACAACTAGAGGAAGTCCGCGCACAGCAACGAAGACCCAATGCAGCCAAAAATAAATAAATAAATTAATTAATTAAAAATTGAGGTAACTGTGGCTCTGACATATTAAATAACCTCCCCTGAGTCACAAAAAATGGAAGAGGCAGAAGACTTATTTGAAGTAGCCTTGGGGCGGGGGGGACATCATCCTCCCTTCTCTCTTTATCCTGCTGCCTGGAATGTGGGTGTGATAGCTGGATCCATGGCAGCCATTTTGGACAATAAGAACAACAGCCACACCCTAAGAATGACAAAGCAGGGAAGTGGAAGGAACTTGGGTCCTTTACAACCTAGTGGAGCTTCCACAACTGCCTGAGACTAAAGATCACCTAAGTCACTTGGAGTCCCCATCCATAAATCCATCCATAACTGTTTCAGATCTCACTTTGCTCAATTTTCCTCTGATCTTCAATAGCAGATTCCAAAACCCACTCCCAGAGAGCCTGATTTAGCAATCACTCTTCTAGAAAAATGGCATCAGACTAGAAAAGGCAAAGAAATGATCCAAGAGCCCACAGGAAAAATCTTGATGCCTCAAAAGCAGCAAGCAGCAACCCTAGAAGACGAGACCTTGGAGATCAGCAAGTGACACTGTAAACCTGTCATTATTTAAAGACATGGAAGAGAGAAGGAGGTTTTTTTTCCCCCACTTATTTATTTTTTTAATATTTTTAAAAATAAATTTATTTATTTATTTATGGCTGTATTGGGTCTTCGTTGCTGCGCATGGGCTTTCTCTAGTTGTGGCGAGTGGGGCTACCCTTTGTTGTGGTGCGTGGGCTTCTCACTGCGGTGGCTTCCCTTGTTGGGAAACACGGGCTCTAGGTGCATGGGCTTCAGTAGTTGTGGCTTGCGGCTCTAGAGTGCACACTCAGTTGTGGTGCATGGGCTTAGTTGTTCTGCAGCATGTGGGATCTTCCCGGACCCGGGCTCGAACCCATGTCCCCTGCCTTGGCAGGGGGATTCTTAACCACTGCGCCATCAGAGAAGTCCAGGAGGGGTTCTTAAAGACACGCTTGGGGCCATCCTCAGTAACAAAAAAAGGTGGTCCTAACAATCTGGAACCAGTCTTTAACGGTGCTCACAAACCATCCAAGACAAAAATAAACCGATGGTCAAACCTCAGAAAAAGAAGAGCTCCTTTTGAGCAAAAGCACCAGGCTGTCAAAGGGGCACATCTGCACACAGCGGCATCACACGGAATTACTGTCTTGGGCAACAGGCTGCAGCTTCCTGTGCGCTAGGAATTCTCTCCAACTAGACAGCAAGCTCTCCTCTCTGAGGAGAGGGACTGTGGCATTACTATTTTGGTATCTTCAGCAGTAGCACCCGGCACAGCAGTGAACACCCAGAGTCGTCAGGAAAGAACTATTGGGAACCGTGTGTACTGGCCCAAGTTGTCCACCACCCCAGGCCCTGTGCCCACCTCTGAGTTGAAATGAGTCCTGAAATCCCAGCCAAGGGGACTGAAAGTCAGTGCTGTCATTGTTCACCACTCCCACCAGACTACTGTCTGACGGACACCCTCTGGGGATCTTCAGAGATCAACTTCCCTTCTCTTCTGAGACTATTCCTGTGATAGAATCCCAAGAGTCCAGAGAATTCAGGTAGAGCTGAGGAGGGATGGCACAGGCTGTTTAGCTCTGCCCAGGCCTATCCAATCTGCCTCTTTTGGCTGCTGAAATCTCAGTGGGGCAGAAACCTTAACTGCGCAGGCGTGGGCGTGGGGTGACACTTAGCTCTGAACAGCTGGCTACTGAACTTTCACACCCTGGTCTCCTTCGAGGCCCCCGGCATGTAGAATCATCTACTCTGAGAGCAACTGTCCCTTTCAGAAATGCAGCCTTATTCTAAAATTATAGGCTCTCAGGATCCTAGGGATTATAATTAGTTTGTATTCCTCTGCCTGGCACTCAGAGAAGCTGAGTTTGGGGATGGAAAGTGGGACATGCATTCTTAAGGCCGGAAACTACTTTAATTTGCAGGCTTTAGTGGCTTTTTCTGGCCACTGGCTTGCTTTAAGTCTCTGGCACCCTCACCTAGACTGAGAATTGCTACCTTGCGTCCCAGCCACATTTCCATCAACTTGGCACAAAACGTGCCAAAAAAAAAATCTTTCCTGCTCTCTTTCCCTGCATCTGGGTCTCATACCACTCCCAAGCCCTTGCCTCTACTCAACCAGAGAAATTCAATGCAATTCAACTCAACAGGCCACACTGAGCAGCCACCAAGTGACAGGGAGAATGCCAGGAGCTTCAAGCACCAAGAAAAACAAGGCCCTGTTCTCAGGGGTCCCGGCATCTGGGAAGGAAAGGAAACGTAAACAAACAATGACCTACCGAGTGATAATTACTATAGAAAGAGACACCAAGCACAGAAAGAGCAAAAGCCATTCTGTCGAGAGGAATTAAGGAAGGCAGTCAAGGGCACTTCCTGGGAGGAACAAGCATGTGCAAAGGTGCAGAAGCCTGAGGGTGTGGCCTCCTGGAGACAGCAGCCATGGACGGAACTAACAGGGATTAGGTTTACTATATGCCAGATGCTGCCACTTTACAGAGGAGAAAACTGAGGCACAGAGAGGATAAGTACCTTGTCCAAGATCACAAGTTATGAAAGGATGAAGACAGGTTCCAAACCGAACAGTTGGACTCTAAAACTTGAGCTTTTAAACATTACAGTTTGCGGTGTACAAATAGTTCAGTTTGCTGAAGTGTAAAATTTGAAAGCTAAGTTTACGCAGGAGAGGTAGATGGGGGCTGGATCTCAAAGGGCTGCATACACTATACTAAGGATTTGGACTTGAACTTTCAGCAATATAATGGACTGAATTAATGTGAAAGAGCTTCCCCTTCCCACTATGGTCACAGTCATAGAAATACTAGATAAGATAAATGATATCCTTAAACATACAGCCAAATTTGAAAGAAAAATACCCCATGTGCCAGAAATGACAAGAAAAAGGGAAACATGAACAATAAGTGGGACTGACACCAGAATGACCTGTGGACTTTTGAACCCACACATGAAGTAGTTATAATGTCTGGCTGTGGCTTTGAGCCCAGATATCAACATGAACCTCAAAGGGCTGCCCAGTACAGAAAAGCAATAAGGAGCTGGCCATTTCTCCAAGGCTCTGTGGAAGGGTGAAAGTCACCCATAAGAAACTCAACTACTAAGCTAGCCCCACCCATGGATACGAATCTGATTTTACACTGAGAGTGGTGAAGGGGTGCCAAACTGAGAAGTGAACATAAAAACTGAGCCAGGACCTTTAACCCTACGGCCCCACCAGATGCAAACTGTTCTTAGGGATACTTTCACACCCCAGGACACAAAAGTTGCCCATGACAGTCCTTCCTGAAGATGAGCTCACAACCCAAAGTTACAAACCACACAGAAATAAACCACCAAGAGGGACAGCATCAGACACAAAAAGGGAGGAAGCATCCCAAGAATCAGGAATAATAAAATAATGTGAAAGCGCTAACAAAATGAGAAGATTCAGATGGTTAAAGAGATAAAGCAGCACAGAAAAAACATATAAGAGACCTGGATGGTAGAATGGTCAACAGATGTCTAAGAGGAATTCCGGGAGGCTAGAGTACAAAAAATGGGAGGGAACCAAAGAGAATGACTGAGAATTTTCCAAAATTTAAAAGAGAATTAAATATAAGATGTTAATATTAGGGAGCGCTGGGTAAAGGTGTACAGAAACTCTCTAAATCTAAATTTATCTAAAATTATTCCAAAATACAAAAAAAAAAAAAAAATTTTAAGTGAGTCTCTCGATAGAAGTAGCACCCCAAATCCTGAGGAAGAAAAAGAAAAACAAGTCCACGCTTACTTTCGAATGGTTCTAAACAAAAGTATATAGCGATAAAGAGAGAAATGCATTAAATGCAAGTAAAAAGAATACAGATGTTCACTATATTATTTTCATGTTTTCTCCAAAGTAAAAAGATGGGGGGTAAGAAGAGAAAATGTAGGAGTAAGAACAGAAATAAGGTGTATAATTTTCAGACCAGTAACGAGAATAAAGAAAACTCAGTCAATCTAACAGAAGGCAGGAAAGGAGAAAAACAGGCAAAAAAGGAAAGCATATGGAAAGGACTCAAAAACATAATATATTTAAGTCAAACCCCAAAATGTAAATAAATTAAACTCATTTAAGACAGATTTTCAGATCTGACTTAAAATTTTAAATCCAGCCACGTTCTGTTTATGAAAGAAACTCCTAAAATGTGATGACACAGAAAGGTTGAAAATATGAGGCAAATAACAACCACAAGCTGGGGTAGCACTAGTGTCATCAGACTTTAAGGCAAAAAGCAGTAAAGATATTAAGGAAGAAGAATTGACAAGATCTGGTGACTGATTAAAAGAGACATGAAGGGTGCCCATCAGGTGACCAGGGGGGTGGGGATGCTCCCATTAAGGTGGGGACTGTGGGAAGAGCAGGTCTGGCAGAGAAGGGGCAGGAGCCCCCAGACGCTCACACTCAGGCAGGGGAAAGAGGAAGAGGAACCAGGGCAGCAAAGGCACAGTCAGAGAGGAAGGGAGAAAAGAGATGTTTCATCTCCCAGAGGGCAGGGCCAATCTCCTGCTGCATCTTTCCAGAGTCTAATAAGGTACTAGGCACAAAGCAGGCACTTGGTAATAACAGTAATAGTAATAATAAAACAAACAAGTATGTGAGGGCCCAAACACGAGAGATCTCTGAGATGCAAGGAAAGAAGTTACGGCATCTGTAACGCTTGTGATCTCCACAGTGACAAGAGGCAGCATCTTCTTGAGAGGGATAGGGGTGAGTGGAAGAAGGCTTGGACCAAACTCCAAGGAGAATGTGACACGAAAACCATGAGAGATGAATAAAAGGATAACCAGCCAGCTGTTGTTGGAGAGTCTTAACTGACTCCACACAGGGATACAGCTCTGCTACGTAAAAGCTCTGCCTTGGCCATCCAGCTCTTCCTTCAAATCCCAAGTGTACAATCCACAGACTTATCCAAAAAACAGGCAGACGCCACAACTCATCTTTGGAGAAAAGAACTGCTGTGAAACCAGAGCCAAGAGTCTGCCACCATGACCTGGGGAGACCTACACCACGTCCCTGGCCACTGTCTTGGGCAGGTCCTCCCAGACAGGAACTGTGTGGACAGGAGCAGGGACTGTGGCCAGTGGTGACTCAGGCAGCGTTTACCAGCTGCGTGGGTGCCCACCACCTTCAGAGGGTTGGGCTGATTGCGTTGGGCTTCCTGGAAGCATTTCTTCATTTCTACTTCTGAAGACATGCAACTTCGAGAGTGACATCTCTCTTGATGACGTCAGAAGGCATGTAAATCAGCAGCTGGAACCAACGTCTTTTTTTTTTTTTTAATTTATTTATTTTATTTTTGGCTGCACTGTGTCTTTGTTGCTCTGTGCAGGCTTTCTCTAGTTGTGGCGAGCGGGGACTACTGTTCCTTGTGGTGCGCGGGCTTCTCATTGCGGTGCGCGGGCTTCTCATTGTCGTGGCTTCTTTTGTTGCGGAGCACGGGCTCTTAGGTGTGCGGGCTTCAGTAATTGTGGCATGCGGGCTCAGTAGTTGTGGCTCGCGGGCTTTAGAGCGCAGGCTCAGTAGTTGTGGCACACGGGCTTAGTTGCTCCGCCGCATGTGGGATCTTCCCGGACCAGGGCTTGAACCCGTGTCCCCTGCATTGGCAGGCGGATTCTTAACCACTGTGCCACCAGGGAAGCCCGAACCAATGTCTTCTTACACACACTTGACCAACCCAACTTTACTCACTCCCCAACACCTCCACACGTGACAGGGCAAGTGGCCATAGAATGCCACGTGGCCTAAGGGAGACAGGAAATGATGCAATACCACGGGGCCACAGTGAGGACTGAGGAGGTCAGAGCTCCCAGACACCACCGTCTCACCCAACACGCAAGACCCTGGTGGCCCAAGGAAAGGGAAATGTGAGCATTGACTCCAAACTAACTGGTTCCAAGGTCAGAGAGTGTTACATTTCAGAAGACCACGGGACTTCCTTTATACGTTAACTCAGATTCAAGGGAACCGGGAGTCAGAAACTCTCACATACTGCTGAGACAGGGTAAATTAGTGTAACTTTCTGGAATTTGGCAAAATTTATCAGTATGCTTACATTTTGATTCATTCAAAATTACACACATACACATACACGCACACACTCTCTCTCTCTCTCTCTCACTCTCGCTCTTGCTCTCTCTTTTAAAACCAAACATGGGGACTTCCCTGGTGGTGCAGTGGTTAAGAATCTGCCTGCCAATGCAGGGGACATGGGTTTGTTCCCTGGTCCAGGAAGATACCACATGCCATGCAGCAACTAAGCCCATGAGCCACAACTACTGAAGCCCGCACGCCTAGAGCCCGTGCTCTGCAACAAGAGAAGCCACTGCAATGAGAAGCCCGCGCACCGCAACGGAGAGTAGCCCCCGCTCGCCGCAACTAGAGAAAGTCCGCACGAAGCAATGAAAACCCAACGCAGCTAAAAATAAATAAATAAAATAATTTTTTTTAAAAATGCAAAAGAGCATCCTTTGGGCAGATGCAGTCAGAAACCTGGAGGCTTTCAGGAGTCACTTCCTGGTTGTGAGGTGTGAGGCCCTCAGGACCGTCATTCTCAGGCCCCACTTGAACTCTGATCAGTGACTTCAAGGGCACCTTTCTGAGAAGTCAGTGGTTCTCCAACCAGGCTGCCCCCTCAGGTCAATGGGGAGCTTTAAAACGCAGATTCCTGGAGTTCATTCTTGGAAATTCTAATTCGAGAGGCCTGAGACAAGGCCCAGGAAACTACCTTTCTTCCAAAATTCCCTGGTGAATCTGCCAGCTGAGTCTTGCCTGGGAATCACTGGACTAGACACCACTTGGGACAACTGGTAATGGGGCCCGTCTGCACATCTGGCTGCAGCACTGCAGGGATCCCACAGGCCAGCACTAAGTGCAGAAGGGGAAATTCCAGGCGTGTTCAGCAATCAGTGCCAAAGAGCCTGGGGGACAGCCAGCTGATTCCCCCAGACAAAGCCAATTTTGGAAGGTTCTCTCAGGCATGGTGATCCTGGAGGCTAATGTGTGAAAAAGAGGTGACTAGTGCAACTGCTGCTCTGGGAGGCCAAAATAAAAATTAGTTCCCTTACAACAACACACGTGAGCCAGCAAGCTCTACAGGCCCCAAGGAGTCGGAAGCAGAAAGGAATGCAGGGTGGTGTGGCAGAAAGAGCCCTGGGTCTGAGTCACACAGCTGTGAGTTCGAATCCCTGCTCTGCATCACTGGCCCTTAGTGGGTTAAAGATGGCTGCCCTTGCTACTCCTCCCTCCTTGAATCAGGGCTGGTCCAGGGACTGCTTTGACCAGCAGAATGTGGCAGAGGCCCCACTCAGACTGCTGAGGGAACACGAAAACACAGTGTTCAAACAAAGAACCTCCTCACAGAACCCTCTGACCAAGAAGCTCCCACTTTTAGAGCGCTTTTTGGCCAAAAGCACATCTTCATACACGAAGTCTGGGAACTATTTATGATCCCCTATAACCGGGAAGGACCCTGCCAACAAGCACCCAGTGTTCCAGGATGACTCACCTTCCCCCACCACAGCAGCGACCCACTGGCCTCTCTTCTTTCCTGTTACAGTGTCATCTTTGTCCTGGCCACCTAGGTTCAAAAAATCAACCTCTCAGACTCCTCCGTCTCCCTTCAGCACCCAGGGAAGGGCCAAGGCTTTGTCTCCACAGTCATCCCCACCTTTCCACTCACGCTGCCACCCAAAGGCACGGTCCTAAAGGCCAGGCAGACCTGAGTGCCACTTTGCAACTTACTAGTTGTGCACCATACATGACTTTCTTAACCTCTCAGAGGCTTAGTTTTCTCAGCTGCAAACAATATACATGAGTAATACCTTCTTTTTGTGGTCGTTTCTAAGACAGAAGAGTTGAGAAAACACAGCCAAAGTACATGGTACAGAGAAGGTGCTCCATGCGTAGCAACTGTTACTAAAGGCCAGAAACTTTTCAGTTCGGTTAATACAGACCTCTCCTAATCTAAGTCTCTGCCTGTGTATCACTCTCCATTTTAACCCGTCTGGCATAATCCTAGCAGATTAACTGTCCTAGATAACGCCTATCACATTATTCTCCTGCTCAAAGGCCTTCTGTGGCTCCCATGTTCTCACATCAATCCCAACCTCCCAGCCGAGCATGTAAGATTACCTACATTAATGGCTCCACCCCACCTCCAGCCGGCTCCAAGTCAATCCCATCCTCACTGCAACTTGCTATTGGAGGCAGCCTTCTAAAACGGCTCGCAAAACACCTGCCTCCTAATATTCAGGCCCTTGTGTAACTGCCTCCTGACCCACAGACACTGCCAGATCATAAATGTTGTTTTACGCCACTAAGTTTTGGGGTCATTTGTTATGAAGCAATAGATAAACAATACTCTTGATTTCCCCAATCACATCTGAGCTGCTGCTCTCTTACTCACACTTGTGCTTCCTACACCATCTCAGCCTGCTGCAATTCTGCCCAGCCTGCGAGGCCCACCCCAGATGCCAAATGCTCACCCTGAGCCTTTCTTAAGGCTCCATTAACCAGCCTCCTCTGAAAGCCTTTATCTCCTTCCCTCCCGGCAGTTCCCACACACATCTCCGCCAGCCACGGCATCTGTCGCATTGCATCCATATCAATCTGTTTGTTATATCTGTGTGCAAAATGATACATGTGAAGGTTATTCACTCAGCAAAAGACTGGAAATCACCTGTACGCCCATCAATAAATAGGGGGGTGGTACACACATAAAAGAGAGGAGGGAGCAGTGAAAAAGAATGAGGAAGCTCCAGGCGCACTGGATGCCAGATGGACAAGACACACTACAAGAAGCGAGAGGCAGACCAGTGAGCACAGCAGATAGTCATCTGCCTGGAAAGTAATAATGTCATAACAGAAAAGAGGTACATGCTCATAAATGAGAGTGGCTAATGGGGCTGCCCCCACCGGGGGCTGGGCGGCTGAGAGGTGGGGGAGGGAAAGAGGGAATACCTCTGAATTTTGTAGCACGTCAAGAATTCTCAATTCAAAAATAAGCAGCTCCTAAGGAAAAGCTTCCCTTCTAAGATCAGGAACAAGACAAGCATGTCCACTTTCACCACTTCTATTCAATGCTGTACTGGAGATTCTAGCCAGGGCAATTAGGTGAGAAAAAGAAATACAAGTTATCTGATTGGAAAGGAAAAAGTAAAACTATCTCTATTAGCAGAAGTCATGGTCTTATACACAGAAAATCCTAAGAAATCCACTAAAAAAAAAACCTGTTAGAACTAATAAATAAGTTCAGCAAGGTTGAAGTATACACGATGAATATATAAAATTTAATCATATTTCTACACACTAGTGATGAAGCAATAAGTCCAAAAGTCCAAAGTCTGTCTAATAAGAGTCCTAGAAGCAGAGAATAGAGACAATGAAGGAAAACAAATAGAAGATTTCCTGGAGATTCCAAGACTTGTCTTTAGCAATTAAGGGCTCCGCAGAAATTAAGGAAAGAAGATAAATATCTAGATATATCCTGGTGATATATCTGAACTCCAAGAATAAAGAATATTCTTACATCTTTTAGAGAAGAAAAAACAGATTACTTACAAAGGACTTAGATTCCAACTAACTTCATTATTCATACTGAAACATGGAACAGTAACCTCAAAATTCTGATTCTGTATTCAACCGAGCTATCAACCAAGAGGGAGGGCGTGGGTACCTTTGTACACTGCTTGTGGGAATGTAAAATGGTGCAGCCACTATGGAAAACAGTACGGTGGCTCCTTAAAAAATTAAAAACAGAATTATCATACAACCTAGCAATTCTACTTCTGGGTATGTACCCAAAAGAACTGAACAAGGGGACGTGAACAGATATTTGTACATCCATGTTTATAGTAGTACATTCACAAAAGCCAAAAGGGGAAAGCAACAGATGAATGAATCATCAACAGATGAATGGATTAACAAGATGTGGTATATACACACAATGGAATATTATTCAGCCTTAAAAAGGAACGAAATTCTGACACACGCTACAACATGGGTGAACACTGAAGACATTATATGTGACATAAGCGAGTCACAAAAGGACAAATACTGTATGATTCCACTCCTATGATGGATTTAGAGTAGTCAAATTCATAGAGGCAGAAGGTAGAATGGTGGCTGTCAGAAGCCTGGCGGGGGGTGGGGAATGGAGAATTATTAATTAGGGTACAGAATTTCTTTTTTTCCCTTTTTTTTGTGATTTCAATATTTATTACAATATAGAAATCAAGACAGTGTGGTGCTGGCAAAGAACAGATACATATATCAATGTAACAATGTAAGAAGTCCTGAAATAGACCAATACTAACATAGTCAACAGTTCTTTTGGGAAAGAAGCAAAGTCAATTCAATGGACAAAAGTCTTTTCAACAAATGGTGCCTGGAACTATATACATATATATATATATATATATACACACATACACACACACACACACACACATATACATACATATATGTATACATATAAACATATAAAAACCTAGACCTTATGCAAAAGTTAACTTAAAATGTAACATAAACTTAAATATAAAACAGGAGAAAATCACCATCTCCTGGGGTGAGGTGACGAGATTTTAAATATAATATCAAGAGCACAATCCATGAAAATAATCTGATGAACTAGACTTTACTAAATTAAAAAAACTTCTGCTCTGTAAAAGGCTCAGTTAAGAGAATGAAAAGGTAGGCCACAGACTGGTAGAAACATCTGCAAAATACGTATCTAAGGATTCATATCAAAAATACACAAAAAATATTTAAAACTGAACAATAATAAAATATATAAGCCACTTGAAAAACGAGCGTAAGATCTGAACAGACCAAAGATTTACGTATGCCAAATAATCATACGAGAAAATGCTCAACATCACTTGTCATCATGGAACGGCAAACCAAGACAACAGCAAGATACTACTAAACATATATTTAGAATGTCTAAAACACAAAACATTAACAGCCAAATGCTGGTGAGATGTGGAACAACAGGAACTCTTACTCCTTTCTGGTAAAAATGCAGATGATACAGCCACTTAGGAAGACAGCCTGTCAGTTTCTCACAAAATTAAAAATCGTCTTATCATATGATCCACAGTCATGTGTCTATCTAAGTTTACCTGGACTTGAAAACTTATGTCCAGAAAAAAACCTTCTTGTGAATGTTCATTGCAGCTCCATTCACAACGGCCCAAAACAGGAAGCAACCAAGATATCCTTAAGAAGTAAATGGATACACAAAATGTGGCACATACCCACAAAAGAATATTGTTCAGTAATTTTTTAAAAATGAGCTGTCAGCCAGGAAGAGACATGGAAGAATCTTAAATGCATATTGCTAAGTTAAGGAATTTCCTCCGCAAAGGCTACACATTGTATGATTCCAATTATATGACATTCTGAAAAAGGCAAAACTAGGAACGGGGGGTGGGGGGTGTTGAATAATTGAAGCACAAGGGAATTTTTAAGGTAATGGAACTAAATGTATGAAACTATAACTCTGGATCCATGGCATTATGCCTTTTTTAAACCCCATTTAAATGTACAACACAAAGAGTAAACCTTAATGTATAATTTCTTTTAAATGGCCATATGGGAATCCCAGGATTAAAGACAGAATATGATAGAAGAATCAGTTGTGTACAACAAATATATTGAACCACTTCACTGAAGTGGTTAAAGGTATAAGGAACTGACCTAAGTAACTTTATTATTTTTTTGTTATTTTTTTAACATCTTTATTGGAGTATAATTGCTTTACCATGTTGTGTTAGTTTCTGCTGTGTAATAAAGTGAATCAGCTATACGTATACACATATCCCCATATCTCCTCCCTCTTGCATCTCCCTCCCACCCTCCCTATCCCACCCCTCTAGGTGGTCACAAAGCACCAAGCTGATCTCCCTGTGCTACGTGGCTACTTCCCATTAGCTATCTACTTTACATTTGGTAGAGTATATATGTCAATGCCACTCTCTCACTTCGTCCCAGCTTACCCTTCCCCCTCCCTGTGTCCTCAAGTCCATTCTCTGCGTCTTTATTCCTGTCCTGCCCCTAGGTTCTTCAGAACCATGTTTTTTTTTTACATTCCATATATATGCGTTAGCATACGGTATTTGTTTTTCTCTTTCTGACTTACTTCACTCTGTATGACAGACTCTAGGTCCCTCCACCTCACTACAAATAACTCAATTTCGTTTCTTTTTAAGGCTGAGTAATATTCCATTGTATATATGTGCCACGTCTTCTTCATCCATTCATCTGTCGATGGACACTTAGGTTGCTTCTATGTCCCTGCCACCGTAAATAGTGCTGCAATGAACACTGCGGTACATGACTCTTTCTGAATTATAGTTTTCTCAGGGTATATGCCCAGTAGTGGGATTGCTGGGTCATGTGGTAGTTTTTTTTTAGATTTTTAAGGAACCTCTACACTGTTCTCCATAGTGGCCACATCAATTTACATTCCCACCAACAGTACAAGAGGGTTCCCTTTTCTCCACACCCTCTCTAGCTTTTATTGTTTGCAGATTTTTTGATGATGGCCATTCTGACCAGTGTGAGGTGTGACACCTCATTGTAGTTTTGATTTGCATCTCTCCAATGATCAGTAATGTCGAGCATCCCCTCATGTGTTTGCTGGCAATCTGTATATCTTCTTTGGAGAAATGTCTATCCAGGTCCCCTGCCCATCTTTGGATTGGGTTGTTTGTTTTTTTGATATTGAGCTGCATGAGCTGCTTGTATATTTTGGAGACCAATCCCCTGCCAGTTGCTTCATTTTCAAATATTTTCTCCCATTCTGAGGGCTGTCTTCTTGTCTTGTTTATGGTTTCCTTTGCTGTGCAAAAGCTTTTAAGTTTCATTAGGTCCCATTTGTTTATTTTTGTTTTTATTTCCATTTCTCTAGGATCTTGCTGTGATTTATGTCATAGAGTGTTCTGCCTATGCTTTCCTCTAAGAGTTTTATAGTGTCTGGCCTTACATTTAGGTCTTTAATCAATTTCCAGTTTATGTTTGGGTATGGTGTTAGGGAGTGTGCTAATTTCATTCTTTTGCATACAGCTGTCCAATTTTCCCAGCACCACTTATTCAAGAGGCTGTCCTTCCTCCATTGTATATTCTTATCTCCTTTGCCAAAGGTAAAGTGACCACATGTGTGTGGGTCCATCTCTGGGCTTTCTATCCCGTTCCATTGATCTATATTTCTGCCCTTGTGCCAGCACCACACTGTCTTGACTACTGTAGCTTTGTAGTATAGTCTGAAGTCAGGGAGCCTGATTCCTCCAGCTCCGTTTTTCTTTCTCAAGATTGCTTTGGCTATTTGGGTCTTTTGTGTTTCCATACAAATTCTGAAATTTTTTGTTCTAGTTCTGTGAAAAATGCCATTGGGAGTTTGATAAGGATTGCATTGAATCTGTAGATTGCTTTGGGTAGTAGAGTCATTTTCACAATGTTGATTCTTCCAATCCAAGAACATGGTAATATCTCTCCATTTGTATCATCTTAAAAATATGGAACGCTTCATGGATTTGCGTGTCATCCTTGCGCAGGAGCCATGCTAATCTTCTCTGTATCATTCCAATTTTAGTGTATGTGCTGCCGAAGCAAGCATGGGTACGGTTTCATTTTTGCAAGATGGTCTTTTTTTTTCTTTTCTCTTCTTTTTTTTGGCTGCACCACGCAGCTTGCAGGATCTTAGTTCCCCAACCAGGGACTGAACCCGGGCCCCTGGCATTGAAAGCACAGAGTCCTAACCACTGGACCACCAGGGAATTCCCAGTTTTGCAAGATGAAAAAACGTTCTGGAGATGGATGTGGTGATGGCTGTACAACAATGTGAGGGTACTTAATGCCACTGAAATGTACATTTAAAAAATGGTTAGGGCTTCCCTGGTGGCGCAGTGGTAAGAGTCCACCTGCCGATGCAGGGGACACGGGTTCGTGCCCCGGTCCGGGAAGATCCTACATGCCGTGGAGCGGCTGGGCCCGTGAGCCATGGCCGCTGAGCCTGCACATCTGGAGCCTGTGCTCCGCAACGGGAGAGGCCACAACAGTGAGAGGCCCACGTACCGCAAAAAAAAAAAGGTTAAAATGGCAAATTTTATGTTATATATATTTTATAATTAAAAATAAATAAACAGCCAATAAACATAATACACAAACAAACAAACAATAAGTGAGTGAGGGCATGATGCAGGCACTTTGGAAAACAGTTTGGTAGTTCCTCAAAATATTAAACAGAAAGTTACCATGATCCTGCAATTCTACTCCTATGTATAATCTCAAAAGAACTTAAAGCATATGTCTACACAAGAGTCTGTAAATGAGTGTCCATAGAAGCCAAAAAAATGGAAACAACCCAAATGATACAAAGGAATATTATTCAGCCATAAAAAGGAATGAAGTACCACTACATGTTACAGCATGGATGAACCTTGAAAATATTATGTTAAGTGAAAGAAGCCAGATACAAAAGACCACATATTGTATGATTCCATTTATAGGAAATGTCCAAAATAGGGAAATCCACAGAGAAGGATAGTAGATTAGTGGTTGCCAGGGAATCAATGAGGGGAAGATCGTATTAGGACTAAGTACTAATAGGTACAGGGTTTGCTTGGGGGTGATGGAAATGTTATGGAATTAGATAGTGGCAATGATTGTACGACACGGTACATCTACCAAAAACCACTAAAGTGTATACTTTAAAGTGGTGAATTTTACATTATGGGAAGTATATCTCAATTTTACAATACTACAGAAATATGCAGAGTATAAAATAAAACAGATTGATTACATTCTGCCTCGTGGCTCGGTGACTCAGAACCTTGGCCCTGTCCATGCCCTCCTGCCCTGCAAGGCTGCCTGTCCTGGCCTCCACCTCTGTGTGCCCTGCACTCTGGCTGCTCACCAGCCCTTCATCTCCCCCTTGACTCCCCACTTTCTGCCTCTTGGGCAAGGCCTGATCCTGCCTCACTGGACCCACGTCTCTTCTGGTGGGTTCCCACCACCTACTCAGACCTACCCAAGACTGTCTGGAGGCTGAGACACCAGACCCTGGAGTCACCCCAGAGGAGCTGCCCAGTGACCAGGACTGCGGTTACAAGTGTGTGTCAGCTGAGGGATACGGTTTCATATAGGAACTTAATTATAGCTCAGGAGTGGAGGAAGGGAGAGGAGCAGTGCAGGCTTCGAGGGGCCCCACAGGAAGCTACCCTGCTCTGCAGCCCAGCGGGTGGCTGCCGGGTCTCACCAGGACTGGGATCCACAGGAAAACAAGTATGATCCACTGAGGAACACACAGCTTATGGAAATCATCCTGTTCATAAGCATGGATTCCTGGCCCCGCCATGAAACGCCAGCCTGTGTGCAGACCAGAGTAGCCCAGAAAAAAGCTGAGATGCCAAGTTTCACTCATCCTCAGGGCTCAGAGGCCTTCTCCTCACCTACGGCCAGAGACCCCATTTATTCAGTAAGAAGTAAAGGGGAGGCATCGCTTGTTCCTCCCAGACCACCCCAGCTTCCATTTTCTCCCTGGCTCTGAGCTGTTTTTCTAGAATGGAATCTGAGCTGCCAATTCTAAGGGTGATGGGAACATCTTCCCCATGCCTGACTACATGCGCAGATCCCTACCTACTGGCCAGGGAGGGGCCGTGGAGCAGCTGCTGGCACAGAGGTGTCAGTAGGGCATGGTGGCCGGGTCTGCCAGACCTACCTGGCAGGTAGGGAAAGACCTGCTTTCCCTACCTGCCACGGCCAGGTAGGGAAAGCAGACCAGCAGAGGTTCATGGAAAGAGCAGGGCCTGGGTGGAGGAGAGTGTCCTGTCAAGACACAGTTCCTCGTCCCCTATTTCCGACCTTTATCTGGGCCCCTTATATAATCTCCAGGCCTCCTCCTGGTCATCTTGGTTGCTGTCTCTGCAAGAAGGCCCCACAGCCACCTGCTATCCCCCACAAACCTAACACCCAGTTTCTTCTCACTGCTTCAAGACAGAGCCAGGGACCTGGGCCCTCCTCTTGGTCACTCTTCCCAAGACCCCACCCCAGCTTAGGCATGACCTTTCCCGTCTCCACTCTGTGTACCTTTTTTTCTGAGCTCCTGAGAGGTTTTTCTCTAAAAGCCATGAAAAGAAACCTTCAGACTGGAGGCAGTATCCTTTCCTGGGTTTGTATGGAAGGAAAAAAAAGGCAGAGGGGTGGGTAGGGAGAGCAGATGGAAGATAGGTAGCGAGAAACATGGATGGGGAGAGGCAGACACACACTTCATGCACCTCTCTGCCGTCCACGCTTTAAGCAACTACACCAAGAAATAACCAGATGGCTCTTCCCAAATGCCTCCCTTTGGGCAAAATGCCTTTCTTTGCTCACTCACAAAAGGCAAGGAAGGTCAGAGAGTAAACAGAGACATAATGAAACCACCTGAAAAATGGGAAAGGCAGATCACAAAACTAAAAAATAACCATTTTTGAAAGAAAAAAGAATAGGTATACACAGTCATACTAAAATCTAAAAGAACACAGTCCTTGGCTTGTGAGATCGTTATCCACATTCTTCACCCAAAAATAATAATCAGTTAATTGATAGATAAATGAATGAATGAACACAGATTAAAATTTATAGCAGTCGCTTATAGATGGCATTGATTACGTATGATTTTTTTTTTTTGGCCATGCCACGTGGTTTGCAGGATCTTAGTTTCCCGACCAGGGATTGAGCCCATGCCATGGCAGTGAAAGCGCCGAGTCCTAACCACTGGACTGCCAGGGAATTCCCTATGTATGACTTTTAAAATTTATTTTTTTAATTGAAGTATAGCTGATTTACAATATTATACTAGTTTCGTGTGTACAGCACAGTGATTCAGTGTTTTTACAGATTATATTCCATTATAATTTATTACAAGATAATGGCTATAATTCCCCATGCTATACAATATACCCTTGTTGCTTATCTATTTTATACACAGTAGTTTGTATCTTTTAGTCCCATACCCCTAAATTGTCCTTCCTCCCTTCCTTCTTCCATTTGGTAACTACAAATTTGTCTTCTGTGCCTGTGAGTCTGTTTCTGTTCTGCATATACATTCATTTGTATTATTTTTCAGATTCCAAACATAAGTTATGTCCCACAGTATCTGTCTTTCTCTGTCTGACTTATTTCACGAAGTATAAGATTCTCTAGGTCCATCCGCATTGCTCCAAATGGAAGAATTTCATTCTTTTTTATGGCTGGGTAATATTCCATTGTAAATGTATACCATTCTTCTTAATCCATTTGTCTGCTGATGGGCACTTATGTCTCTGTTGATGGGCACTTCCATGTTTTGGCTATTGTAAACAATGTTGCTATGAATATTGAGGTGCATGTATCTTTTTGAATTAGTGCTTTTGTCTTTTCTGGATATATTCTCAGGAGTGGAATTGCTGGATCATGTGGTAGTTCTATTTTTAGTTTTTTGAAGAACCTCCATACTGTTTTCCACAGTGGCTGCACCAATTTACACTCCCACCAACAGTGCAGGAAGATTCCCTTTTCTCCACCTCCTCTCCAACATTTGTTATTTGTAGACTTTTTAATGACAGCCATTCTGACAGGCGTGAGGTGACATCTCATTGTAGTTTGATTTGCATTTCTCTAATAATCAGCGATGCTGAGCATCTTCTCATGTGCCTGTTAGCCATCTGTATGTCTTCTTTAGAAAAATGTCTATTCAGGTCTTCTGCCCATTTTTTGATTGGGTTGTTTGTTTTTTGATATTGAGGTGTATGTGCTGTTTATATATTCTGGGTATTAACCCTTGTCAGTCATATCATTTGCAAATATTTTCTCCCATTCCATAGGTTATATTTTCATTTTGTTGATGGTTTCCTCTGCTGTTTAATTAGGCCCTGTTTGTTTATTCTTGCTTTTATTATTATTTTTTTTGGTCTTAGGAGACTATTCCAAAAACATACTGGTATGATTGATGTCAAAGTATATTCTGCCTATGTTCTCTTCTATAAGTTTTATGATTTCAGGTCTTACATTTAGGTCCTTAAACCATTTTGAGTTTATTTTTGTATATGGTGTGAGTGAATGTTCTAATCTCATTGTTTTACATGTGGCTGTCCGGTTTTCCCAACACTGCTTGTTGAAGAGATTGTCTCTGCTCCACTGTACATTCTTGCCTCCTTTGTCGTGGATTAATTGACCTCAGGTGCTTGGGCGTATGACTTATTTTCTTCTCAGGGCTTATCTGTATTTTCCAACTGTCTATAATGAATAACTATTATTTATATAATTAAAACATTTTAAAATAAATTAAAAACCACACACAGGGAAATTCTTGTGCTCAAGCGCCAGATCCACATCCCAGAAAAGAGAGTTTCCCAGGTCTCCACAATCCTGACACAGGGCCCCTGCGCCTACAGCTGGGCGGAGGAGAGGCCCTAACCACCCCCAGAGCCCAGGCAAGGCCCCCACTGAGATGTCCCTTATGCTTACCTCTTCTGATTCCCAATACCTTCTCTGTACCCCAACCCCTGCCTCCAGTGAGGAAGTGGGAGCAGAAATAAATACAGCTCTCCAAAAATAACGCAGGGATGACAAGGTACAAGAAAGGAGAAAAAAGTAATGCCACTGCTGGTTTCAGCCCAGTAAGTCCTGCTGGTCTAGGTAGGGCCTGTCTGAACAGGACAGGTGCCAAGAGCCCCGACTCTCCTACTGCCTCTGCTCACAGCCTGAGGATGCCTACTTGCACCCATTCGTACATGCCTGGAAAGCCCAGGCTAAGGGGACATGAGCAGGGAGAGCACAGTCACTGAGTTGAGAAGAACAAGGGCTCCAAAGGGCTCAACCCCAGCTCCATCATTTGTCAGTTGTGTGACTTGAGCAAACTGTTCAACTCTGATCCTATACCTCCTCATTCAATACCCACATCTTGCAGGCTGGTGTGAGGGCAAGTGAGCTCCTCCATGGGGTAACGCCTGGCCCAAGGGAGAATCTGAATAAAGGCAATTTCCCTTCCCCCCTTCTCTCCATATGTGCACACCTCGGCCATCTTCTCTTTCTCCTCTCCCTTCACCAGGCTGGAAGCGGGCTGATTAATCACTTGGAGCAGTGATTGTTTTCTGCTTCTACAAGTCCCTCTCACCCTACATGCCTGGCCCACCAGTTGGCTGGTTATTTCTTACGGTTCTAGGGGGTTTGCTCACTGCCTTGGAGCAGATCCAGGGAGCCACTAAGCACAGTCATGCTCAGGGCCTCCTCTGCCCGCTGACCTGGAATGAGGCTCTGCAGGGGGTCCCAAAGCCTGCCAACACTTTGCTTCTGCCCAGTGGCCAACAAGAGACTCCGCTGTGCTTGAAAGCAGGGAGTGTTCTCTGAAGCCAACGTTAGTCTGGCCAGTCAGGCAGGTACTTTGGAAGCTGGAAGAACTGGATTCGGCTAGCCACCCCTTTGTGGAGAGGCCCTGCTATATGGCGATCAAAGAAGCGAGCTTCACTCACCTGGGTTCAAATCTTAGCTCTGTCACGTATTAGCTGTGCAGCTTCAGGCAACTTTCCTAACCAGTCTGAGCCTTAGAATTCTCATCTGTGGAAGGGGTACTATGATTCCTACCTCTCAGGGTGTGTGGATCAAACAGTGATGCATGTAAAGTGATTAGCACAGTGCATTCAACACATGAGAGCCATATTCTACTCAGCTACTGGTGTCTACTGACTTCTGCTGGGGAATGGAAAGGGGATTAGATACAGGTGAGCCCAGCTCCTGAAGAAGCCACAGTCCAACGTCGGAAGCTAGCATGCAGGCAGTAACTCCATCATAATATACCATGGCAGGTGCCAAGCCAGAGAGAAGTGTGAGAAGGGAGCCTTACTAGACCCCCAGTGGAGGAAGCACGGAGAAGGAGGCAATTGAGAAAAACTGCCAAAGCCAAAAATCTCAGTTGTCTCCACTGAGCCTCAACCAAAGGGAGGGGCAACAACTGGGGAAGGGGTCCTAGAGGGAACACATCAGCTTTCTGACTGCTCCCCATGAAACAACTTCCCAGACGGCTCTGGGGTAGGCTAGTGCCAGGGCCACTCTGTGGGAAGAGGGTCACTTAGGCTGGCCATCTAGCCACCCTTCCATCCAACAAGCGCTTGGTGAGCCTCTCTGCGTAAGGTACTTGTCCCTCAAGGAGCCAGTTTCTAGGGAGAACTTTGATGGTGGCTAATGAACACCCCTCAGGACTGAGGACGTGACCGTGAAAGGCAGGCTGCTACCCTGTGACTCAGCAAGGTCTCTGACTCATAGAGAACATAGGATGGATGGACTGGTTCTTTCTCAAGACGGAAGCAGGAAGCAGAAAGGAAGGCAAGGTTCAGGCTTCAGTCCGCAGAGAGGAAGCAGCACATGGGCAGAAGCCCTGGGAGAGCTGGAACCAGCTCGTGAGAGGTACTCCGTGGTTATCTACATGGTGCCAGGCTGGAGATAGAAAAGTGAGTCCAAAACACAGGGTCCTGGTAGTGCAGAGGACGAGGCCACCCTAGGCTTGCCGGGGACAGAGGCAGGCCTGGGCCTGAGTGCAGACATGCTACCTGGATCAGGGAATGGGCTAGAAAACAGACAAAATATTTTTCTAAAAGGTGACACACTGCAAGGATTATGAAAGGCAAACTGTAAGTAGGTGCTGTAAATACACTGGGGTGTTAAGAGGCCAAAAAGAAGTCACAGGAATCACACTATAATAGAATATAAGCAGGGCTAGATTAATACAGTGTTGATTGGATGCAGTCTGCAGTTTGGGGATTTAATTACCTAGTGATTTTCACTTGGGAGATCGAAATTATTATTGGTCCTTTTGTTTATTACCAAAGATTTTTCATGTTTTCAATGACAATCTATTTGGTGCCATTATTTAAAACAAGCTCTGGACAGAGTCACCCAGGACGAACTATAAAATCGGAGACACAGGCATGGAGGATTTAGTCCATGGAGACAATCTGTACCTGGCCCCTAGATGACAGTGAAGCTGACAAAGTGTCATTTTGGAAGCTTGCCAGAGCACCTGAACTGTCATGGGGTCACTATCCAGGGAGAGTGACTTTTCAAGCTGGACTTACTTGACCTTTTGGAATCTGTTTCTTAGAAATCCTAGCCACACTGTGAGGACCTAGAAGAGGAAGAGTCCTGAGGTTTGGAATGGCCACTCCCAGGAACGAGAGAATCAGTGGCTCAGGGACGTGGGGGGGCCTGTGAATGCTGGGAGCCTAGGTGACGGCCATAAACGTGCAGGGGCACCGGTTCACGTGCTCCTCCTTTCTCGGGCAGCCCCCAGGCACCTGGCTGAGTGTAGGGATGAAGCCAGGCTGTCGTGCTGCTCCGGGCAGGGAAGGGCAGGGAGACGAGGGGGCTGTTAAGAAAGCATTCTAGGTGGCCAACGGTGGGCTCCACACTGGGTAGACGGTGGGCGGGGGGCGGGGGCAGCCTTGAGGCCTTGAGATCCTCATGGGGCTGAGGAGGAGGGGGAGGGAAGTGAGGACCCCCAGAAACCACCCCAGAGCTGTCTTTCTAGGCACACAGCTCCATACCTGCACTGACAGTGGAACTGCTTTTATTATCAGAAAAAGGAGGGTGTTTTTTTTCCCCTCTTCTAATGTTTTAAGCTGCCTATGTTTATCTGCTGATACCCCATAGGTACCATGTGATAAACATTCTACAGAAAGGAACTGATGAACACAAACATAAAGGCAGAAAGGTGGTGAGAGGAGGGAGGGAAGGAGGGAGAGGGGAAGGAAGGAAGGAAGAAAGGAAGCAAGGGAGGGAGGGAAGAAGGAAGGATGGGCCATGTAGAGAGATTTTACAGTATTTCAGGGTCAATGGCGATCTGGCCCCCAATCGTGTTTCTGACCTCATCTCCCATTCTCTTCCTCCCTCACTGCTCCAGCCACCTGACTTCCTGACTCTTCCTCCAACCCACCAGCCATGTTCCTGCCTCAGGGCCTTTGCACTTGCTTTCCCTCTGCCTCTTAAGATTCTTCCCACACGTGGCTCACTCTCCTCTTTCAGCTCAAATATAACCTTCTCAGCTAGGCCTTCCTCAAGCCCTCTATTTAAAACTGCCACTGGACTTCCCTGGTGGCACAGTGGTTAAGAACCCGCCTGCTAATGTAGGGGACACGGGTTCAAGCCCGGGTCCAGGAAGATGCCACGAGCCGCGGAGCAACTAAGCCTGTGCGCCACAACTACTGAAGCCTGCATGCCTAGAGCCTGTGAGCCACAACAAGAGAAGCCACCGCAATGAGAAATCCGCGCACCGCAACGAAGCGCAGCCCCCATTCACCACAACTAGAGAAAGCCTGCGCGCAGCAATGAAGACCCAACACGGCCAAAAGTAAATAACTAAATAAAAATTTTTATAAATAAATAAAACTGCCACGACCTCTTTCCTACTTTATTTTTCCATACAGCATTTCTCACCATCTGACATGCTATTTACTTAATTCTGGCTCCCTACCCCTTCCCCAGCACAACTACCATGAGAGCAGGAGATCTGTTTATCTGCTTTGTTCATTCCTACATCCCTAGTGCCTAGAACAGAGCCTAGCATGTAGGAGGTACCCAATAAATACCCACTGAATGAATGGAAGGAAGGAGAGTGGAGAGAAAGATGGAGTCAGATTTAAGCTAATCCTGGATCCTCAACAATCTGAAAGAAACTATTACCATCTGAGTGAAGGTGTGGGGGAGCTCCAAAAGCAAGGAGCAGATGCTATCTGAGGCCTTCTCTTTTGCTCCCAAGAACTCCCGAAAAGGTTCCCCCAGAGAGCATATTGTCTTAAATATTAGTTTGCAGAAAGTCTGGACCTAGAATCTCCAACTGCCATGAAAAGGATGCTCTAAGACTGCCTTAAAATAAGAACAAGGATCAGCCAAGTCACCCCCTGTGCTTGGAGACGGATGACCCCTGTAGTAGTTTCCTGTTGCCACTGTAACAAATTACCACAAACTTAGTGGCTTAAAGCAAAACACTTATCCTCTTAGAATTCTGAAGGTCAAAAATCCAAAATTAGTTTCACTGGACCAAAATCAAGGTATTGGCAGGGCCGCACTTCCTCCAGAGGTTCTAGGGGAGCACTTGTATCCTTGCCTTTTCCAGCGTACAGAGCTGCATTCCTTGCATTCCTTGGCCTCTTCCCCCATCTTCAGAGCCAGCAGACCTTGCTGCAGTAGCCACTCTGCCTTCTTCTGTATCAGATCTCCCTTTGCCTCCCTCTTCAAAGGACAATTGTGATTGCACTTAGGGCCCACTAGGATAATCCAGGATAATCTCCCCACCTCAAGTTCCTTAACTTAGTTGCATCTGCAAAGTCCATTTTGCCATACAAGGCAGCATCCACAGGGTCCAGGGATTATGGCCTGGATATCTTTGGGGGCCACTACTCAGTCCACCACCACGAAAGACAGGCACCAAGAGTTTGGGAGAAACACAGTTCAGACCTCTGGTCCATTGGAAAGAAGAGTCAGATCGGGAGTCTCGGCAAGGTCCTGGGCCAGAGTCTTTCTTTAGCTGTAACTAGGGAGTGGGGAGTTATTTTCATGCAACTGAGCATTTTGGTCCTTGGAGGGCCTCCTTAGAAGAGAAGGGTAGTTTTCTCTTCTCCAACCTGATGTCCCCAATGGACCACTCAGAAATTCATCCCAGGATGCACATGCTGAGGGTCAAGGGGAACCCAGCAGGATCTCTGGACTGTCCTGAAGGCTTTTAAGGAGGGGAAGCTGCAAAGAAATGGTGTGGGTCAGACGAACAAGCTCGGGTTCAGGGATGGCAGGTAAGCTTTTTCCCATGAGACCTGCCTGGGGTGGAGGGTTCTGAGAACCCATCTGGGCTGCGTGCTTGTTTGGAAAAAGGAATGATCAGTGATCTCTGGGTTCTGGCAAGTTCAAGGACAGCCTGTTTATCAGGCGAGTGGGCCTGCAGACGACTGTGTCTGCAGGGCAGCCTGCCTGGCTCCTGCTGCCACCGGGAGAGCAAAGCTGGCTTGTACTTCCATTAGAGCGGTGACCAAGAAACTCCACGCCGCTGAGGTCACAATTCTTGGATGAGGGAAGTGCCAAAAGCAGTGACGAGGATCAAAGAGTTACAGCAGATCACAAATGAAAGAAATGAAAATCTGTTTTTAGGTACCTATCAATATAATAATATAGAAATGAACTTAAACATGAGGTCGTTTCCCCATAACACCTGGGAGCCTCTCCCTTCAGGACCCTCCCCATGGGAGAACTCTTTCGAAGCTGAGTGGCTATGAGCTGTGGATAATTCAGTAATGGTCTCGGGAGAGCTGCAGAGATGACGCCAAGGCCCGGGAGAAGTCAGGCTTTGCAGATGGGGCTTGAAAGAAAAAGAAGGGCAACGCACTGCCTGGAACCCCAGGAACTGTCGAGCAGCAGATGAAGACTCCCGTGCTTAGGCTGGGCTTCCAGTGCCATGGCCCGGTGTCAACCAGGGAGGGAACCAGTGCAGGAAGGCACTTCCTCCTGAGCTCAGCACCCCCAGAGCCTCGGCTCCATGAAACCAGCACTTACCGAGGTGCCTAGATCTCTCAGTCATGACCCCACTCACTGAGCGCTAAGAGTCACACCCAGGTCTGCCCAACACCAACGCAGCTCCTGCGCTTCCCCAGGCATCTTTTCAGACAGAGAAGAGTCACAGAGACAAGGCAGGAGGACGAGGTGCTAAAACCTGGCAGCCAGGGCCCCGGGAACCGCAGAAGCAGCCAGCCCCACGCTAAGGCTGGAGACCCGCGGAGAGCAGAGGCTTTGTTGGGTCTCAAGCGGCTCCTCCAGCCTCATCCTCCATCACTCTTTTTGCTGTTTTCCCCCTCGATCCCCTTCTTTCCTCCTCTTTATCCCTCTCCCCACCATCCTTTCATTTGTCCCCCTCTTTCTTCTCACTCTTCTCCTCACTTCCTCATGGTCTATGATACTGAAACTGAAGTGTTTTTGAAACACTGCCAGTGCTGTTACAAGCAGCTTTATTTTTCCTACTTTTTATTTGATAAATTATGATTGACTTTTTAATGTGTCTTGACAATAAAACCTAAATTTAGTTGCCTTTTAATTTTTGTGAGCCCTTTTATTTTTGTGAGCCCTCTGGTGTATCAGCATCCCTAAATAACGCGTGTGTGCGTGCGTGTGTGTGTTACTCCACCCATGCTCTGGGTACTTAATCAGTATGGCTGACAGTTCAAAATCAATTAATTTTAACAGCAACCAGAGGAACTCAGATTATATACGAGGAAGAATTTCCTCATACTTAGACTACTGCAGTAATCTCCTACCTAACCTCTCTACCTTCATTCTTTCTCCATTTAATCCACCTTTTTGCACTATTAACATAATCACTCCTTGCTCTAAAACCATCAACGGCTACCCACTGCCCAAGGAACACAGAGTATAAATTCCATCACCTGGCATTAAATGGCTTCTATCAACCTACTAGGAATTTCCTAACAGTGGTTTCCAGGAATGGAAATTGTGAGAAAACACTTTTCTCCTGCAAGTATTCATATACAGGCCAGGTTACCTCACGTAAGGGATGCTAAAAAGAAGTAGTAGCTGGTCTCCAAGGAGGCCTCTCTCCCTCCCAGTGAACCATGCCTCTTGTTGTTCATACCCTTATGTAGCCCTCTCCTGAATCTGAGCCGGTCCTATGACCAAGAAAACACAAAGTGACATTGTGTGACTTCCAAGATTAGGCCATAAGAAACCTTGCTATTTATGCCTGGATCTCTCAATACACTCACTCTTGGGATATTTCTGCTCAGAACAGCTGCCATGCTGTGAGAGGCACAAGGCACATGGAGAGGCCACATGTAGGGTACCCTAGTCAACAGCCAGCATCAGTGCCAGCCATGTGAGGGAGCCAGTGTGGACAACCAGCCCAGCTGAGCCTTCAGATGACTCCTGCCCTGGCCTCTACTTGACTACAGCAACATGAAAGACCCCAAGTGAGAACTGCCCAGCTGAGCCCAGTCAACCCACAGAATCATTAAAAATAATAAAGTGCCAATTCCACTTAAGAATGTCCTAGGGGCTTCCCTGGTGGCGCAGTGGTTGAGAGTCCGCCTGCTGATGCAGGGGACATGGGTTCGTGCCCTGGTCTGGGAAGATCCCACATGCCCCGGAGCGGCTGGGCCCGTGAGCCATGGCCGCTGAGCCTGTGTGTCTGGAGCCTGTGCTCCGCAACAGGAGAGGCCACAGCAGTGAGAGGCCCGCGTACAGAAGAAAAAAAAAAAAAAAAAAGGATGTCCTAGATGAGCCAATAAAAACTAACTTTATTAAATCATGACCCTTGAATACATGTCTTTTATTTTTATTTTATTTATTTATTTTTTGCAGGCCACGCCACACAGCATGTGGGATCTTAGTTTTCCAACCAGGGATTAAACCTGTGCCCCCTGCAGTGGAAGCCCAGAGTCTTAACCACTGGACCACCAAGGAAGTCCCCGGAGTACATGTCTTTTAAATATCCTATGTAACAAAACAAACAGGAGTTCCATGATTGTTTCAAGAAAAAGCAATTGTGCAATTGTTTGAGTTGCAAGCTAAACTAGCCATTTTTTTCATGAAACACCTTTTTTACTTGAAAGAAAAGAATAATAGACAAATTAATTATGATTATTTAGATTGGGTATTTGACAAACTTTCTCTTGGAAATGAATGAAGTGAGACTGTCACTTCAAGAAAAGAAACTGACAGTATGTTACAAACAATAAAAAGCAAGCTTTCAAGAGAAAATTCAAATTATGGAAAACTTGTATCCACCGTTGTGAGCTTCACAGCTTCCCAGTACTTGAAGGCTTTTCTGATGAGAGCAGTGGTCTTAGTATGATTTACTGACATTGTAAAATGAAGCATGTCAACATTTAGATCTATATAACTCAGTAAACCAATTATTTCCCAATGACCAATTCAAAGTAAAAGATCCATTCAAAGTGCCAGATGGGCCAATGGATTATAATGTCACAAAGTATGAAAAGTTTGTTGATAAGATTTCAGACTCCACATTCCAACTAACCTTTAAGAAACTACCACTCATCCAGTTTTGGTATAGTAACAAAGAAAAATATCCACAATTATCTGCAAAAGCTACTAAAATATCCCTCTCCTTCTCAATTACATATCTGTGTGCAGCCAGATTTTCTTCATATCCTTCAGCTAAAACAATGTACTTAAAGAGACTGAACACAGGGTTTCCCTGGTGGCGCAGTGGTTGAGAGTCCGCCTGCCGATGCAGGGGACACGGGTTCGTGCCCCAGTCTGGGAAGATCCCACATGCCGCGGAGCGGCTGGGCCCGTGAGCCATGGCCGCTGAGCCTGCACGTCCGGAGCCTGTGCTCCGCAATGGGAGAGGCCACGACAGTGAGAGGCCCATGTACCGCAAAAAAAAAAAAAAGAGAGACTGAACACAGAAACAGTTATGAGAATCCAGTTCTCTTCTATTAAACCAGACATTAGCAAAAATGTAAAACAATGTCACTCCTCTCAACATTTTTGTTTTGGAAAATAGCTATTTTTCATTAAAAATGTCATTTATGATAAATGTAATGGATTTATTATTATATCAAATGAATTCATAAATTTGTAATTTTTAAAACTGCCTCAGTTTTAATTTCTAATACAGTAAACAAAAGTTCTTGAGGTCCTTAACAATTTTTTTGTTTAATAGTTTTTTTAAACAAATTTTTTTATTTTTGGCTGCGTTGGGTCTTCGTTGCTGCGTGCGGGCTTTCTCTACTTGCGGTGAGTGGGGGTTACTCTTTGTTGCGGTGAGCGGGCTTCTCATTGCAGTGGCTTCTCTTGTTGCAGAACATGGGCTTTAGGCGTGCGGGCTCAGTAGTTGTGGCTCTCGGGCTCTAGAGCACAGGCTCAGTAGTTGTGGCACACCCGCTTTGCTGCTCCGTGGCATGTGGCATCTTCCCGGACCAGGGCTTGAACCCGTGTCCCCTGCATTGGCAGGCGGATGCTTAACCACTGTGCCTCCAGGGAAGCCCCCTTAACAGTTTTTAAGAGCATAAAGTTGACTTCAAAATAAACAGGCTTTCTTTCAAGGTGGCCAATCTGACACCCAGTTTCTTCAGGAACAAAGCCAATCCTCAGGGATGACTTGCTCCTATAAATGAGTATCCTTGTACAGCACCATGCTTTTAGTACCCACTGAGTCTCTAATGTCTAAAAAATATTTCTGTGCATATATCTTCTCTCACCAACTAGGTTTCACTCACTTGGGCCATGGGGACAGCCAAGGACTACGTCTGAAACCATCTGTCACAGCACCTGGCCCACAAAAGTGCCTCAGATGGGAAAGACTAAGATGACAACACCAGTTTTTTGAGATTAACACTGAAAAAATCTGATAAAGCTACAGCCTCATCTTTGCCAGTGGAAACTAAGAAAGAAAACTTCTAGCTGGGGCTGGGAGCTCAAAGCTAAGGGATGGACAGGACAACCGACCCTGGACATGGACAATAGGTGCCACTGTAGCTAGCTGCTGCTCAAACAAACGACAAAGCGAATCGAGTCCAGGCAGCAGCTCTCCCTACTCAGGGAGAACTTCTCTCTCGTCTCCTCTCAGGGAACCTCAGAAGCCTCCCAAACCCTCCTTCTTCCGCCTTCACATTTCCTTCAGAGGAAAGAACTTGGTATGGGTTTCAGAACAGGAGGGGCCCCCGCCTCAGGCCTTCCTGCAAGATCCACAAACAACCCGACCCCTGCAGACTGACAGACACATGGGCTCAGCACCCTGTTTGGCAACAGGAAAACTCACGGGGTGTTAAAGGCAGAGAAAGGGAAGTGAAGCCCATAAACAGCTAGTAGAACCACTGAGCTTCAGAGACTAAAACAAATCAGAGAGGAGCCCCACGTTTCCCCTGGCCCCCAGCAGGGACCCCACCATGGCCTGGCTTCCCAGATAGTTGGGACAACGAACATCAAATTCCCTGGAGCTCCCCTTCCGAGAGTTTACAAAACCTGCCAGGCATCCTGAGAGCAAACAGGGAAACAGCAATGCAAAGCACAGAGCATTGTTCTGACTCTCGTGAGGACCCGATATCCCAGCAGAGATGGAAGAAACAATTCCGTGTATCATGCCCAGCACTCTCTCATACATGCCAGCAAACTACAGACCCATGAGACAGGGACAGAATCTGGTTTTTCACTGTCATCATTTTCCAAGTGCCTAGTAACGTACCTGGCACATAGCAGGCACCCCAAAACATTTGTTATTTAAATGAAAGAAAAAGATGGACACTATCTTTGTGGCCTGGCACCCAAATAATATGGGCAGAGAAGAAAGTTTGTACATTTCTTTCTTTATTTTTTATTTTTTTTTATTTTGCGGTACGCGGGCCTCTCACTGCTGTGGCCTCTCCTGCTGCGGAGCACAGGCTCCGGACGCGCAGGCTCAGCGGCCATGGCTCACAGGCCCAGCCACTCCGCGGCATGTGGGATCTTCCCGGACCGGGGCACGAACCTGTGTCCCCTGCATCGGCAGGCGGACTCTCAACCACTGCGCCACCAGGGAAGCCCCTGTACGTTTATTCATTCAACAAATACTTAGCATCTCCTCTGTGCCAGACACTGTCCTAGACACAACAGGACACAAAATAAGTCCCCGCCCTTGTGGAGTCTATGTTTCAGTGGGTGTAAAGGTGAAAATCTTAATGCTCCTCAAAAAAAACCACATAAGCCATAGAATCAATAATTATTTAATAAGTTCCCACTATGTGCAAGTACCAGATGCAGTGACAGGCTCCTGGGATCTGGGACTCAGTGCTAGTGAAACCATTTCATCTGAGATGTGTCCGTCAGTTGTCAGAGGCCCCTGGGTAAGGAAAATGGGATTACCTCTTTGGTGCATCTGTCCTCATCTGTCGGTGAACAGAAGCCACTGCGTGAGTACCACGTGCATACCCCAAAACACCATGCAACGCTGCGGGATAGAAAGAAAGCCAACATCTTTAGCTGAGAGGCACCAGGGGTCAGAAAAGCAGCTCTGATACATTATAATTAAACATCAGGGCTCAGAGAGTGCTCCTAAGGCAAGCTGGCTCCTCCTCTGTCCCTCACCCCCGCTCCCCCCACCGCCCCAGATGTTGTGATTCTGAGCCTGAGTCAGCAAATATTTCCCAACCCTGGAAGTAGTCTGCTTACTTCCAAGTAAGCAGACACCGGCTTTGCTGATTCTATCAGCATGGGGCAGGAAGAGCTGGCAAGGTGAAGAAGAAGCCGGAGCCCAACACCCCCCCACAGGTGGCAGCTCCTAAATGCAGACGCCCTGAGTCATGCTTGATTCTTTGACCAAAGCCCAGTAGAGACGGCACTGGAGTCACACCCTAATCACCAGCCTCTGAGCTGTGAAGGCCAAGAACCATATGCCAAGGAAGAAGACCCACATATCTGAAACCTGATACAAGGGGCCATTTCCTCCCTGCCAGGCTCAAGCAAGTGCCTAGCTCTCCTGACACCACAGAACTCAGCTGCAAGTGGCTCCTCGCTCTGGATCCAAAGGCACAGAGGAGGGCCTGTAGTTTAGCTTCCCAGTCCGCAGGTAACACCCTAAGAGGTGGGCCTCTGTATTTGGTGACAGACTACAGCTGAAGCCTTTAGAAGCGACAGGGCCAGCCCCTCCGGAGAGAAGCTGCGCCATCCCAGGACATGCCAGGAGCCATGGGCCCTGAGGACAGCTTGCACAACAGCCAGGACATCTGCATTCTATCCAAGGATGAGGCCTACCAGCTTCCCAGGCCAGTGCCCGACAATGGCTGTCCTCTCACCAGGCCCTGGGGGATGGGGTCTGAGGGACCACAGGTGAGGCTGGAAGGCTGAGTGAGGGCAATTCTTCCTGAGTGGGTGGAGGCACACACCAAAGGAGGAGGAAAGCAAGGAGAAAGGCAGCCAAACAAACGAGCGGTTCGTTAAACTAAGGACTTAATGGGCTACACCATCTGTAGGATAATGTCAGGGGCCTGTCTGCCCACCCCTTTGAAAAAGAGAGGCAGGCTGACCCAAGCTCTGCCAACGTCACCGAATGGGCACTTGGTAATTGATGATCATGACTACCCACATGGAAGATGACGCGGTGGACAAACTGCAAGAAGCTATCTGGCCAGAGCTTCTGGTGAACAAGCTGCTCTCCAAGGCCTGGGCCTGACATCCTCTCAAGCCCTTCTCACCTGCTGCCTCAGTAGAGAGCGCTATCAATGGGTAAGCAGACAGAGGAGTAGCAAACGGCTCCAAAGAGTCAGGTAAAGTCCTGGGGAGCCACAGGCTGGACTAAATCACCACCAAATACACAACCCCAACTTCATCAGAATGACCCATTAAAGCCCCAAAGGGATGTTTTCCATTGGAACAAGGAACCCCTTTTGGTCCAGTCTGCCCTATTCCCCCCACCGCCCAAGTGCTGCTTGGGAGAGGACTCAAAGGGTTAGTGGAGAGGGCACTGGCTCAGCCATCCACGACCCTACTCCTTTCACAGAAAAGGGTCTGTGCACAAGAGGGTTCCAAAACTGTAAAGTCTGGTCTGGTTGTTTCAGTTGGCTCTCCACCACAGTTCCTGAAGGCTGCCAATTCTGTCCAATTCTGGCTCAAAGACAGAGAGCACGATCCTCAAAAGAGGAGACCTAGAAACCTGGAGCCCGGTGAAACAACAGGCCTTCATTTCTGAACTGAGAGTGGGTCACGCTTTCAGAATCCTCCAAAATCAGATTGGGCAGAAATATAGGATATGTTATTTCCTGAAGATCTCTCTAGGGGACCAACGCCAAATAAAGGAGCTCAAATTGAACGCATCTGTAAAGAACTTTCAGTCTGGCAAGAAGGTTAAAGATCCAGAAGCACCGTGAAGGTGGTGGGTTCTCTAGCCACAAAGAGGATGATCTCTGTGACTGGAAGCAACTCAAGTTCCTGACACCATCTTCCTAATGCAGCCCCACAACCTGTCCAGGCAGATACTGACTGGCTATGCCTGGGCAAAGGGAACAGGACTTCAGTGTCAGCCTCTCTCTCTTAGAGCCACAGGAAATGAAGCTCCCAAGGAAAACAGAGGGAGAAGAACCTTCAAGAGAACCTGCTCAGTTATCAACATCAGAAGCCCCAGACACATTCAGAGATGCGTGAGGGAAAAATCAGCAGGTGGTTCGAGTCACCAATAACTAAAAGGGACAGCTACCTGCCAGCCCCAGGGCTATCAGGCTGGCAATCTATTTAAAAACTCAAACAGGAAAAAAAATGTTCTGGAGCCAGTACAGAGGAAAAGGTTGAGGACCACAGGCATTCTCTGGGGCATAGATTCTGGAGACTTCTCTTAGCTCTCTGAGATAGGGCATAGGGTAGAGGGTGGGAATCAGGGCAGAGATAGGCTGAGGTATCATGGTTTAAAGATGTACAGTATATCCAGAGTGTAAAGCCACAAAGCCCTGTTTCCTGGAAGGGGAAAAGAGTTGGATGAGGCCTCCAGCTATCCCTGGCATACACCCAATTCAGCGGCTGGTCTCTCCTCAAAGGTTCCTGGAAGTCAACAGACCCATAAAGGGGAAGTACGAAAGCTGAGATTGGAAGAATGGTCTACAAATTGGACATTATCCCTGATGCAACACCCCAGTAAATTCTCCCACACAAACATTACCTGCTATTTACCTCAGACATTCAGCGCCTTACTTCAATCAGGGGCTGAACACCCACACGCCCACTCCACAGGTATCTCAACTGCGGGTCATGGGAAAGCAAAGTAGTGTCTGCAGCTAATGCTTCTCCCAGAAGCAGAGGCAAGGAACTGGGAAGGAAGGGGAGGTGGATGACAGGAATGCAGAGGGCATGGCTGATTGGAAAGAAATCAGAGAGTGGGGCAAAAACAGGGCTTCTGGGGGGAACCTGGGTAGGAGGGGCTTAGGTAGACAGGGATTGCAGGCACGGGCTGAAAAAGCCCGGTAACACCGCGAGGAAGATGGTGGGGGGGGGGGTGATACTGAGAGGGGCCAGGCAACGCGGGAAGGAGAGAACAGGGATGGGAAAAGAGAGAGAAGACACAGGTCAAGGTTGGGAGGACGAAGACAGGAGACAAGGATAACGAGGGGGACAGAGAAGATCTCCAAGGAGACCCTGGGTAGAGAGGGCAATGAATTTGAGGACACCAGAGAAGATATGAAAGAAGAGATCAGAGACAAGGGTGGGTAGTGGGAGAGGACCTAGAGCCTGGGATGGGGCTCTCAGAACACAGAAGTGGGAGGAGACGGAGACACGAGGCCCAAAAGGGGGCACAGAGTCTGGGGGTTGGGGGGAGGCCTGTGGTTCGGGCTCAAATATTGATAGGCGTCCAAAGGCTGGGGGAGCAGGAGAAGCGGGGCGGGGTGCCAGGAGAGCAACGGACGACCGCGACCCGCCCGGGCCAGAGCGACAGGAAGCGGCAGCCGCTCCGTCAGCCGACCCCTGCGACTCTCCCCACTCCACTCCCCGCCGGGCCTTCCGCCCCAGCCGCGTTGCCCGCCTCAGCCCGGGCCCGCTGCTTCCCTCCGCTGCTTGCCTACCCGCTTCCCCGGACCCGGACTGACCTGTTCTGGCTGCCCTCCGCGCCACCGCCGCCGTCCCGCAGGCTCCGTAGGATCCTTCGGCTCCTGCCAAAACTTTTCCCATTAATGCCCAGATCCGCGGCGGCCGCGGCGGCCGCGGCGTCACACGCTGCGCCGCCTGGCCCCGCCCCACAAGAGTGACGTCACCGCGCAGCTCCTCCCCTCCCCTCTCCACGCCCCCTTCCGCCCCGGTCGCGGCCAATCACCGCGCCTCCTAGAGTCGCCCCTGATTCTGCCACTCCGCCCACCAGCACGCTGACCCGGGCCCGCCTGCAGCGTCCTCTGGTGCGGGACGAGGGCGCAGCAGCTCAAGGAGGAGCTGGGGAGGAAGCTCCAGGGCCAGTAAAGCAAGTCTGGCAAGTATCACAAAAGAGAATTTAAAGCTGGAAGGGAACTTAGAGATCATCTCGTACAGTCTCCTCAAACTTCCAGTGAAGACACTGTCCCAGAAAAGGTGCGTGACTTGCAGTGAGAAGCAATGCTGAGGTTAGAACCTGGATATCCAAATTCCACTGGAAAAGACTGTGCTCCCTGTAATTTTCACAAAAGGGCCTTGCTCCCTCAAGAGGCTTCTGCAACTAGAAATTTATGGTTCTGGATTTCTTACCTATCTTCCTATTTATCTAATACACTTGCCCACCTAAATGGGGAGCACCCTCCTTACTGTTGTAGAAAATTCTGTTCTCGCTTCTTAACCCAGGTCTTTAGGACCTGGAGGAGACGTGTTATTCCAACCTTCAGATATACCATAAAAAGGTACCCAGCAGCTGGAGGGCAGTATGGGAGAAGAAGATGGGTTTGCCATCTGGCAATGAACAAAACTTGATCAATGGGTATTGGTGTATGATCAATGGGTAACTTCCTCCTTTCCATCATCTTTAAAATAAAGATTACCTCTCCCCCTCTCCTACACTCCTAGATATCTGGATAGTAGAACTACGAGTGCTTTTTTTTTTCTTTCTGCTTCTTTTTTTTCTACTTTTTGAAATGAATGTGCAGTACTTTTTTTTTTTTGCTGCAGCATGTGGGGATCTTAATTCCCCTACCAGGGACCATAACCCCTGCAGTGGCAGAGTCCTAACCACTGGACTGACAGGGAATTCCCGGCGCAGTACTTTTGTAATTCAGATGTCAACCTCCTTGCCTTTGAGATGGAAGAAAAAATGGATTGTGGAAGTCAAAGCCATCCCTAAGATTTCTGCAAATTTCTCAGGGATTTATATTCTCCTAAATCTCTCTGCCTCCAGGCTCCAGCTTCTGCCAGGCTGTCGCAGTCACACAGTTCAGAAATGTAGAGATGAAACTCAGCCCTTCCTGAGGACTGCCCACACTTCTTCCCACACAAAACATTCATGGGTATAGATGTTATGATGCTCTGGGCCCTGGGGAAGGGTCACGTGATGCATTGCAAACAGTTTAAACTCACACAGCTGACATTTTTTTAAAGTCCTTTCTGCACTGGCGGCGTTGAGGTTTTCTGACTGGCTGTTCACTCCTTAGAGCCTGGTCTTTTCCCAAATTACTACCTCTCCTCCCTGCCCCACCATTCTCTCCTCTATCCCATTCTCTCCAGAGAGAAAACAAATCCTTCCCGCTTTCCAGGCACATCTCTTCATTGCTAGAGTTCCTGCCAACACTCATGCCCTAGAGATTTCACTTTCTCCTCCTTAAAAGTCTCATTTCCCCTAATAAAGACAGCTCCTTCCCTAAAAGAAATTCTGGGAGCACTGTTAAAATACTACATTTTTCAGTTCATTTCATTTTCATATTAAATGGATATATAAAAATATGTACATATATTTTATTTTATTTTTATTTTTGCGGTACGCGGGCCTCTCACTTCTGTGGCCTCTCCCATTGCGGAGCACAGGCTCTGGACGCGCAGGCTCAGCGGCCATGGCTCACGGGCCTAGCCGCTCCGCGGCATGTGGGATCTTCCCGGGCCGGGCACGAACCCGTGTCCCCTGCATCGGCAGCCGGACTCCCAACCACTGCGCCACCAGGGAAGCCCTATACATATATTTTAAACTTAAATCAGTTAGTTTCTATTACTTGAATCTAAAACAGACTAACACAGCTTCCCCAAATCTTCATTTTGACTAGATTTGCCCACAGGCACAGCTCACAGTGGGAAAAGTTGGTCCCTGCCAAGCCTCTGCAACCCTTTTCAGACCAGCCAGAGAGCTCAGCTACCAAAACCTGCTCGGATGCCCAATTACAATGTAACTGAACAATAACTTACAGTGTAGAATAAGGCTAGACCAGCTTTGAATTAGATCCGGTCTCCTCCACAGCCATTTCAAGCTCCAGCCAGCAGGTGGAGGCCTCCTTAGCCTCCTGAGAACGGCCTCCTCAGCGTTCCTCTTCCTCACCCTCTCACCTACAGCAGGGGCCAGAGAGGCAACTTTCAGCTGGCACCTCTTTGGCCTGGATAGACACTGGTCTTGAGGAAGAGGCGCCTTGCATATCCTGGCAACAGTTTGCAACAAACCACTTGCATTCCAGCCAGTTGCCCAACCTCCCCAACCCTCACGGGTGACCTGGGGCCACAGTGGCTGTATTTTCCACATGGCCCCCAGAGCTTATAGGGATCTATGAAGGTATCAGAGACTGGATACACTCTCCTTTGTCCAGGATGTTTGTAAGGACAAAGGAGTTCTTTTATAACCCTGGAATTAAAAGACTGCAGGGCTTCCCTGGTGGTGTAGTGGTTGAGAGTCCACCTGCCGATGCAGGGGATGCGGGTTTGTGTCCCGATCCGGGAAGATCCCACATGCCGTGGAGCGGCTGGGCCCATGAGCCATGGCCACTGAGCCTGCACGTCCGGAGCCTGTGCTCCGCAACAAGAGAGGCCACAGCAGTGAGAGGCCCGCGTACCGCAAAAAAAAAAAAAAAAAAAGATGGCAAAATATCTTCTTCTGCACCCGATAATGTCCCACCAGACCGACAGCTTCTCATGCCAGTCCTGATGTGGATTCAGGGTGAGCTTCCTTTCACTGTCACACTGCAACCAGCAATACCTCCTGTGTCCCATCATAGAATGTTAAAAAGCCTGGAATGGACCCCATTTACAGATGAGGAAACCAAGACTTAGGAATTGGCTTGCCACCTCAAGTTTAAACACTACCTGGCTTCCAAGAATGTCTCTAATCAGGCCTCATTCTACCTCATAGTTAGTAGTCCTCAAAATTTTTGCCCCGCTACCCCTAAAAGAATATATAAGAATTAATGCAGCTCCTTGTACATTTTTAAGGTGACATCTAATATATTTCATATTAGTTTAAAACTTAGTAGTTGCAGAGTATGGATGTAATTTCTACTATTTTATAAACATTAATATTTTAATATAAAACTACTATATTACCCTTTTAAATGTATTGACTAAGACTCACAACCCATAGAGATTTGATGTTCACCATCATCCATCTTAAAAATACATGAACAGGGCTTCCCTGGTGGCGCAGTGGTTAAGAATCCACCTGCCAATGCAGGGGACATGGGTGTGAGCCCTGGTCCGGGAAGATCCCACGTGCCGCGGAGCAGCTAAGCCCGAGCACCACAACTACTGAGCCTGCGTGCTGCAACTACTGAAGCCCACATGCCTAGAGCCTGTGCTCCGCAACAAGAGAAGACACCGCAATGAGAAGCCCACGCACCGCAACAAACACTAGCCCTTGCTCGCCGCAGCTAGAGAAACCCCACGGACAGCAACGAAGACCCAGTGCAGCCAAAGATAAATAAATAAAAATAAATAAATAAATGTATTTAAAAAATACATGAACAAATACATAAACCTACTGTATAGCACAGGGAACTATATTCAATATCTTGTAATAACCTATAATGGAAAATAATCTGAAAAAGAATATATATAACTGAATCACTTGCTGTACACCTGAAAGTAATACAACATTGTAAATTAATTATACTTCATTTTTTTAAAAATTTTTATTTATTTTTGGCTGCGTTGGGTCTTCGTTGCTGCGCGCGGACTTTCTCTAGTTACGGTGAGCGGGGGCTACTCTTCCTTGCGGTGTGTGGGCTTCTCATTGCGGTGCCTTCTCTTGTCACGGAGCATGGGCTCTAGGCACGTGGGCGCTCACGGGCTCTAGAGCACAGGCTGAGTAGTTGTGGTGCACGGGCTTAGTTGCTCCGCGGCATGTGGGATCTTCCCGGACCAGGGCTCGCACCTGTGACCCTGCATTGGCAGACAGATTCTTAACCACTGAGCCACCAGCGAAGCCCCTCCTTCCAAGTTTTGAAAGCAAAGATTTGGAAACCTGCTGACTTGAAAACGAAAGGAATTTTTTGTCTGACTTTTGAGCCATTCACTTTCTCAGCACCCACAGTCCTACACTAGCATTTCGAATCGTTGCTATGTTTAGTGTTTCAGGAATTTGACCCCTCTGGATTGTCCACTCCTAAAAGATACTGGATGGGTGAGTGGTGAACCTTGCTTGCCACTGCAAGTAGAGGAGGTGGAACTGTGAAGGAAGAAAGCAGCTTTGGTAAAGAGAACACTTGGAAGTTGAGGATCTGTGAATTGATTTTCTTAAAACTCCTCATACCTTAGAGATACCCCACTCCAATTAGAGAACGCTTGATCTTCCCATTCAATATCCAGAATCCAGACTTCTTGTGCCCATAAATGTGCTATGCTTCTTTCTATCAATACTTGCATTGTTCCCATGTTCTCTACTCTCCTTCCTTTTTAATAAGGGAATTCCCTGTCGGTCCAGTGGTTTGGACTCAGTGCTATCCCTGCCAGGGCCCCGAGTTCAATCCCTGGTTGGGGAACTAGGATCCTGCAAGCCGTATGGCCAAAAAAAAAAAAAGTCTTTAAGGGCCTATCAAATCCCACCTCACACCTAACACTTGGTTTTTTCTGAATTCCTGCCACACTTAGAATTTGAACCTTACTTTCCATCCCTGAAATATGCATCATGTTATCCTGGCAGCTTCATGACACTTTAAATAGACTGTAGTGAAGTTCATTGCTATAGAGTTTGGTGTACTTGCAAAAACATGAATTTTGATACCAGATAACATATAAGCTCCAGGAGGGCAGGGATTCTGTTCATTTTGTTCTGTGCCATATAGCCAGCACCTAGCCCCATACCTGGCTTATAATAAAAGCTTAAAAAATAATTTGTTAAATAGGACTTCCCTGGTGGTCCAGTTGTTAAGACTCCCTGCTTCCACTTTGGGCACAGGTTTAACCTCTGGTCAGGGAAATAGGATCCACATACTGTGCAGCCAAAAAAAAAAAAAAATTTGTTGAATAAAGGAATGGTATTGAGTGGGAATCTCAACTACTTCATCACTTTTAAGCTGGGTGACACCCAGTCATTCATATTAGAATTTGAATAAAGGATAAAGGAATGGTATTGAGTGGGAATCTCAACTACTTCATCACTTTTAAGCTGGGTGACACCCAGTCATTCATATTAGAATTTATTCATTCATGAATTCATTCAACAAACATTTGCTGCATGCCTACTAAGAGCAGAGCATTGTTCTAGGCACCAGGGACATAAGTTGAAGAAAATATGTCCCTGCCCTCAAGGATCTCAAGCATCTAGTTATGGAGGCTGTTACATGAAGTAAGATGGAAAGAACAGCCAGTGTGCAGGCTCAGAAGAAGAAAAAGGAGGGAGCTGCTAGTAGATCTATAAAGCAGAGGCATAGGAGGCTCTCCTGGGCTGATCGTCAAGGGCCTTGTATGCCCCATATGGGAATGTGAACTTGACTATCCAGGGTACCACTGAGAGACTGGAAAGTGGAAAGAGTCAAGGATAGATATGCATTTTAGAAAGCCTATCCAGGGACTCTCCTGGTGGTCCAGTGGTTAAGACTCTGCTCTCTCAATGCAGGAGGGCCCGGGTTTGATCCTTCATGCCAAACTAAAAGATCCTGCATGCTGCAACTGAAGATCTCTCATGGCCCAGCGAAGATCCTGAGTGCCACAACTAAGACCCAGAGCCAAATAAATAAATATTAAAAAAAAAAAAAAAGCCTATCTAGGGCTTCCCTGGTGGCGCAGTGGTTGAGAGTCCACCTGCCAATGCAGGGGACATGGGTTCGTGTCCCGGTCCGGGAAGATCCCACATGCTGCGGAGCAGCTGGGGCCGTGAGCCATGGCCGCTGAGCCTGCGCGTCTGGAGCCTGTGCTCTGCAACGGGAGAGGCCACAATAGTAAGAGGCCCGCAACCCAAAAAAAAAAAAAAAAAAAAAAAAAGCCTATCCAGGCAGCTGTGGGGAGAAGGGTTAGCAAGGAGACTTGGTTACTGCTCTAGTCCAATTGGGAGGTGACAAGGGCCAGAGTAAGGCAGTAGCCATGAGACATGGCCCCAAGGGGGTGGATTTGAGAGTGACCAAGAAAATCCAATCCGTTGGAGTTGGAGACTGACTAGATATGGGGCAAGATGGAGAAGGAGTCAAAGGTGAGCATGCAGGTGGAGGATAAAATTTTGGCAGGAGCCATGGGGATAGAGATTGAGCAGTAGATATGAGAGCATGAAGGAGAGAGAATCTACTGGATTTAATGATGGGTTTTTCATGAGGGGGATGGCAGGGAGGGAGCAAGTCATCCTAGATTCCCAGATCTCTGTCTTAGGTAACAAGGTAGGTAAGTCAGACAATATGGGAAGAGAAGCAAGTTTGAAACGCTTTGGGCAAGTTACCTGACTTCTCTGAGCCTCAATTTCCACACATGTAAAATGAGAATAATAATATCCACCTCTCAGCATTGCCATGAGAATTAAATAAACTGGGAAATTGCAAGGCATAGAATATACATTCAATAAACACTTTGGGGTGATACCAATAATAGTGCTTGCTCACGTGCTGAACACTTAATCCTCAGAACAACCCTGTAAGGTAGGTACTATACTATCCCTATTTTGCCAACATGGGAACTGAAGCACAGAGAGGTGAAGAAACTTGACCAAAGTCACCCAGTTGGAAAGTGGCAGAGTGTACTTTCCTAGCCACTGCATTATACCTTACTCTTTCTGAGACATATAACTGGACTTGAGGGAAGAAGAGAGAAAATGGTAGAAGAGACAGACTATAGACCTGATGCATAATTTATCCCAAGAGCTGATTTTATTTGGAAATGTGCCTCCACAACTTGGTGGCAGTCTGGGGACAGATGGCCCCTGGCTTGCTTGTTGACTCTCTTTCCCAGCCTAGGGCATAGAGTCCTTTGGGTTAAGGCACAGGGTCAAGTTCTCAAGGATTAACATCCCTGACAGCCTCAGTGGTCTGGGGCCTGGGGCTGGTGCAAAAAGATGAACCAGGTTCCATTCTGGACTGTTTCGTGGTTGGAGGGCCTGGGCCCTTGGCACCAGGACTGTAGCTCCTTCTTCTGCAGAGGCTGGTGTCACCCACAGGCCAGCTGTGGCCAGGTCCTAGTAGGCATGAGGTTGGAGTAAAGAGGCTAGTAGAGGTTAGTTTTCTGGTGCTGGGTCCACTTTATCTTCCTGAGGGGCAGAAGCTGAGATGGGCGCCTCTTCCCCACAATTGAGGGACTTCTGCTGCTCACTGCTGCTGGGTGAGGGGGTCTTGCTGCCGTGGGATCCCCGGTGAGTCAGGCGTTTTAGGGAGGAGTCACGGCGGGCAAGTTGAGGGGCCTGGAAGCCTGTGAAGGAGCTGCTGGTGGTGGGACGCTTGTCTGGCAGAAAAAAGGCAGGTATGAGGAAGGAGCAAGGTGCATGCAAAGGGGGAGAGGAGAACCCGCTGACCTGCAGTCCTGTGCTGGCTCGGTAGATCTGGGGGTATCCCTTCCACCCTCCCTTCTCCATCCCCGCTCCAGGGAAAGCTCCAGGGCCTAACCCTTCTCACCTCCAGGTTCTATTGGATGCATGAGCCGGTTCATCTGGACATTCCAGTGTTTCACGTTTGTGCTGGCCTGGCGCAACTTCCGCTGTGCAGCCTGTGCAGGCAGGACCAGGGAGGAGTGGGTCAGAGCCACCCTCCAAGACAGACAGTCTTGACCTTTTCAGGTTCACATGCCCCTTAGGATCTGACAAAGGCTATTGATCATCTTCCCAGAAAAACTCATGTATGTTCATAAAGAGTTATGAACTCATTAAGAACTCAACTCATAATGAGTTGGCGTCGAATTTCAGGGGACTCACAGGCCCTCAAAGGGTCAGAAATAACCATAGTTTCCACTTATTAAGCAGCTAAGATGTACTAATATCTTATTTAACTTCCAGAGCAGAAGTTAATAGCAAACAAATTCAAAAGAGGTTAAGTGCCTTACCCAGGGACATACACGGAGCTCTGAACCACTGCATTACACCACCTTCCCAAGACCTAATGCACAAGCCTCTGCTCCAGTGTTCACTCAGCCATTAGCAGCGGTTGTGGGGTGGGGAATCATAGAGGAACTTTCCCTTTCTTTGATACTTATTTCTATGTTTGAATTTTTTACAATGCCCATGTAGGCCAACAAAGCAAAATAAAATAATCAATATTAATAAAAACAAAACATCAAAAGTTAAAAAAAAAGTCTTCTATGGAGATTCAGGCTCCAAAGAGTGGAGCCAAAGTACAGGGATAGCAAAGTAGGGGCTGGAAGAGTAGGAGGAAAAATTTTTGCCCAGATTAAAAACAATGATAAAAGTCATAGCTAAGGTTTCTTCAGTGCTTACTACATACTTAATTTCACGTGTTATCTCATTTAATCTTCATAGCAATGCTATTATCGGTCTCCTTTCTCAGATAAGGGACTTGGAACTCAGAGAGGTTAGGCAACTTGTCAGAGGTCACACGGCCAGGCAATGATGGAGCCTGAGGGATAGAGCTTGAGGGAAGGTTCCAGAGCCTGTGCGTTAACATGCTCACCCTCGTTCACCTGGCAGCCTCCAAACGGCTCCACCCCAGGCCTCACCTCCACATCTTCGTCGGCTCTCTGCCGGTTCTGTCGCACCTCCTCCAATTGCTGCTGGGCCTGCTGCAGGGAGCGGCTCTGCAGGGCCATCTCCTGCTGCAGTTCCTGCTTCTCCTGCTGTGCCCGCTCAATATAGCGCTCCTGCTCCTCCTTCAGCTGCAGCAGCTGCTTCAATTTCTCCTCCTCCTCCTCCAGCAGTCTGCCAGGCATCCACTGTGTCACCTCCAGAGCCAAGGCACCTCGCAGGTGCTCGGCAAGTGGGGCGGGGTTGGGGTCGGGAAGTCAGGGAGGGGAAGCAGAAGGGGCCCCTCAGTTCTACCTGGTCTGGGCTAGGCGCACGGCCTCCTCGTCTTGCCGAGCTTTCACCTCCAGTTGCAGGGCCTCCTGAAGCCTCTGCTGCATCTCCTCTAGCTCCTCGATGCGCTGCCGCTGCCGGGCAGCCTCCTCCTTCTTCAGCTCCATCTCAGCCTGCATGGAGGCCCTTGCCTGCTCGGGAAATGGAGCCAGGTCAATGGGGGCATGGGGGAGAGAGGCAGCAGGTATGCTGCTCCTTCCCCCAGGGCTTTGCTAGGCCAGCCCAACTACTTATCTCTGGGTGAGGGTCTGGGGAGTTCCTTCATGTCAGCGTTTCCTGATCTGATCCCCTCTGCAAGCCTGACTAATTCAGATAATGCTCAGTGAACTACATGGTGGAAAGGGGCTCAAGTCATCCCCTTTTTAGCACCAGCCTTAATAGTTATTATTATACATTATAATATAACGTTTTATAATTATAATTAGGGTAGTGCTTGGAAGGGAATGACAATAATTATAATTGTTATAACAATTATAACTCAAAGTGTTTCCTTAGTTGATCCTCCTTTCCATACCTCTATAAGCCAAGTTCTATTGGCATCAACATGTCACAGGTAACTGAGGCACAGAAAGGCTGAGTAACTTGCCTGGGATCACACGGTTCCTAAGAGGCAGAGCTGGGATTGAATCCACAGTGTCTGACTCCAGATCTAGATCTCTTAAATCCTAAATCTAATTGCCTCTACACGCTTAGTCCACCTCCACATTCATCCTGCCTTCCTCCCATCCTGCATTCCCCAAAATGGTTTCATTATAAACTCAGATCAAGTCTAGTCCAACCTAGTCCAGCCTTGGTCCAAACTCATCCCCAATCACACCGTCTTTAGCAGCTCCTCTGTCCAAGTCCCGCCCCCAGCCAAGGTTTCTGAGCCAGGTCCCACTCTACACCTAGCACTCAGGTCCGACCCTCCCATTTCGTAGGCTCAGGCCCGGCCCCCTTACCATCTCTCCTCTCAAGCCATCCCTCGGCCAGGTTCCTTATCCCACAGGCCCTGTTCCTGGCACAGTCCCCGTCCCATACCCATCCTTCAAGCCCGCAGGCTCTGTTCCCAAAATCCCTCAAGACAAGCCCCGCCTCCACTTGCATTCCTCAATGCGTGGCTCCGCCCTCGACCAAGGCTCCGCCCCAGGCCCCGCCCCCAGTGCTCAGCTCCCAGGCCTGACCGCACCACACCCCTCAGCCCACCGCCTCCTAAGCTGTGCTGCCCCACCTGCTCAGCCTCGCGCAGCTGGCCCTCGAGCGCCTGTTGCAGCTCGCGGTGCTGGCTGCGGCGCCGCTCCTCCTCTTCCTGCAGCAGGCGCTCGGCCTGCCGCTGCGCCTCCTGCAGCAGCTCCAGCTCCTGCAGCTTCCGCTCCTTCTCCTCCTGTAGCTGCTGCAGCCGCAGCACCTCCTCCTCCTTGGCCGCCCGGCGCCGCTCCCGCTGCTCCCGCTGCTCGCGCCGCTTCTGCTTCAGGTCCTTGTGCAGCGACATCTTCCCCTCGGCCTGCAGCCGGATCGCCGTCTGGATGGCTGCGGAGGGAGCGGGAGGGGCTGGCCGGGGGCAGGGCAGCCTCGAGGTGACCCACCGCCAGAAAGGGGCCTTAGGAGTTGCCCGTGTCCAGTGCCCAGCCTCCTGCTGGGCAAAGTGCTGTCACCCCCTTTCACAGGTGAGGCGACTGAGGGCCAGCCAGGTCCAGACCACCCAGCGAGCACTCACCAGCCGTCCATTCCTGGCGCTGGCGCGTGTCTGAGGCGCTCATCTCGTACGTGCGGGAGGCAGTCTTCACACAGAACATGCAGCGCTTCCCTTCTCGGTCGGGCAGCACCTGGGAGAGGGTGGACAGTCCCAGACAGGCTGGCTTCACTGGAGTCAGGGCCACACCTGCCCCAGGGGTGCTGCAGCTCCAGCCCCTACCCCCGCTGGCTGACCATCCTCCCCGGGCACCCCTCCCACTCTGACAGGAGCCTGCGTGGCCCGGTTTGAAGGTTAGTTATGGGGATACTTGTGTGCCCACAGCTCTGTATCCTTTGCTCTTTGAAGGTGGGACTGTTCTCTTGGTATCTCTCCATGAGGCCTAGCACAGAGGGATCACTCAGTGTTTATGCAGATCACGCTGGAACATCTCCCATGACAGGGTCCTCACTATCGAGACCGTTCATTTCCACAAAGCCCTGCCTGTTGAGAAAGTTCTCCATTCATTCATTCCACAGATATTTTGTAGTGTCTACTGAGTGCCACTCATTGCTCTGGGCCTTTGGGATACTGAGATGTGCCTAACAGACCAAATCCCTGCCTTCCCTAAGCTTACATTCTAGTGGAAAATAATTGCTATCACCTACTGAGCTTCATGTGTTCTAGAGTCTGTACCAGGCATGGATTATTAGCTCCACTTTACAGAGAAAGAAACTGAGGCTCTAAGAGGTCCAGGAACTTGCCCAATTCACACTGCCTATTAGTGGTGGAGCTGGATTTCTGCCTAGATCTGTGCTGTTTCCACAATGACAGCTGTTTCCCTATGTGACAAAAATGGATAGAGCCTAGGATGACTATAATAATAACATTTTTAAGGTAAAATAAAAAGTGTTGGTGATACATTGGAACTTTCATACACTGCCGGTAAGAATGGAAGATGGTGCAGCCACTGTAGAAAAGTCTGGCTGTTCCTCAAAAATTAAACATAGAATTAATGTATGGTTCAACAACTCTACTCCTAGGTATGTACCCTGAGAAAAAAAATATATCCACCCAGAAACTTGTACCTGGATGTTCATAATAGCATTATTCACAATAGCAAAAAGATGGAAACAACCCAATATCCATCAAAGAATGGATAAACAAAATGTGGTACATCCTTACAATGGAATATTATTCAGCCATAAAAAGGAATGAAGTCCTGATTCATGCCACAACATGCTTGAGAACATGATGCTAAGTGAAAGAAGCCAGACATAAAAGGACAAATATTATATGATTCCACTTATATGAGGCACCTAGAACAGGCAAATTCATGGAGATAGAAAGCAGAATAGAGGTTACCAGGGGCTGGAGGGAAGGGTGGATGAGTTATTGCTTAATGGGTACAGAGTTTCTGTTTGGGATGATAAAAAAGTTTTGGAAATAGATAATTGGGATGGTTACATGTGAATGTACTTAATGCTACTGAATTGTAACACAAAATGGTTAAAATGGCAAATTTCATGTTATGTATATTTTTTCACTACAGTTTTTAAAATTGTTGTTTTAAGCCTCTAAAATAATGGACAGAGTCAAGGGAGGAAAAGGGATGGGAAAGGAGAAAGAATAGGGAGGTATAGAGTTGCCAAAGGGAATGGAATTTGGGTGAAGGAGAAAGAACTTCAGAGGAACTTTAGAAAGTTTTGCTGGGTAGAGTGAGACATAAGCCGCTCCTCTGAAATCTTTAGCAAAGTCCACATTATTCACCAATGACTTTAGTATTTGATTTGCAGTTTGGTTTTTTTAAAAAAAGTGCTGACATATGGAATATAAAACAGACAAAACAAATGAACAAACATAACAAAACATAAACAGAGTTATAGATACAGAGAACAAACAGGTGTGTTTGCCAGAGGGTAGGGGGCGTAGTGAGAGGAAGGAAGAAGTTGAGGAAGATTAAGAGGTACAAATTTCCAGTTGCAAAATAAGTGAGTCATGGGTGTAAAATGAATAGTGTGGGGAATATAGTCAATAACTATGATTACATAGTTATCTTTGTATGGTGACCTATCATAACTAGACCTATTGTGGAGGTCAGTTTGAAATATATAGAAATACCGAACCATTACGTTGTGTAACAGGAACTAACACAGTATTGTAGGTCAATTATACTTCAAAAACAAACAAACAAATCCATAGAAAAAGAGATCAGATTTGTGGTTACCAGAGGTGGGGAGGGAGGTTGTTGCGGGGATAGAGGGAAGGTAATTGGATGAAGGTCATCAAAAGGTACAAACTTCCAGGGCTTCCCTGGTGGCACAGTGGTTAAGAATCCGCCTGCCACTGCAGGGGACACGGGTTTGAGCCCTGGTCCGGGAAGATCCCACATGCCGTGGAGCAACTAAGCCCATGCGCCACAACTACTGAGCCTGCGCTCTAGAGCCTGCGAGCCACAACTACTGAGCCTGTGTGCCACAAGTACTGAAGTCCACACGCCCTAGAGCCCGTGCTCCACAACAAGAGAAGCCACTGCAATGAGAAGCCCGTGCACCACAACGAAGAGTAGCCCCCGCTTGCCGCATCTAGAGAAAGCCTGCGCGCAGCAATGAAGACCCAACGCAGCCAAAAAATAAATAAAATAAATTTTAAAAAAGAAAAAAAGGTACAAACTTCCAGATATAAGATATAAGTACTAGGGATGTAACGTACAACATGATAAATTAACACTGCTGTATGTTATATAGGAAAGTTGCTGAGAGAATAAATCCTAAGAGTTCTCATCGCAAGATAATAATTTTTTTCTATTTAATTTTGTATCTATATGAGATGAGGGATGTTCACTAAACTTATGTGCTTATCACTTTATGATGTATGTAAGTCAAATCATTATGCTGTACACCTTAAGCTTATACAGTGCTGTATGTCAATTATAGCTCAATAAAACTGGAAGAAAAAATAAAGTGTGCTACTTTTCTAAAAGAAAAAAAAAATTGCTTCCATGGCTGAGAATAGCCTTGAGGTACCCAGGTATGCAACTGACCCTTGAACAATGCAGGGGTTAGGGGTGCCAAACCTCTGCCCAGTCAAAAATCCACATATAACTTTAAAGTCAGCCCTCAGTATCCTGGTTCCATATCTGCAAATTCAACCAACTGCTGATGGTGCTGGCTGTACTCCTGAATGTATTTATTGAAAAAAATTCACATATAAGTTCCAACTTGTGTTGTTCAAGGGTCAGCTGTATTTGGGTTGCACTCATCTAAGCGGGAATTTGTCACTGTGGCTTTTCCCATTTACCCTCCTCCTGACCCTCTTGCCTTCACACTGCACTGGAGCCCCTCTGAGCCTTGAGATGTGCTTTGCCCCCTCAACTGTCCCCCTCACCTCCACGCAGCACTGCGCATCCAGCAGGATTGTACCCCTTTTCTCCTTGCACTCTTCACTCGCGAAATAGCAGAGGCAGCTGGGCTGCAGCTGGAACCAGCGTTCTGCCCAGTTCCTCCTCAGGTGCCCTCGCTTCCACAGGTAGCCCTGCCAGCCAGAGCAAAGTCAGAGGCATCACTGCCCCCCCCCACCTTCACCCTCCTCGGGGTCCTCCCCTAGTTCCCAGCCTGGCCTGACCTGCTTCAGGACGTCTTGGATGAGTTCCTGGTAGACCTCGTGGATGGCCATGCTGAGGGTGTCTCGCCCCACGCCTCGCAGACAGCGGCCTGAGTTGAAGAGCTCCAGGAACTGCCAGACGCTGAGCCCGCTGGTGCTCTGGGCTGCCTGGGCCTCCTGGGCCAGCAGCTCCTCCAGCTCACCCAAGCCCACCTCCAAGCTCATGCTGCTGAGCACCTTCTTCAGCAGGTATTCCACCTGGAGCGGGGGAGGGAAAGCTTGGTGGCTGCAGCAGGCTGTGGCGCTGGTGCCAACACCAGGGGGCGCTCCCATCAGGCGCCCGGGGCCTGGGCAGAAGTGACCAGGGACAGGACGGTGGGGTAGGGTCAGAGGACAAAACAACTAAACGCTGGAGGACACCTGAGTAGAGATTTAGGAGGGAATCCTGGAGCCCCAACTTCAATTCAGGCATCCCCTCCCCAAGCTTCAGTCCCACTCCTTCCTGCCTTGAACTAAGGGCAGGGTGAGGTGGGAGCTGAGGGGGCCAGGGGCCAGGTGGAGACAGCAAGTCATAGAAAATGTCAACAGGGGAACAAGGGCCCTCTCAACCAATATCCTCACTTTGCAGATGACAAAACTGAGGCTCAAAGGGGAAGGGGGCCTTCCCTGGTGGCGCAGTGGTTGAGAGTCTGCTTGCCAATGCAGGGGACACGGGTTCGAGCCCTGGTCTGGGAGGATCCCACATGCCGCAGAGCAACTAGGCCCGTGAGCCACAACTACTGAGCCTGCGCGTCTGGAGCCTGTGCTCTGCAACAAGAGAGGCCGCGATAGTGAGAGGCCCGCGCACTGCGATGAAGAGTGGCCCCCGCTTGCCGCAACTGGAGAAAGCCCTTGCGCAGAAACGAAGACCCAACAACACAGCCAAAAATAAAAAATAAAATAAATAAATAAAAAATGATAATAAAAAATAAAGGAATTCCTTTCAAAAAAAAAAGTGCGGGGGGGGGAAGTGACTTGTTCTGAATCATACAGCAAGTTGGTAGCAGCCAGAACTCAATTCAGATCCGCATCCCATGATTCCTTATTCCAAGCCCCAAGCCCCAACCTTAGGGATCCTTCCCCTATGGGAGAGCAAGGGGATTGGAGGTGGAGTAAGCAGAGCAGGGACAGGAAACCTGTTACAGAGGAACAGGAAGTGGTGGTTGGGGTACCTCCTGCTGCAGTTTGTTCACACTGCATGTTGATCACAGTAGCAAGCAGCTTTCTGACCTCTGAGAGGCCACCTCGTCCTGACTGGCAGGAGTCTGACAAAGATGCCCAGCCAGCCAGGTGTCTGTATAGATAGACACATGTCCCTCGACTGCCCCAGCAGCTCCTTGGGAAACTCTCTGCAGGACTTTCACTCTGGGGGCTACTGGGTCTCTGCTGGGAGTGGGGCGGGACACCCCTCACTCTTCAACAGAAGCAAGGGCACGAATCTGAGCGCAGTTAGATGTGCCAGGACTTCTTGTAAATACGGTGGACCTCTCCCCCACGTACCCTACTCTAAAGACCTAAATTCGCCCTGGTATCTTCGCAACCACCAAAAGGGCTAAAGGGTCAGGAGAAGGCTGAATGGACAGGGGAGAGAGGAGGGGGAGTAGAGGGAGGGTGCAGGGTGACTGGAAAAGGGGGGGCATCTGCCCTGGCTTCACCCATGAGTTAAGGAGGTAGAGGCTAGATTCTAGGCCTCTACTCCCAGGATGCCTTCTCTGGGTCCCTGAGGTGAGTCTGCCCAGGCTCTCCCCTATATTGTAGAAGATGGGAAGAGAAAGTCTGAAACCAGGGGCAGACTTGGTTGCACACTTGGAGTGACTGGAGAGATGTCCCAGGAAGGTCTCTATTCCCCTAATAATAGCATCCTTCTCAGGTTGCCACAGTGCCTAAAATCCTGCCATTTGATTTTAAATGTTCTCATTTTTAAATGCCCAGTCATGTATCAGGCATTCACACCTCTGTGTAAATAGAATTTGCAGATCATTTTCCTACTGTGAGGGCTAGCAGAGCCTTGAAGGAAGTGTAGTTTTTGACCTCCTGGGAGAAGGCATAATTGTTCTGATATGGACACTTCTAAGCATCTGGAGACAGATGGGTGTGAACAGGTCCCAGGGTGGGGAGGTAAAGAAGAAAGGGGATGTGGGAAAGTATGGAGGCAATTTGGCCTCCTTCATGGTTCTGCTAAGGTCTGCCCCCAAGTGATAAAGTCCCTGGGGCTTACCTCATCAGGAACCATGATCAGAGGGTACTTGTCCTCAGACAGGAAGTTGAAGAGGCACCAGAGGCGGAAGGCATCCTGATTGGAGAGCATGCTGTTCCCGTTGCTATCCACCTGATAGTTCTTCTTGGCCGTGAGGGTCCAGCACAGCTCATCAAAGTGCTCCTTAACGAAAGCCCCCTCCTCCACCTGCCACCAGGCCGGCAAGTCAGCTGAGAAGGCTGCCCCGTCCCTGCTCTACCACCCAACTAGGCTCCAGCTGGCTTCTTAGGGTCATCTATTCCCCTGCTCCCCACACTGCCATGTTGGGGCTCTAACTTGAGGAGTCCCTGAGCTGATGATCAGGTAACTAGCTGACCAACCAGCCTGACCCCAGCCCCCAGCCCTGCTACTGCCACCACTCCCTCACAACCACTGCCCCCAAGTCCCCTGCACACAGAGAAACTCAGGTCCCTCAGCCCAGGGAGAAAGAAGGGGAAGCCCAGGAGGGAGTGGACAGTCAAGGAGAACCTGAGAAGACAGTGACAGCTGGGAGAAGCAGGGGGGACAGCACTTGGGGGAAACTGGAGAGCCTTTTGTAAAAGTTACAGCTGGAAGCTAGGCAGGGATGGGGTGGAAGGTCGTGGGAAAGGTGGAGGCTAGGATAGAGAGGAGGAAGCTTGAGAGTGAGTTAAGGGGAGCCAGGAGGGCGCAAGTGGCTGGGAGGTGAAGGATGGAGATGGGAGAGCAGGGGTGGACAGAGGGGACAGAAATGGGGTTCATAGGGAGAGGAGTTGGGGTGGCAATGTATTAGGGTGCTGGTCAGGTTGGGAAGTGGGGAGAGGTTAGAGGGGCCCCACCTTGTCCAGGATGTACTTGTTGAGGTAGGGCATGTACCCCTGGCTGGACACAGGGCCATCGTCATCATCTCGGAAGTGCTCCTCCAGGGCCACAGGGTCGTGAGGGATGTGCAGGACGGTGTACAGGTTGTGGGACAGCACCTGAGACAGAGGGCAGTTTGCCTTCCTGAACCCCAACCAAAACTGGGCCAAAGGGCGGCTCCCACCTCCTCACTTGTCCCCACCCCCATTCTGGCTGAGTCTTCTGCATACATTATTCAATTCAATCATAACTAAAGCTTCTGTATATATAGACACAATGGAATGTTATTCAGTCATTAAAAAAGGAATGAAATCTTGCCATTTGCGACAACACGGATGGACCTTGAGGGCATTATGTTAAGTGAAATAAGTCTGATAGAGAAAGACAAATACCATACGATCTCACTTATACATAGAATTTTTTAAAAAGGGAAAAAAAGGTGTTCACAGATACAGAGAACAGACTGTTGCAAGAGGTGTGGAGCGGGGAGGTGAAATGTGTGAAGGTGCTCAAAAGGTACAAACTTTGGGTAAGTCATGAGGGGACTTCCCTGGTGGTCCAGTGGTTAAGACTCTGAGCTCCCAATGAAGGGGGCACGGGTTTGATCCCTGGTCAGGGAACTAGATCCCGCATGCTGCAACTAAAAGAGCCTGCATGCCGCAACTAAAGATCCTGCATGCCACAACGAAAATCCCGCGTGCAGCAACTAACACCCAGCGCAGCTAAATAAATGAATACAATAAATAAATATTGAAAAAAAAGTCCTGGGGAGATATAATATATAGCATGGTAACTATAATTAACAATATTGTATTGCATCTTTGAAAGTAGCTAAGAGAGTAGGTCTTAAAAATTCTCATCACAAGAAAAAAAATTTTGTGTAACCATGTATGGTGACAGATGTTAACTAGACTCACTGTGGTGATCATTTCTATATATATATATATATATATATATATATATATATATATATGGTCATTACGTTGTAAACCTGAAATTAAAATGTACATTATACCTCAATAAAATCCAAAAAACTAAAACTTGTACACTTGCTATGCACCAAGCACTGTGCTCAGCACTTTACATATACTTCACTTAACCCACATAACAAGTGTTTATATCCTCATTTCACAGATGAAAAAAAACCCTAGGCTCTGAGACATTAAGTAACTCACCCAAGGGCACAGGGCTGGCAGAGCTGGGATTCAAACCAAGGCGGCCATGCTCTTTGCCACTTCGTCAGGCAGGTATGTGCCCTTTCTGCAGACAAGGACGCCGAGGCTCAACCGACCCAGTAACTTGCCCAAGGACCCACACTGAGCAAGAGCCTAGGATCCAAATCCAGCTCTGCAGATCCCAAGGCTCAAGGGCAGAAGCCTGACATTTACCATCAAAGACTCAGGCTGCTGTGTGCCTAGAGTCCAGTGTGTCTGCTCCAGGAAGGGCATGTGCAGTTCCAGTCACTGCCCTTCTAAAGATGGAAGGGAGCTGGAGAGGGAGCAAAGAAGGGCCACGGAAAATGGTCTGTGGGATGTGGAGGACAAGGCTAAAAGGGATGGCGGCCATGGGAAATGGGTTGGTTAACAAACCCAGGATATTAGAACAAAGATGTTGAAGCTTGAACGAGGGGATCAGGAAAAAGATAAAATTGTCTTGGGGTAATTCTGTTATAGCACTTATCACAGACAGCGTGAATGATTAAAAATTGTCACCTAGTATGTGCCAGTCACTGTATGAGGTGCTTTCTATACCCCACGTCTAATCTCGGCAACCATGATATACAGACATTATTATCTCTGTTTTTCAGATGAAGATGCTGAGGCTTGGACAGGTTAAGAGTAACTGGCAGAGTTGAGGTTGCAACTGGTTGTTCCCGGCTCTGAAGGCTGCTTCCCCATTAAAATATTGACCCTGGGGCTTCCCTGATGGAGCAGTGGTTAAGAATCCACCTGACAATGCAGGGGACATGGGTTCGCGCCCTGGTCCAGGAAGATCCCACATGCTGTGGAGCAACTAAGCCCATGAGCCACAACTACTGAGCCTGTGCTCTAGAGCCCACGAGCCATAACAACTGAAGCTTGCACACCTAGAGCCTGTGCTCCACAACAAGAGAAGCCACCGCAATGCAACACCTGCACACTGCAACAAAGAGCAGCCCCCGCTCGCCACAACTACAGAAAGCCCACGCGCAGCAATGAAGACCCAATGCAACCAAAAATAAATAAATAAATTTATAACAACAAAAAATATATATATATTGACCCTGAGCCTCATTCCCCAACTATATAGTGAACTCTGGAGGCCAGGTCTATGTTCATCTTTATGTCTCACAGCACCTATGTCCTCTTCTGCACACCAAAGGCAGTCAATAAATGCTGTATTTAAGGGCTGCTTCCACCACCAGCAGTCCACCTTGGAATCAGCTCCTCTGAGGCAGAAGCTGGCAACATCCTAGAGATGGCGTGTATACCAAGTCTTCATTTCTTTGTTCTCTTTTGTGAGAGGAGGGGTAGAAGGGTTTGAGACTTCTTCCTAATGTTCTCCTGGGCCTCAGGTTCAACTCAGCAAAGTGGGAAGTAGGGGGGGCCCAGCAAGGGGATTGGTGTATCTCTTTTCCCTCCTTTCCCTCTGGACAGCCATCTCTGATCCCCACCCCAACGCTCATTGCCATGATCTTCAAATTAGCTCATGTGCCATCTTTGGTTTTGCCTACTCTTGCTCTAAAGGACATCTGAAGTTTCTTCCTGATGAACTCTGCCCCCCTCCCTTATTTTGGTAATGGAGCCTTGATTTTCCTTTGAGAAGTAACTCTCCCCCATTTTCAATATCTGTGGTATTGGCCATTTGCACCCCTACCCTACCTGGCTGCAGAGGTGGGCACATTGGAGTCGTGGTGTTTGGTTCAAGGATGCACATGACCAAATCTAGGCCAATGAGAATCATCCCTGGGATTTTTGCTTCCTCTAGTGGAGAAGAGGTGTACTCTTTCCCATGGGTATACATGGAAAGAGTTAAGCTGTTAGAAGATAGAGGTAGCTGACATTTTTGTCCCTGTGTGGGAAGTACCTGCTTAAGAATAAAGCTATCAGTGAAGAAAAGCAGAGTCAAGGTATAAAGAGTCATCATTTGAGGACCTAGATCTAGCCATGCCTGAAGCCAATACTATGCTTGGAGTTTTGTTGGTTATGTGAGTCAATCTATAACATCTCCTTTAAGTTATTTTGAGCTTGGTTTCTACCACCTATATGCAGAGAATACATGATTAATACATCCGTGGTCATAGGATACCAGTCCACACTCTAAGAGGTGCCACCACTCCATGCTTAGCACTTAGAATCCAGGGTGACCAACACAAGACAAATACCCACTTCTGAAGAGATAGGTGTTATTCTAAGAGTTTCACATATTTCTACCTGTTGCCTCCTGGCCTCTTTTCAAATTACCCATGTCTTTATCTTTCTTCAAGCCTCCTAAAGCACCTCTTTGAGGAAGCTTCCTGCATAGCCCAGCCAAATGGCTACACTCCAGTGAAGCGTGCGGGGGGATATGGAAGGCCAGGAACCTTCACTTTCTAGTTATGAGGCCTTGGATAAACTCCTTCACCCCCTGAGCCTCAGTATCATTGTCAGTGAAACAGGGGATAATACCCACCACGTATAGGGGCCGTGAGGATGGAGTGAGATATATATAGAGAGAGAGTGAGAGAGTTAGCTCTGCACAGAACAAATATAAGTTCCCTTCTCATATAGAAAGTGCAATTTTTTACCTAACAAATTAGCAAAGATGCAAAAGACTGATACTATCAAGTATTGAGGAGGCTGTGGAGAAATGGGAACTCAAATGCCCCACTGTTGAGATGTGAATTGGTAGTCTTTCTGGAGGGCAAGACTGTATCAAAAATAAAATTGGGCATGACCCCAGCAATTTTAATCATCTAACTTATAGATGCTCAAGAGAACAGTTACCTGTACAAGAATGCTCACTGAAGCATAGTTTAGAATAAACACACATTGGGAACTTCCCTGGCAGTCCAGTGGTTGGGGCTCTGCGCTTCCACTGCGGGGGGCACGGGCTGATTCCTGGTCCTGGAACTAAGATCTCGAAAGCCGCGGCATGGTGAAAGGAAGGAAGGAAGGAAGGAAGGGAGGGAGGGAAGAAAGGAAGAAAGGAAGAGAGAAAGAAATGAAGGAAAGAAGGAAAGAAGAAAGGAAGGAAGGTAGGAAGGAGGGAAGGGAGGAAGAAAGGAAGAGAGAAAGAAAGGAAGGAAAGAAAGGAAGGAAGGTAGGAAGGAAGGAAGAAAGAAAGAAAAAAGAAAGAAAGAAAAAGAAAGAAAGAAAAAGAAAGAAAGAAAGAAAGAAAGAAGAAAGAAAGAAACGGAGAATAAATAAGGCACTGGAGACAGCCCAAGGCTCCTTCAAGAGAGGACAGGTGGGCTTCCCTGGTGGCACAGTGGTTGAGAGTCTGCCTGCCGATGCAGGGGACACGGGTTTGTGACCCAGTCCGGGAAGATCCCACATGCCGCGGAGTGGCTAGGCCCGTGAGCCATGGCCGCTGAGCCTGTGCGTCCAGAGCCTGTGCTCCGCAACGGGAGAGGCCACAACAGTGAGAGGCCCGCGTACCGCAAAAAAAAAAAAAAAAAAAGAGGGGACAGGTACACCAAGTCATAGACCTGTGTGTGGTTGAAAATTTAACTTCTGCCACATGTGTACTTATGGGCAGGTGATTTAACTTCTCCAAGACCTTAGTCTCCTCCTCTTTGAGGAAAAAAAGGCGCCTGCTCCACAGGGTGTTTTAGAATGAAGAGCTTAGCACAGCACCGGGTACACAGTGCAATAATAGAAATTGCTTAATAAAAGTTGTGAGCTATTTTTATTATTATATTTGTATGAACAGACATGGAAAGATATGCATACTATACTGGCAGGTGGAAAAAAGCAAGCTGTAGAATGAAATATTTGTAAAATAATATGTGTGCAAAGATTATGCTGAACCATATTAAACTGCTATTTTAGTAGGTCAAAACAATCAAACATCAGCAATTTCATATAGTTCAACCTAATAAGTTTATTTGTACATAGAAAAAATTTAGAAGACTCAGCAAACTGTTAACAGCTATCACCCTACCACTCTTCCCCAGGGAGGGGAGGCAATTTCACATTCTTTAACACTATTTTTGTCTTTCAATTTTTTTAACCAGTAAAACATGTTTTACTTTTCTAGTAAATTTCAACTTCTTTAAAATTATATTCTTCGGAACCAGGAGCATATATTGTTTTCATGGCAACATTTTTAAACTATAGAGATTAAAAGACAAAGGGTGCCATTAACCACTGTTATTAATGTACCCTGCTATTAAGTTGCTCTGTGATAATGTTCTTTTGCTGTTCCCTGTTGGTGTGAGCATTTCTGGGTGTTCTACATTCCTTGAGGGCAGCAAAGACTCTAATCTCAACCCTGACTCCAGAGCTCAACACAGTGTCCCCCACATTGTGTTAATCAATGTTTTTGACTAACTCCTCAAGTCTAACTTAAATGCTGCAGTGGTTTCCCAAGGTTCTCAGAGTAAAATCTCAGAGTCTTTCCAGAGATTTTACTCTGTACCTTCTCTGACCTCATCCCTCTTGCTCACTTCTCTCCAGCCCCTCTGGCCCCTTTGCATTCCTCAAGCCCACCAGGCACACTCTTGCCTCAGGGCCTTGGCCCTTGATATTCCTTCAACCAGAAACATTCTTCCCCCAGGTCATGGCTCACAGCCTCTCCTCCTTCTGATCTTTACTTAGGTGTCACCTTCTCAGGGAGGGCTTCTCTGACCACCTTACTTAAATCTGTAATCCTATCCCCTCTACCCCCCACAGTAAGGATAGGGATATCTTCTGCTTTATTTTCCTCCATGTCATGTATCACTTATTTTATCATCTGTGTTCTCTGACTAGAACGTTAGCAACACAAGCGTGCGTTTTTTTGTCTGTTTTACTCACTGCTGTATCACTGGACCTGGCATATAATGGATACTCAGTAAATATCTACTGAATGAACCTAAGTGCTTCAAGGGGAGAAGCAGGAAAAATACAAAAGTCAGACGGACGTGGACTGAATCTCTCTGAGCACATGAACCTCGCTGGGGCTCAGTTTTCACATTTCTAAAAATGGAGTTCAAGGAGATGATGTACAAATTCCCTCCCACCCCAGGATAGAATCTGCCACCCAGCAGCACACAGTTATCTGAGCTGTTCCTCTCTTTGGTTCACTGGCCCACGTTCTCCTCTAAGACCTTCCTCACCTGGACATTTTGCCAGGGGAATCTGAGGAGACCAGGGCAGAGAGGCTCCGACCCTGTTAGCCATCAGGTATCAGGACAAAGAGGAATTAAAGGCTCTAGACACTCAGGGCTCAGGGCCTCTCCCCAGAGAGCTCAGCCGACCTCAGACTGCCAGGCTTCCTGTGCCTGGGTGCGGGTAAGGGCCGGGGGTGGGGAGAGAGTGTGACCAGAGGAAGGTCATGCTGGAAAGGAAATGGCAGGAGTGGAGGCTGGCTTGCGGAACTCACCTGCTGATTTCAATCAATCCTTAGCCCTGGAGGCAGGGCTCTCATTCTCCTCCTTTTACAGAGGAGGAAACCAAGGCTCAGAGAGGTGGAGTGTCCTCTTGCTCAAAGACTGATTCTAAAGCCCTAGCTAGATCTCTGCTACATTGGCTCAGGTTAAGCATCAGAATCACCTGGGGAGCTGGTTGAAACTGAAATCTGCTGGGGCCCGCCCAGACCTACTGACTCAGAGTTTCCGGGGTGGGGTCCAGGTGTCTGTAGTTTTCACAAGCTGCCATTTGGGCTCCCCCAGAGAGGATTCTCTGTCTTCCCCACCCACCCAAGCAGCCCCTGACCTCTGGGTTGGCAGCCATTGACCTTTAAGAGGCTTCATTTATTCACTGTTTCCTCTGGAGGCATGTTGGGGGTGTGGTTCTCCCCTGGGGGCTTGGGAGTTTCCTAAAAGCTCCAGTGCAGCAATGCAATGGGCGCCAGGCCCATGGTCCTGTAGTTCGCAGACTTCAGGAGTTGACGCAGATACAGAGGGTATGGGAATCCATAAAAGTACCAAGCACTAACTACAAAAAGAATGACTAATTTCTTTCTCCTAGCTGGCCTTAGTCTTTCTCCCTCCCTCCCCTCTCCCTTCCTTCCCTTCCTTCCTTCCTTTTTCTTTCTTTCTTCCTTCCTTCCTTTCTTTCTTTTCTCTTTCTTTCTTTCTCTCTCTCCTCTCTCTCTCTCTCCTCTCTCTCTCTCGTTTAGATGGCCTATAGTCTTTAAACGTAGCTAGGTGCTAAGTAATTCTTTTAAAATATATAGATCCTTTTTAAGAGTCACTGAATGTATTTTTCTCAACCAGTGGGGTACTAAAGCAAAACTATCATGAGGGAGTAGCACCAGGAATTTTAAAAGATGGGAATCTCTGGATTAGCTGTGTGCCTGCTGAGAGCAAGAAGGGGCTTGGAGGGGTTGGCTGTCAGCATCAAAGGAAAGACAGAGGCTCAGAAAAGGGAGAGGAGAAGCTGCATCAAGGATCAATTTCACCTATTTGAGGTACTTTGTTAAAATTTATTTTCGGAGGCTAGCCAGAGAGCGTGGTGATCCCCAGTTCAGCCCTCAGGCTTTACAGATGAGAAACCAGAGGTTCAGAGATGGGCAGTGACTTGCCTAAGGTCACCCTACTGGGGAGCAATATAGGCCTCAGCTTATATGGCTCTGAGTCAAGTGCTCTGCACATCATTGAATCATCCTCCCCTTCCTCCACACTGTAGACTGAGGAGACCAACAGCAGGCAGGGGTCGGGGCAAAGCTGAAGACCCCATTCATCAGATTCTGAGACTGGAGTTGTTATTAACTTCTTCTCTACCGAGGAGAAGGTGGTTGTCCCTCTCCAGAGGAGACACAGCCCGAAGCTCAGAGGCTCTTGGTGGGCAAGAGACCCTCCCTGGGCCCCAGGACTGCCCCGAGTGCCAATGAGAGGCTCTGGGAGACCTGACAGAGCCAAGTAGGGAAGGCCCTAGTTCACCCTCCCTGCCTTCCCCCTGCTCCTGTCTGTCAAGGGGAAGTGGTGAGCCTCCTAGGATCCCCACTGAGACACACTGCTCCAACCATGCGCCCAATCTCAGGCCCCTCTCCCCAGCCCTGGCAGTCAGGGAGTGAGGAAGCCAAATTCTTAGCTGATCATCCATGAAGCCTAAAGCCAAAGCTGCTCCCAGAGGGAAGATGGTATGGCCGTTAGGAAACCCATCATTCCCAAGGCTCGCCTCCCTGCAGCCCACTGTCAGGATGGGAACTCACTCCTAAAGCTCTTTAAAGAGGGAGATTCTGAGGACCCTGCCAAAGCTCACAGTCCTGAGAAACTTTGTGTTCAACCTAACTCCGTTCTGGGCAGAAGTGCCATTCTTACTGATCTATTTTTATTTTTCTCAACCCACCTGGACAAAGGCTATCGTACTTTCTATAAGAATTCAGAGAAGGGGCTTCCCTGGTGGCGCAGTGGTTGAGAGTCTGCCTGCCGATGCAGGGGACGTGGGTTCGTGCCCCGGTCCGGGAAGATCCCACCTGCCGCGGAGCGGCTGGGCCCGTGAGCCATGGCCGCTGAGGCTGCGTGTCCGGAGCCTGTGCTCCGCAACGGGAGAGGCCACAGCAGTGAGAGGCCCGCGTAAAAAAAAAAAAAAAAAAAGAAAGAATGAATTCAGAGAAGAAAACTCATTTCATCTCTCCCGCAAGCCTTCTCTTCTTCAGAGAAAACAATCCTGACTCCTTGGGGTACTTCTCAGAGCACTTGCTGTTCCTCCTCCTTCTGGCCTCATCACGGCTTTGCCCAGGACAGCAGGTGGCAGCCTTTCTACCAACACATCAGGGGAGAAGTGGTGACTGTTGCAGACAGACACAGCCTGCTCTGGGCTGGTGCGGGTCTCCTGCCTCTTCCCAACTGAGGACGCCAAGGCCAGAGGCAGTTTTAGCAAGGACGGGCTAACCCCAAGATCTCTTCCCTTCTCACCAAGTCTTCCAGTGGAAGGAGTGTGCCCTGCCCTGCAGGTCTGTGTCTCTTTTGCTTCTTCCTCTGCCTTCTGGCCACTTCTCTATTGCTCTTTTGCCTTTCCGGCATCCCCACCCCCAAAAAGGCATCCCCACCCCCAACACTATCACTACTTCCTCCCATTCCAGTATCTAGCACTATGGGCTTGAGGGAGAATTGCCTTCCTTATCTTCCTCTCCTGACATGGGCCCTACCATTTATGCCCCACCGGCCGCTGGGCCTGAGGCTCCCACTGCTAGCTCAGATTCCCAGAGTGGACAAGTTTTCTGTCAAGTGGGCTGAAATCTACCATTGATCCTGTGGGACCACAGAGGCTGCTGGCAGTGGGCTCAATGTGAGCTGCGACGGTACAAAGACAGCAGATGGTTCAAGTATGCAAGCTCCCCAGGCGATCTTCCTTGCAAATACTCAACCTGTGGGGGTGGGGAACAGGCATCCACCCAGTTAGAGGCCAAGACAGAGGCTCAAACTAAGAAGGCTTACTGCCTGATTGGCCCAGGAACCGGAGAGCCATGGAGTGCTGTATCTTCCATGTATGAGAGGCTTAGAGAGTCTGGAGGTGTCATAGGGCCACAGGTAATGGAGTGGTAGAAAATGGAACCTTGGAGGCAACAAACCATGGAGGTTGGGATTGTTCCTGAAAGATGTTAAAGGGGCAGAGTGGGAGGTGGATGTAGGACATGGAGTTTCCACAAGGACAGATTTTGGATGATCTGCTTTTCCTCTGTCTATACTGAAGACCTCACTAGATTACATAACCTGCAATAAGACAATTTAAGTAGAACGTAAGGAAGAACCTGTCTGTTGGGAGATTCTCTCAGATGATCAAGAGTGGTAGTGGACTCTCCTTCCTGGGGGAGCCAAGAGTCACTTACTGGATGCTCACAAGTCTGGCTAAGGGGTCGATTATGGGATAGGACCAGTTTGGGACATCCAAGTTCATCGTGTCCAAGTTCAAAAGTAGGGGGATGGAATAGGGGTGGGGTACAATGCCTAACCTGTCCTATCCGTCTCTCCCAGGTTTCCAGGCACCTCCTAGCTCGATCAATTAGAATGGAGGTTTCCTTGAGACTGCACTCCTCCTCTGTGGGGGGTGGGTGACAGGGGAGTTGCCAGGATACTATGGCCTAGCCTCATGCCAGGCACGTAGCTGGTGCTCAGTAAATATTTGTAGAGTGAATGAATGAATCCCTAAGGCGGATCCCAGAGGGCTGACGCCCACCCTGCTCCTGACTCCCCGCGTTCCCTGGCTCCAACGGCCTAGGGCCTTGTTTCTTCCCCACTAACTAGGGTGAAGGCAGCACTAACGCGGGGCTACAGGAAAGAAGGCGATAAACTTTTCGGCCCCCCAGGAATTATCTAGGACCAAGCATGAATTTCAGAGCAATCACTGATGGGGCTCTTCCTGGGCTCAGATTCCACCCCTTCCCTACTCGAGTTCTCAGGGTCTAAGGTAAGTTTCTCAACCTGGCGTGTACGGTGTGAAGGGGGTGGTGAGCCAGGCAGCAGTATAATGGGGTCTTCAGTCCTTGCCCCTTCCCACCTCTGTCCCACCTGGGAGGCAAGGTCCAGGGGAGCTGCTCTCCTGCGAAGGATGACTGAGCTGGCCTGGTTTGGGACTGCGAGAGGCTCTTGAACCCTCTCTCTCAGCTCCGAGAGGAAGTGACTGACAAGCACTAGCTAACTGTCTCTCTTCAAAGCCAGGAGGAAGCGGCAGGAAGGAGTAGGGTGTGTGCCCGAGCTTGACTCTGGGGAGACGTGTGCCCGTCACACGGAGTCTGGGATGCAGCTTGGCCTGTGGCCCTCAGAACCCCATGATGGCACCTCTACTCTCCCGAGAGTTGGGGGCCAGGGCTCTGGGCGATGCCCCTGCACACACCTCACTGGGGCCTCTGGACAGGGGGCAGCAGCATCCACTAGGCCATGTTGCCCCAGTTCCCCAGCACGGGCCCTCCCACCCCTCCTGGGTCCCTGGCTAGCTGGGTGCCCCAGGAGGAGCACAGGGTTCAAGTCTAGCTTCAGGCAGCAGGGGCTGATGAGACGTGTCTGCCGGCCTCCCCCGCGCCCCAGGTGCCCCTCACCTTGAGCTGGGACTTGGAGACCTTGCCGCTCTTCTCCACATCCAGCGCGGTGAAAGCGTACCAGACGGACTTAAGCAGCTCCTTGCGCAGGGCCATGGCTGAGGCGCCCGCCCGGCCCAGGGGCGGCTCTGACACCAAGATCCGGTTTCAGGAAATGCAAACGGCTGCAGAGACCGCAGAAGGGCCGTGGTGCAGAGCAACAGCTCCACCTGCCTGCTCTCGCGGGCTCCCCACACTGGCAGGACCCAGCCTGTTGCTCTTGCAGTGCTCAGCGGCACCACTCCCCGCATGGGAACTGGGGTCCAAGCCCTGGGGAGCTAGAGCTCCAACTCTGATCAGCCTGGTTCCCTGGGTGTGAGGCCCTCTAGAGGCCTCCTCAGCCCCAGAGCCTCCTGGAGCCTTCTGGGCTCCCAGAGGCAGCTTGATGAGGGAAAAGCAAGCCCATCCCGACTTTGGAGTCAGATAAAAGGGGGCAGGTCCTGTACCAATTCCACACTTACCAGGTAGAAGGCTTTGGATAAATAACTTAACCTCCTTGAGCAGTTTCTCATTGGTAAAGCAGGAGAAATACTCACCTCATAGATTGTAAAGAGGTCTGAGAATGGATGTAAAGCACAAAGTAGGCAGTGGATAAAGCATTTCTTTTAGGACCATCTAACATTACCGTGGTGGTAGGGCTCCTCCCAGGTGGAAGAAAACAAAAGGCAACAATACAAACTTGGAGGAGGAGCTGGGCCAGGGCACCGCTCCAGGTCAGGAGGACTTGGCACATGATCGGCTGCCTCCCCATCCCCTAGGCTTTGGTTCTAAAAGGCACCCCGAGCATTGCCCACTCTGGGGCCCCACTGGCCCTGACCTAGAGATTCTGAAGCTCATGGGGGTGAGGCTCATGGTGGGGTCCAGCTTCAGGGGTGCCTGGGAGCAGGAGGCTGGCGATTTAGGGCCTTCCACATCAGTGCTTCCGTTTCTTTAGATCCAATACCTGTGAGGGCTGGGGCATATTCCTGCCACGAACAGTGGCCCTGGACGTTGACGGAGCCTGCTCGGGCAATCGAGACACCCCTCCCTGGGGGCATGTCCCAGCTCCCCCTGCTTCCAAGGAGCTGGTGGCCCAAGAGTAAAAGACCTTGCTAGGCATCCTCGGAGAGGATGTCTGCATTGGGGGAGAGGGTGGGGCACATCCATGACAATGGAGAGAGGAAAAGCGGCACCTGCAATCCCTGCAATGCTCCCATGCAGGAGGGGTCAAACCCAAGAGCTCTTTCCATCAAGTCCCTTTCCCTGCATCCCTTTCTTCCCACCAGGGCTGGGCTGGTCCTACCATGTACTTTTCAGTGGGGTCTGACTGTGGCTTTGGAATTCCATGGCCCCAGACACCTAGGTGGGTACCCCCAGAGCTGGGTACCAAAGCTAGGACTTGAGCACCAGGCAGCAGAGGCATCAGAGACCCTGGGTACCTTGGCAAAGGCACCCCCCCCCCCATGGGGCTTTGCCCGCTTGGAGCAGTGGACTGTGTGCTGTGTGTGGTGGGGTTCTGATGACATAACACAAGGTAAGGTAGAGAAAACAGAGTTCCTCCAGCCCACCCATCTTGAGGCCTGAGACCCAACCGGAGCCTGGAAGCAGTGCTCACACTGGTCTTGCTTGGCTACCGGGAGCCTACTTGCTCAGCTGTGGGCAGGAAGCCACCGGCAGCGCCTCAGGGCTTCTCTCATACCAGGGCTTCCTTCCCCCTGTGCCTCTGGGAGGGCAGGCCTACCAGCCGGGCACAGAGGCTGAGTGAGGTTTGTGCCCGGGATACAGGGCCAAGAGCCTGATTTGACCAGCCCTGCCACCAGGGCCCGAAGCTGAAAGAAGGGAGGAGGAGGGAGGGACCCAGGTGGAAACTTGAAACTTTTATTAAATACTCATTCACCCGTTTGCCACCACCATCCAGAGCAGGAAAAAAAATTATCAAAATGGAATTAAAAAAAATAAAACCAATTACACCCAATCCCCAGTATGTACAAGGCTGCTCCCTGCCTCTCTGCCACAGAGAGGTTGGGGAGCAGCTGGGGGTAGGGGTGGGGCTGGGCACCTTTTCTCCAGCCACAAGCCCCTGAGCAATTCTGACTGCAGTGGCAGAAAGTCCCTGCTGCCAAGTGGCCAGACATCTCGGCTGGCCTCCGGGGAGGTGGTTATTGCTGGGAGGGGCAGTGCTGGACCCAAGCTGCCCCTACTGGGCTGAAGGGCTGTCTGCCTTCTCCCCTAGTGGGCAGTGACCAGTTGGAGCAGAGGACCAGTCCCAAGAGCAGCCCCAGTTGCCACCTGAGAAGGGGAGTGGACCAAGGGCGGGAAGGGTGTTTTCTAGAGAGAGGAGAGGGTGCTCAGCTGATTTTGGGGGGAGGACACCCCAGGGCAGCCTGCTGATCAAGCTTGTCCTCCTTAGCTCCTGAGGATGACACACTCCCCCGATTCCAGCTGCTTGGCCCTTCTCTTGGGCAGGATCCCTGTGCCCTTCAGGCCATTTTCCTGCTGCCTTCTTGCCCTAGAGACCTGTGTGGACACCTTCCACGTGTCAGCCACAGCCTGGGCCCTTGGAGGCAAGGATGCCTGTACGGCATGGCACCTCTTCCAACATGGTGTGGGACCCAGCCCTCTCGGGCTCAGCAGCCGCTCTCCGAATCTGTGGTCTCCAGGGTCACAGTCCCTTGCTGCATGGCAGCAGTGGCTACGCTGATGGCCTCCTCTAAGGTCTGCTGCTCCTCCAGCTGTGGAGAAGGGGGAGGAGAAGGAAGGAGAGAGTGAGACCCTCCTTCCTAGATTCCAGTGGTAGTATATGAGGCCTACTTTTTTGAATCTCCACCCACCCAGTGCCAAACACCTGAGAACTTAGTAGGGCCCCAAGGAACAGGAAGTTCACTCATAGAGTCCTATTAGGCTAGGCGTGGTGAGGAGCCGTGGAATGGTCCAGGGTCAGACAGGGCAGTCTGCTCACAGAAGGGGAATGACTGATTGGAGTCATCATCTACTTCAGCCTCCTTATTTTCCAGATGAAGAAACAGGGACACGAAGACATGAAGGGTTTAGACCACCAGGGAGACTGCCATCGAAGTTATCCTGAAGGTCAGAAGGGGCTCCCTACCCTGACTCAGTCAAGAAAGAGCCTGAGACAGGTGTGTGGATGCAGGCAGAAAGGGATTTGTCCTCTGAAATGGGCTCTTTTTGAGCCAAATGCTGTCCTCTTCAAGACCTCCCTCTAGTTCCCCTTCCTTTCTAGTTCCTTTCTGTGGCCACAGTATCCTACCAGACCTCAACTCACCTGCACCGCAATGTGAGTTCCATTGGCTGTGGCTAACAGCGCCACCTGTTGATGATGAAGAGATGCTACACTGGAGTCCTCAGCCACCACAGTCCCAGAGGTAATGATTGTGACCTGAAATATAGAAGAATGAGGTTTTCCAACACACCTACATTACTCTCCCAATCCCCAATCCAAAAAATCCCTCCAAGCAAGGTGGCTGGGAACAATCCAGAAGGAAATGAATAAAACCATTACGGGTCAGATTAATTAATTAGCTTGGGGCTCAGAGCTAAGTGGGGTTGTATTTTACTTTAATTTACAGCCAACTTAATTTAGGAATTTTGAATCACAGAAGGACAGACTGTAAAAGCTCCCAGAGATAATCTAATCCCCTCATTTGAAGATGGACTAAGGTTCACGGAAAAGTAACTTGCCTATGGCAGCAGAGCAAATTAGGGGTAGACAGATTTAGAAACTGTCTCTTGACTCCCAGTGCAATGCTTTTCAACAAGAGTTGCTGATGACCCAGAGAAGATGTAGGGAAGACCCTTTATGTGTGGGAATCTTGGTCCTCGTATGAAGGCTTGACTAATTAAGCCTGCACTTTAGGGCTCATCCCACAGAAAGGAAGGACAAGAGAACAAGAAACCCCAAGCAAACCGCCTGGCCATACGGGCTGCGTCTGGGTGCCATCGGCGCTGACCATGGTGACTGTGTGTGTGCCAGATGTGGCAAGGTCATCATCATGACTAGGGATGGTGAGGGTGGTACTGCCGTGCTGGGTCACCATACTGATGGCACTCCCCAGTGCCTGCAGGTCTTCTGGTGACAGGCTGACCTGCCAACAGCAAGGAAGAAGATGAGCTGGGAGTGGAGGGGAGGGCTGTCTGAAAGCCCCTAGGCAGATGAATCTGCTCTCCCAGAGCAGGTTCACTTATTGGTAAGCTAGAAGATTAGCTTCTTGTCACAGGGTGGAGGGAGTCAGGACAAGCAAGTAAAACAGGCCCTAGGATGCAAAGAGAGGCTACACTGGAAGAATTCTGCTGACCACACCTATTTATCACCACTTTGCCTCAGGGCTCTGTTCCATGCAATTCAGGGTCTCCACCTAATTTCATCCTCCTATCAACCCTGAAAGTCATAAGTGCACTTGACAGTGAGGGTGCTGACAAACGTCAGGTTATACTGCTGGCTAGAAATGCCAAGTTTCCAGATCCCACACCATGCTCTGGCCCGTGTACCGACATGTCTCTCTTGAGAAGGACATCCAAGTGTCTCACTCAGATGAACGGGACCTGTCATCCTCCAAGTAAAGAGGGAAACTACTAACTGTGCTCCAGAAGTCACAGAGACTGAGCTGGAAGCATGAGGAAGAGGGGGGTGCTGTGTTACAAGACTTGGTACCCTCGGCCTCAGCTCTGAGATCCATAAGGCTAAAAAACAGAAACTGGGTGGACGTAGGGCTGTTAGAACTTGGAGCTCCCCAGAGACAGTGGGAGAGGGTACCAGCCAGAGTGGCCCACCCTACCTCTACCCCCAGGGTCTGTACCTGCTGGGCACCAGCCTGAGTGATCAGAGCCACCTGGGGGGCCCCATCTTCCTCGGTCACCATAGCCACTTGGGCAGGGATGTCATCACCCTCTTCTTTCACCTCCGACAGGTAAGCAATGCGGGGTCGTTTGGGTAGCGGGTTCTCCTCGGCTGCAGAGGCGGCTGGGAGAGGAGAGCCCAGGCTGACACCTGCCACCAGGTGGTCACGGGGAGGCCCGGCTTGTCCCCACTCTCACCTCCTGCCCACGCCCCTCACCCTCGAGCTGCTGTTGCTCATAAAGGGCCTGCTCGCTCTCCTCCGTGGCCTCCAGCTCGCCGTGGGCGCTGCGCTTGTGCATGGCCAGGGTAGAGGTCTGCCGGTAGGTCTTGCCGCAGGTGCTGCAGGTGTAGGGCTTGCAGTGTGTGTGCACCACATGGTGCTTATACAGGCTTGAGTACTCGGTGAAGCGCTTCCCGCAGCCTGGCACCGTGCAAACGTATGGCTTCTCCCCTGGGGACACTGGGCTGTGAGGGGGGTGGGACCTGGGGCTGGCAAAGGGGAAACTAAGGGGATAGGAGCGGGGGACAGGGTTGGTGAAGGGAGAGCCAGAGGGAGGAAGAGGGACTGAGATCTGGGACTCTGAATGGACAGAGTTGGGGAAGGTGGCCAGTGGAAGGCAGAGGGGACGTGAGTGTGGGACCACGGAGCCCAGAGACGAGGTGGAGAGAAAATGGCAGGGGCAAGGCCGAGGCTAGTGAAGGGGCTGGTGGGGGGCGCTGGGGGCTTGTGAACAGAAGAGGCAGGAGATAGAGAGGGGTGACTGATATGTCAGGTACGATGGGAGAGTGAGGGGACACATGCGTCTGGGAGATGACACAGAAGGCTGGACAGGGACGTAACACTGGGGAGGGTGAGGATACACAGGAGTCACATGGACAGTGGATGAGGTGAGGAGCTGAAGATGACATTTCCCTCTGCTTTTTCCCCATCACGCCTGACCCTGGGCTTTTTCTGGGAGCTCAGCTGGAGGGGGAGAATTTCGGGTGGGTATAGAGAGGCAGCAGGGAGCTGAGAGGGCCAGCAATGCCCATCAGATTGGACCTAACTGCTGAAGGAGGAACCGCTCACTGCAAGTGAAAGAGTGGTTCTGGGGATATGGCCGAAACCACCGAAACCCCGTGCCCTGCCCACGGACCAGCCTGGAATGGCGTTCTGGGCTGCGCGTCGAGAACATGTTTAGGTCAGAAGCCTATGGTAGAGGGGGCTGGGGCCTCAGGGGTGGTCCTTGCATGCCAGCTGGCCCACCTGTGTGGATGCGCACGTGATTCTTGTAGTTGGTGGCACTGGTGAAGCCACGGCCACAGTGGGGCTCGGGGCAGGTGTAGGGCCGCTCGCCCGTGTGGGTGCGCACATGTACCTTGCGGATGTTAGATGTGGTGAAGGAGCGGCCACAGCCCTCAAAGGGGCACCGGAAGGGGCGTTCACCTGTGGAGATGGGCTGTGTGAGGGTGGCTCTGAAGGGGTCTCACGGAGCAGGGCGAGCCCTGGGCTCAGAGCCGGGTCTGAACGGGGCAGGGCGGGCAGGGCCCAGCCTACCGGTGTGGGTCCGGACGTGCTTCTGCAGGTCTCCGGAGGTCTTGAAGGCCTTGCTGCACAGCTCCTCTGGGCACTTGTATGGCTTCTCACCAGTGTGGGTGCGCACGTGGCTCTTCAGCCCATATCCTGTCCGCGTGTGGGAGGGAGGGAAGGAGGGGTGAGAAGAGCATTGGGTGGGGCCTCATCCTCCACCAACTCTTCTTCCTAATTCAGAGGCTCTCCATCTTTAGGTCTGCTCGGCGAGGCTCCGGACCTCCTCTGGCACAAGAAGCCTGTGTCTGCCTCTATCCCACTCCTGGCTGGGCAGGTAAGAGGGGCCGGAGAAGCCCACTCTGCTCTCCTTCCCTCACCAGGGGAAGCTGGTGCCGTTCCAGAACCAGTGTAAGAGGGAACCTAGAGAACCTATGGCTAAAGGGCCTCAATTCAGAGGGAAAATGAAGCCTAGAGGGATTCAACCGACCACCCGGCACCCCCAGCTGGTGGGTATCAGGGCTGACGCAGAGGCAGGTCTCTCTGCCAACCCCCAGCTCCTGCTGCCTCTTGCCTCTGTAACAGGGTTTCCTCCAGAGACGGCGCCCTGCATCAGAGCACTCCGACAGCAGTTTCTCCAGGAAGGCAGCCTGGTGCTTGGCTTCCTTGAGGGAGTTGCCAGAGCTAATCTAGAACCCTCTCCCCTCAACTGGAAGCAGTCCACCTTGGTCCCCATCCAGATAGGTTACCTGTGGCAAAGGCCTTTCCACAGCTGGGGAAATCACACCTGTATGGACGGTCACCTGTATGAGCTCTCTCATGTACCTGTGAGGACAAGCAATCATGTAATTCAAAGGGACAAGGGTATGAATGGGCAGTTTAGTTCTCGTTAGGGCCCGGAGTATCAGCATTGGCCACCTCCTTTATTTTCCTTCCTCTTCAGCTGAGATGCCCCCTCCAGAGACCCTTCCCTGATTCTCTTCCCTCCTGCATTCTTCATGTGTGTCAAAGCCCTCTGTGCTGACTTTTCTGTACACTCATCTCTTCCTTCCAGGAGGCAATGAGCAACTCGAGGTCAGGGACCAGTTCCAGTCAAAGCGGGAAGGCAGAATTACAGCCTGCTGGGAAGATGGCAAGGCTAAAAGCTCTCTGCAGCAACCTTACCTTTAAGTGATGAGCGGTGGTATAGAGACGCCCACAGCCCTTGTAGCCGCAGCGGAATGCTCTGTCCCCAACCTGCTGTCCTTTGCCATTATGGGGAGCCTGGCTGTCATGCAGAACCTGAGGAAAAAAATCTTGGGGTCCCTATATGTATTCTCCTCAATGAAAGAAGGGAAGAGGTAGGACACAGGACCCAGCTGGCCCCTTAAGACCCAATAAATAGGGTTAAACCTACCAAAGGGGAGAAGTGCAACCTGGGTGACAGATCCAGATAGATGGAACAGACACTGGGGCATGCTGCAGAAGAAATGGGGCTGGCACGTGGAGTCACCACCCAGCTCTGATGGATAGAGGAATGACTAAATGTCATAGGGGCTGTGACAGCTTTGGGAGAAAGGGCATCTCTTAGACGGCTAGGTAAGGTAGGGGAGGAGCGGTCTGAACAGCCACACTTGAGCTGGGTGGTGACTCCACATGCCAGCTGCCCCTTCTTTTGACCACCAACCTAGGAGGCGCAACTCTGGACATGTTTATCCTCTGATGGGAGGAGATCCCTCCCTCCCTGGGGGAAACCTGTGTTTGGAAGGGGCATTAACAAGTGGCCTGCTGTGGGGATGAGCTCACCTGCGTTCACCGGAAGTGAGGTGGTCACAATCAACAAACTGCACAAGCGCCCAGGGCAGGGCCCGAAAGTCCCACCAGAAGCCTCAGCTCCAACCACGGCACCCGGCTATCTAACAAGTCGTTCCCTTCCCTTTCTCCTGCGAACACCCTTTTCACACCAGCCTCTGGCTTCGTGGAGCCCTTACTGTTCTTCTGCTTTCCTGGGCAGAGTCCTGCTGGGACTGTCCCTCAGTCTTTGTTTCTGGGACACTATGGCCTTCCAAGGAGCTCCTGAAACAGAACTCTGGAAGTCGTGGTGAGCAGGACACAAAAGAGGGAGACCAAATCCATGGCAAGGTCTGTCTAGTCAGCTCCAGGTCAAGGGGTCAAGCAGCTGACAAAGTTCCATGGATACTTAAGCAGCTGGTGGGTGGCAGGAGAGGGTCACAGGTGGCCAGGCCTGCTCGGCAGGCTAACCCGCTCAGGCGTTCGGATTTCATTCCCACGTCCCACTGGCTCTTGAGGTAATGAAGGGAATCAAGGAACTTCAGGGCTGGAGGCGACCTCTGAGATCATCTGGCCCCCTCTCATCGTATGAGACAGGAACAAGCTGAGGCCTAGGAGGGGAGTGACTTACCCAAGGTCAGACTAGGTAGAGGCAGAGCCAGCACAGATCTCAGGGCTCACAATTTAAAGCTCAGTTGTCTTTCCAACGTCCGTAAGCCTCAAATTAGGCTTCTAAAATACACCTGAAGGAACTGGAGTGGGAGTGGGCATAGCCCAGAGGGGCCTACTGCAAAGTTTTGTGCTTCAATTTGAAAAGACACGAGGATTTCCTTTTCTCTTTTATGATACAGCCACATTAGTTTTATTATAAAAATAACTCCCCCCAATCTTTGGGTAAAACGGGTGTTCCAGGAAGCCCTGCCACATCTGCCCTGAGGCGCTGCTGTTCATGGGGAGAGGGAACACCCTGGTTTGGAAAGCTCACAGATCTCTGTACCGGTTCCCCCTACGGGCAGGACCACAGCCCCAGCAGAGAGAGCTTAGACTGACTGATGTTTGGAAAGCCAAGATCCTTTTTCTTTGCAGCTGAGCTACTGTGCAAGCCTTGTGTTCCAAGAATCCCAGCTGCTCTGTTACATCTGCTCTTGTCACTGCCTACTGAGGTTATTTTCCCAAATGACTTAATAAGTCGCAGAGAAGAAATAAATACAAGAACATCTGACCTCCGTGGACTGGAAAACTAATAAAATTCACTGGCAAGGCAAGAGCTTTCTCAGACAGTACAGCCAAAGTGAAGCTGGGCCTAAATTCCCACCGTACGGATATCGCTGTTTCCTACAGCTGCCTTCCCTCTGCACAGACAGCATAAACAAGCGTTGAGTATACACAGCTGTCGGCGGCCCTGGCCAGGCTGTGATGCTTATCCGAGACGATGACGTGTGAGAGATAAGTCGGGGGAGCCAGTGTGGAGGGGCAAAGGAAGTAGTCCCGGCCATGTCCAGGCACAGGACTGCCCTTGTCCTCTAGAAAGGTGGCAGGTTTGGCAGGGCCAAAAGAGCTCACCTTGCTGGCGTACTGCTCCAGGGCCACCACTGTGTCCGCACTGAAGCCCTCATCATCCTCTGTGGCCAGGTCCTCCAAGCCCACCTCTGTCTGCACGGCCAGGATGGTGCTGTCGGATGGCACAGCCACGGGGTGGTGAATGTAGGCAGTGGAGCCGTCTTCCAGCTGGACGGCTTCCAGGGCACTGGGGTCATAGCCCTCTGCAGGGAACATGCGGTTAGCCCAGATGCTGCACAAGGGCAAAAGACGCGGCTGGGACCTGGGCTTTAAGGTAACGAGAGGTACATGCACCAAGGAGGGTTTTAACCTCGGGTTTCTCCTGGTCCCTCACTTTGGCGATTCACTCTGGCTGGCCTTCCTTCTGGGGCAGCCTCTCCTAAGGATGAGGTCTCCTATGGAGTACCGACTGGGAACCCACAAGCTCCGTGAGGACCCAAGGGGACCATCATCTTGGCCTAGATGACCACAAGAACCTCCTAACTGGTGGCCCCTCACCCCCTCATTCCCTCCAGGCAGCAGAGCATCCAGAGGGATCTCTGCAGGACAGAAATGCGATCACGTTACCTGAGGCTCTAAACAGTTCAACCATGTTGCATCTGTCTCAGGATAAAGACCAAAACCCTTATCCTGAAGCTCCAGTGCTCTGGCTCCCGGCCTCTCTATTCAGCTTCATCTCACCCACTCTGCCCTCACCCCCAGGACTTGAGCTCCTAGTAGTTCCTTGGACGTGCCGTTCTTTCTCTCCGCCCACCCCCGTTTCTGGACCATACATGCTGTTCCTTTTGTCTGGGGTACTGAACCCTCCCTACCACTGCTCTTCCCCAGCTAAGCCCACTTCACCCTCCAACTCTCAGCTCAAGTGTCACTTCCCCAGAGAAGCCCTCCCTGAGCCTGAACCCCGTTTGCAATGATCAGTTCATCATGATGGTTCATTTCAGGCCTATTTCCCCCACTAGATTCTAGGAGAGTAAGGGCTATGTCCAACTCTGTTCTCTCTTATATACTCCACACCTAGTACCATGCCTGGCACGCAATAATTGCTCAAGAAACTACTTGTAGAAGGAATAATCAATTATTCTTCAATACCTTAAAAGCTTAATTCTTAAAAAAATGATAGTTAAGTTTTTAGTCCTGGTCTTCGATGACGTCATTGGGTCCTATTTAAAGCCCTAAGAATTTGTGGCTGTGCTGGAGCCAAAGCCGCCATCAAGGCCCAGGCTGCAGACCCCCGTGCTCAGCCTCCCGGGGGCAGAAACAGCTGTTCCTGTGGTCCATGCCAGGGAAGGCAGGCGAGCCTGCTGATGCAGGTGAGCTTGGAGACCACAGCTCCATGTCTCTGCCCCAGCTCCCAGGGTGCACAGCTCCAACCCCCAACCTCTGCCAGTTCTGCTTCCCTTCCTTCTTGCCAGTCGTGATAACTGTGACCCCACCTTTGGGTGTGCGGTGTATGTAGGCCATGCTGCCATCTTCCAGCTGCACGGGCTGTCCATCCTCAAAGGAAAGAGGTTCTGTAACGAGAGCAATGCCTGCCTTTCTCTGGAGCTCCGTGTCACAGAGGTGGGTCCTTCAGTGGGGGCTGCCTGGCCTGCCTCATGAGGCAGGGGTGTCTCAGGATGCCCTCACCTTTCTGCACTGTCACTTGGTGAATGTATGCAGTGGTCCCGTCCTCGAGCTGGATCACTTGCCCTTCAAGAAGCTTCTCTCCTGTGGAGGTGGAAATGGAGAGAAGCGGGCCAAGCCCAGAAGAGGGCTGAGGGACACATGCCTGTTTTAGCAGAGGCCTGTTGGAGGCACAGACCGTGTGTCTAAGCACAGGTGACATTCTCCATGTTACCTCATTCCCTCCCTCCCAGGCCTGTGCCTCAGAGGTACCGGGGGTAGAGACATCCTGCCATGAGGAACCCTATAGCTCCCAGCAGATTCCCTTCCTGTCACTCACAGGAGGAGCAACTTCCTTTATTATTCTACCCACACCTGGCAAAGTAGGGACTTCCAACCTGGCAGTAAGCTGCTGAGATTGAGCTAAATGGCAAACAAAGGATGCCCTGAAATGTGGGAAGGCCCCAGTGCGTCAAAGTTCAGATCTGACTCAAACTAACTAAATCAAAATACATTCCCTTGTCTCCCACTGTGGCAGTATGCCAAGACCTAGACCCTCTGATAAGGCAATATAGCTTAGAGGTTAAAAGCAGTGGACTCTGGAACCAGTCCAGGCCTCCTGGGTTTGAATTTCAGCTCTATCTCTTACTAGCTGTGTGATCTTGGACACCTTATTTAACCTCCCTGTGCCTCAGTTTCCTCTTCTAAGAGCAAAGGCTCTTAGGTTTAGAATTAGAATTAGATAGGCCTCTCCTTATGTCCAGTGAGTTTGAGAGGGAGAAGGGGTAAAGGAAGTGAGAAAGGGAAGAAGGAAAGGGAGACTGAAGACTTAATGACAAATGCTTTCTTTGTTCCTTTCTTTACAAGTTTCAGGTTTAGGAATTTGAGCTCCTATGATGTGGGAGAAGGACCAGACAGCTACTTCTAGCTCACCTCTGCTGATGTCTCCCACTCAGAAGAATTCCCAAACTTGTCCCCAAACTGAGTTTTCTTGGGTCAATAACTAACAGCTCTACAACCCAGCCAGAGGCAGGTAAGGTGGAGACAAAGATAAGAAGCAGGAGTGAAAGGCAGTTGAGACGAGGGGAGAGCGACTCCCCCTCTTCCCTCCCGCCCAGCAAGCAGTAAGCTACCCTGCCTTTTAACACTTTAGCTGTCCTGGCAAGGGCACCAGTACATGGGGTTCTGAAAGTGTCATCAGAGCTTCTGCTAGCGGAGTGGGTTCTGCTTCAAGGCGGGAAACAAGATGTTGAGAAGAGTGATTTGGGAAAAAATTTCAATCTAGAATTTCCTTTAACAAGCAGAGATGACAATGGGGAGAGGCAGGGGGGAGAAGAGCTGACCGTCAGGGCCCTCATTCCCCACTACAGAGGTGACTGTACGTTCCGGTTTGCCTGGAACGGTGCCAGCACCTTTATTCACAGTACGCTCTTCCATTCTCCAAAGTGTCGGCTTTGAACAACAGGTTTCACGCTTACCCTAATTATAGGTAACTGTCATAAAATTTTAGGGCTTCCGGCTGGCTAAGCTGGGCCCAGGCAGAGCTGCCTGCTGACAGAGATGAAAGTGTCCTGGTCAAGAGCATCAGAGGAGCTCACCAGCAAGAGAGCTGCCTTTCAGGACAGTGAGGTTCTGGTTCCTGAGGGCCAACTCTGCTCTCAGCAGTGTGAAATCTGTTGTGTGTGTGTGTGTGTGTGTGTGTGTGTGTGTGTGTGCGCACTCGTGTAAGCACACACTACAGCACCATGGAGGAGGCAGAGAACAGAGCCAGGAAGAGTGACAAGAGGAAGATATAAACGGAGAGGTGGGGGAGGCAAAGAGATCCAGACATAAGAAGACAAGATGTAAGAAAAGAGTGTGGCTTTCTCAGGCCAAGTGTTGCCACTTGTTTTGTATCCATTCAGTCGACCATTAATTCGTAACAGAAGACTGAGGCATGGGAATTACCTGGGTCCACAGAGTAAACACAGCCCCAACTATAGTTCCTAAGTTCTTCCATCCCACTGAGACTGCTGCAAAGGGGCAAGACCTGTAATGGGAAGTCTGCAAACAGAGGGTTGCAGGCTTCACAAGTATTCTAGAGAAGTTCCATTACCACAAAAATGAAGCCAGCCAGACCCATACATCATCATATGGAACGAGCTTATTGATGAGTTTAAGGGGCCTCTTTGTCGTCGTCAGGAAGCAGATGATTTAAAATGAAATCAACAAACAATTTATCTGTAAGCTTGGGACCTGAAATACATTTCGACAATGTGTTGAAATGAAGGAGGGCAATGTTACAATGACAGTGCAGTCATGTGGATGGCGGTGCTTACAGAGTCCAGAAATGACAAAATAAAGAGTAGGAATGAGGCGGTGTTTGGCCAGTGCTGTCCAAGAAAGACACGCATGCCATCTGGCAAGCCTGAGAATGCTGGCGAGAAAGAAAGAGGCTGTCAGGATGGTGAGCGTCCCTGGCCAGAAGGCCCTGCCCTTCAACAACGCTCTGTTCTGACTCCGCGCCCTCCTTGAGAATCTGAATTTCAGGTAAATCTGAATTTCAGATAAACAATGAAGTTTTTTTTAGTACTTGGTGTTATTATGTTACTGTTTTTAATATTTAATCCCATGTTTATACATGTCTTCCTCATGCAGTATGTGGAACATACTTATACTACAAAATTATTCGTTGTTTATCTGTAATTAAAATTTAACTAGGACTTCCCTGGTGGCACAGTGGTTAAGAATCTGCCTGCCAATGCAGGGAACATGGGTTTGAGCCCTAGTCTGGGAAGATCCCACATGCCACGGAGCAACTAAGCCCGTGCGCCACAACTACTTAGCCTGCGCTCTAGAGCCCGTGCTCCACAACAAGAGAAGCCACTGCAATGAGAAGCCCGTGCACCGCAGTGGAGAGTAGCCCCCGCTCACCACAACCAGAGAAAGCCCACGCACAGCAACGAAGACCCAACGCAGCCAAAAATAAAAATAAATAAATAAAATAAAATAAAATAAAAAAATTTAACTGTGTGCCCTGTATTTTTATTTCTGGTCACCCTAGTGGGGTCTAAGGCATGAGATCTATGCCTGGGTGCCCCTCTGAACCTAGAAGAGTATCTTGTACATGGTAGATGCTCAGAAGATAGTTTGACTGCTTAAACTTGCTTAAATTAAAATGAACTGCTTCTAGAAAGCACTGAGAAACTGGAAAAGCAGGAAGTCACAACCAGCACTGTGTTCATCCATTCCAGAAATATTTATGAACCACTCACCACATGTCAGGAAACTGCCTTTCAGAGGTCTTGGCTCCTATAGCTAGGCTAGTCTGATTTTCTAGCCTGCCTATGTGGCATTTCATTTTAAGGAGTTCCCTTTCCATCAATCACCTTGAGAGATTCTCATGCAGAGCAGGTTGTGGCAAGCAGGCCGGAAGGCAGGATGGTCGTGAGACTCTGGGACAGGGACAGGGTGGGATTCTGAGGTCCCCGGAAATACCTTTGATAGCTTGCTGGACGTAGGCCGTCGTCCCGTCACTGAGGGTCACCGTCTGCAGCCCCAAGCTCTCCATGGCAAACTCCTGCTCGTACACTCAGACATGAAGTTGTCTTCTTCCCAGCACTGAGAGCCACAGCTGAGGTCAGAGATTTCCTTTGGCGTCACAAATCTGAGAAAACGGACAGTGTCATATTATGAGCTGCACGGCTTCCTCCTGCCGCAAGGACACACAGTGACTGTGAAGGAGGCCAGCCAAGAAGAAAAAGAGGTGAATTTTTCAAAGTAGAGAACTATGTTGGTTTTTATTAAGAGAGTTCAAAATATACACACTTAAGAATTCTAAAGGTTGAGCATGCAAGAGAAGCATGCCAGCCAAATTGATTGTAAAGTAAGATTTCATTAATCAAAACCCACTTTTAAACTCGCTCCCCTTAGAAGGGAGCCCCACTGAAGGCAGGCGGCCAACCCCACTGCTGCTGGTTCTCTGTGACCATTCTGACATCTCTCCTGTGCTCAGATCTATCCATTCACCAGCCTTGTAAATATCACACAGGCATCAAAAACAGCACAAGTCCCCAACAGAACACACAATGTTCCCTACCCCAAGAACTGTTCCACTGTCCAGAACTGTCCAGCCACCCAGAATCAGTGGGGGTCATTCTTTTTTTTTTTTTTTTTTTTTTTGGCCACATGGCTTGAGGGATCTTAGTTCCTGGACCAGGGATTGAACCTGGGCCCTCAGACTGAAAGCACTGAGTCCTAACCACTGGACCACCAGGGAATTCCCAGTAGGGCCATTCTTGCTTCCTCCTTTTTCCTCAGAAGTCTAGGTACACCACCATCTTACAACATACACAAAAATTAACTCAAAATGGATTAAAGAATTGAATGTAAGACCTGACACCATAAAACTCCTAGAAGAAAACATGGGTGGTAAGCTCCGTGACATCAGTCCTGGAATGATTTTTTTCGGATTTGTCACCAAAGCAAAGGAAACAAAGGCAAAAATAAACAAATGGGACTAAAAAACTAAAAAGCTTCTGCACAGCAAAGGAAACAATCAACAAAATGAAAAGGCAACCTATTAAATGGGAGAAAATATTTGCAAATCATGTATCTGATAAGGGGTTAATATGCAAAATATACAAAGAACTCATATAACTCAATAGCAAAAAGCCAAACCATCCAACTGAAAAATAGGCAGATGATCTGAAAAGACATCTTTCCGAAGAAGACATATAAATGGCCAAAAGGTACATGAAAAGATGTTCAACATCCCTCATCACCAGTGAAATGCAAATCAAAACTACAATGAGATATCACCTCATACCTGTCAGAATGTCTATTACCAAAAAGACAAGAAAAAAACAAGTGTTGGCAAGGATGTGGAGAAAAGGGAACCCTTGTGTGCTATTGGTGGGAATGTAAATTGATGTAGCCACTATGGAAAACAGTATGGAGGATCCTCAAAAAATTAAAAATTTGATCCATGAATTCCATTTCTGGGTATTTGTCCAAAGAAAACAAAAACCTTAACTTGAAAAGATATATGCACCTCCATGTTCATTGCAGCATTATTTACAATAGCCAAGACATGGAAACAACCTAAGTGTCCACTGACAGGTGAATGGCTAAGGAAGTTGTCACACTCACTCACACACACACACACACACACACACACACACAATGGAATATTATTCAGCCACAAAAAAGAATGGAATCTTGCCATTTCGATAACATGGATGTACCCTGAGGAAGGACATTATGCTAAGTGAAATAAGTCAGGCAGAGAAAAAACAAACACTATGATCTCACTTACATGTGGAGTCTTAAAAAAGAAAACTAATGGATTCATAGATACAGAGAACAGATTGGTAATTGCCAGAGGCAGGGGTTGGGGGTAGGTAAAATGAGTAAAGGGAGTGAAAAGGTACAAACTTCCAGTTATAAAATAAGTCCTGGGGGATGTAATGTACGGCATGATGACTACAGTTAATAATACTGTAATGCACATTTGGAAGTTGCTAAGAGAACGGATGTTAATTAGACTTACTGTGGTGATCATTTCACAATATATACAGGTAGCGAATCATGTTATACACCTGAAACGAATGTAATGTTGTATGTCAATTATACCTTAATTTAAAAAATTAAAAGATAGACAAGTCTAGGTACCTAATTTCAGATGAGTATCACCTTGCACCTCTTGACTAATGTAAGAGCCTCCTAACATATGTCCTCAATAAATCGTTACCTGTTTCCTATTCATTTTGTAATACTGTGTCAGAATGTCTATGTACAGATCTAAATCTACCACTTCCTTGATTAAAACTCTTCAGTGGCTTCCTATCACCCTAAGAATTCATTCTCCTTGCAGGCAAGGCTGGTCACCTTATAAGTCCCTGCAGCCCTGGCTACTACCTCTTCCTGGCACTCACAATCCTGGAGTCACCTACTTCAGTACTTATCACTACCTCTTTAACACATGTTGCCTATACAAGACTTTGGGCTCCAGCCTGGCTCCTGGTTCACTGTGGGCTCTCCACAATTCCTTGTTCAGTGACTTACCAGGTCCTCGTGCCAGGAGGGAAGTGCTGGAGTGTCCTACTGGCAGCACTTGCTCTGCGTCTGCCGTAGTACAGAGCGTACTAGAGCCTCTGCTCTAGGCTCAGGGGTTAAGATTCTCTTTGCCACCCATCCATAGAATTCTCCTGGACCTGGAGTCTGGACTTCCTGCTTGGTTCTCACTACCTGCCAGCTGATCTCAATCAGTGCTGCCCAAACTGTCTTCACATCAGGGCACCCCGAGAGAAGGATATTTGTATGTCACACTTTGGATGCTGCTGCTTGAAGCCAGGAGCAAGCAGCTAGGGCTTTGGCAGCCCAAAGGGCTGATTGGATCAGTATTTTGACAAAACTATGGCCCAGTTGTGACACAATGGTTGGGATACTCTACCCTAGACTTGGCATCTTTATTCATTCATTCTGTCCATAAACATTTACTGAATGGGCTAAGCTCTGGGGATAGCAATACTACTACCACTAATAGTGAATACTGCTGGAGAGCTAACCATGTACTAGGCATTTACATATAGTAACTCGTTTAATCCCCCAAACGGTCCTTTAATTAAATACTATTATTATCCTTATTTTACAGTTGAGGGAGTTGAAGCCCAAGCCATTAACTTGTTCAAGGTTGCACAGCTAATAAATGGAAGAAGAGGATTTGAATCCAGGCCATCTGGCACCAGAGTGGGCTCTTAAGTAATCTACTCTGCTGCCTAATACAGAGGTTTTTAGCTGGAGTTTATGAACCCTGAAGCCACCTGGTAAAACTTTTATGGTGTGTGAGCTTGTACATTTTTCTGAAGAGAGTCCATGACTGTCATCTGAATCTTACAGGGATTAAAGGAGGTAAAGAACCACTGGCCTAGGAATTCCCACATCTGACTCCTCTTCTTTGGTCTACTAGGATCCTGGCAGTGACCCCAATGTTGCCCAGAGTCCTGATAACCCCCACATGGTCCCTATTTCATGAAAGCTCTGGTCCTGGCCTCTTTTCATCTGCTCCAGGACCTTCAACTTTCATTCTCTTGATCAGGGAGAGAAGTTCTTTTGGTAACCTGTTTTCATATAAACAGCATTGTGTCAGAAATAAGAATACACCTGAGAGACCTAGGTCGGAAAACAAAGCAGACTGTAGGTTGAAAAGGGATTACAAAATGGCCTCAGATCTTTATGGCTGGGCCCTGTGACTGCTGAAGCAATGGTTGGTTTGATTTAGCTCATCGGTATTCTATTGAGACTTTCTGAGGAAAATCTGTGCCATGGTTAAAAACACAGGCTCTGGTGTCAGCCTTGGTTCTAATCCAGACTTTACCTCTTTGATGCTGTGTACCCTTGGAAACTAACTGAACCTCTCTGAAACTTAGATGCTACTTCTAAAAAATGAGGATAATCGTGGCGCCTTCTTCAAACGTTGCTGTAAGGATGAAATGAGGTCACATATGTCAGCATTTAGCACAGTGATGGCACACAGGAAGTACTCGAGAAATTCTGGCTCTGAGGAAGAGGATGGAAGAGGAACCAAAAGGGATATGCTTTTGAAGTAATGGGTATTTCTAAAACAGCCAAGAGTACTGGCAACAGCTCGGGACCAGAAGTCTGCAGAAAGTCTTCTAACCTCGATTCTATCTTCTGTGACTGCCTCTTAATCTGTAAAATAAAGTGTTGGTCCAAATGACCCTAAAATTCTTTCCATTGTTCGTGCTAATAACACTTATCAAATATATAGTCCTTAATATGTGTCAGCTGCTGTTCAAAGCACTTTACCTATATTAACTCTTTTAATCTTAAAAATAATGCTACGAGGAAGTAGGTACACTATCCCCGTTTTACAGATGAGGTGACTGAGGCTTAGAGGTGGAGTAATTTGTCCAAGGTCCCAGAACTAGTTAGTGCTGAAGCCAGGATCAAAGCCAGACTGGCTGGCCGCAGAGTCCATACCTCTCAATATCTGGTGCATTTCTTCCTTTTGCTAACCCACCGTGACGCAACATCACCTCTCAAAACGCTTGAATACTGGTTGTTTAGCTTTCATCTCACCCACTGCAACTTAAAACCAGTTCTTCTAGACCTGGCCACATGGAAAGAGGGAAGAGCTGGTAGCCACATTTCCCAAAATAACAGTTTTTAGACTCAAAGAAAACAAATCTCCACTCTTTTACATGTTCTCATGTCCAGGCTAAATACAGTTTTCCTCCTTAAGCCTCATAATATACACCTTTAAAACAGTCTACTCTTGCTCTCCTACCTTTCCCTGACCTCTGAAGCTGCTTTCCAACAGAGCCCGACGGCAGGTGAGGAGAAGGTTCCGGCTGCCAGGCATGTACAAGTGTCTAATTGCCATTTTTCTCCCTTTCTTTTGTTAAATGATGAATCCTCCTGTGCCAGTACTAAACCAACAACAGTGACACTGGCAGAGCCAAAGAGAGGCTTGTGACTGCCTCAGGATGGCTGGGTCTGAGCAGTTCCCGCCTGTACTTGACATTTCAGATTCATAACTCCCGTGGCCCTCTGAGAAAGAGGAGGGGGAGCGGGGGAGCAGGGGCAACTGCTATGTTTTCTCCTTGGAGGGTGTAAGTTATACCAGATCCCTAATGACCTGAGCTGGGTATAGGGGAGAGCCAGTCTGGCGGAAAGGGGGGAGTGGGGAATAAGAGCATGACAAAAGGTAGGGATGAAAAGGGAGTCGGACACTCCCAGAATTAGCAGCAAGTCCAATTCCTGTTTGTTGCATTTTTAAATGAACTTAACCTACTGTTTGCTCTGATGCAGGAAACAACCTTATGGCTTCATAATATATAAATGTGTTTCCTATTGTAAACATAAATTTAAATTACCAGTGAGATAACATTTAGAAAAACTTTCTAGACACATAGAATCTTTAGGTCTCTCTATGAAAAAAGATGTGCTTAAATTGCCTCCCCAAAGCAGAAAAGTAAGAGAAATGACAGATGAGAAATGAAAGAGTAGCCACGTATTTGTGCTTCTCCACTTTGTCATGGTTTAGATCTAATCTGATCCACACCCAGGCTGGGCTTCGCCTTGACTACAGGCACCTGTTCACTAGTCTATCATTTTCTGCTAACCTGAACTCCCTGGTCGTTGGAGCAAGGCTTTATGTACTCTGCCTCAGCCAGCCCAGAGGGCAACTGTATTGAGAAGCCAAAAAAGAGAAAAACAGAACATTTGCTTGGAGAGAGAAGAATGCTCAACTTTGAAAAAAAAAAAGTGACAATTTTCACTCAGATAATTCTTCATTTGGAAATATAGAAAACTTCTCAGAGAGGACAAAGCGACATTAGGTTGGGAGGGATGAAGGCTGAGGGAGTCAAGCGGCAAACAAATTAGAACGGGATTTGGAAGAGCTGTAGTAAAATGACTCAGTATTTGTGATTATAGAAGAAGACTTCAATGCACACACAAAAAGCCTAGTGAAACAGGCTTGGTTCTGTGGGTTTCCAAACACTAAAGAGAGCACAGGAAATTAATAACAGAAACATATTTAAAACATCAGCTAAACACCTCTTTCCAAAAGGCACGAAGATGTTAAAAGCCCAAAGTACTTTGTAGTGCGGTTCTTGTTTGGCTACTACAATTTTATAGGCTTGAATTAGTCACAGAAAAGGGAGTATTTAGGCAAAGTGGATTATTTTCAATTCCAAAAGGGCAATGAAAATGCATACTCCTTTACTGCAGAATGGCATTCATTTAAACTAAAACGGATAACTTAAAAATCTAATTTTCGGCCAAATGTTTAAGTGAATTTTAACACCTTAGTTTGTAAACATTCAACAGAGCAATCATGGGGGAGTTTCAAACCCACCTTTAGTCCATGAAAAGAAAAGTGCAGAATAAAGGCAATTTGGCAGGGTTACCCTAAGGATATCACTTTACATCAACAAGCAAATTAATACAGATATGGTGAGGTTACATCTCAATTGTTTCTGGAATTCAGCCTGGGATCACTGCTGGCTTGAGAAGGGCTATTTGAAAACGAAACATTCCATCAGCATCAGGAGGAACTGGATCATCACGGTTATTTAGACACATCATGTTATTTAAAACATCACCCTGGGACAAAAAGGTTCCATTTATGTTACCAGTTCATCAAAATGGAACAACATCCAGATCTCAACCAGGATAAGCAGGGAGTTCTGGACTTTTGAAGCATAAGAAAATCAAGTCAAAAAGAAGAGTTGGCTTAAAAAAACCCTCGACGGGGTCCTCCCTGGTGGCGCAGTGGTTGAGAGTCCGCCTGCCGATGTGCAGGGGACGCTCGGGTTCGTGCCCCGGCCCGGGAGGATCCCACATGCAGCGGAGCGGCTGGGCCCGTGAGCCATGGTCGCTGAGCCTGCGCGTCCGGAGCCTGTGCTCCGCAGCGGGAGAGGCCACGGCAGTGAGAGGCCCATGTACCGCAAAAAAAACCCCAAAAAAACAAACCTCGACATTAGGGGAAAATACTAAAGAAATAAAACATAACACGTGATATTAAAAACACATATAACTGATAGATAACTAATAAGGACCTACTGTATAATACAGGGAACTCTACTCAATACTCTGTAATGACCTATATGGGAAAAGAATCTAAAAAGGAGTGGATATATGTATATGTACAACTGATTCACTTTGCTGTACAGCAGAAACTAATACAATATTGTAAATCAACTATACTCCAATGTAAATTTAAAAAAAAACACATGTAACTGAACTGTACACTTAAAAATGGTTAAGATGGCAAACTTTATGTTCTGTGTATTTTACCACAATAGAAGAAAAAACTAGGTAGAAAAGAAAACCACATGCAGACACTTACAAACCTCCAAAACCATTATCAAATTCCCACTGGACAAATAAGGCTACAATATGAATTCACATAAGCAAAAAACACTAATATTAAAAAAAAGTTTAATTAGTAATTAAAGAACAAGAAAGAATAATCATGATGATATTATACTTATCAAATTACCAAAAATCAAAGTAACAGTATTCACATCCAACAGACAATGAGATATCACTACACACCTATTACAGGAGCCAAAATTCAAAACACTGACAACACCAAATGCTGGTGGGAATGCAAAATGGCAGAGTAAAACGGTATTCTGCAAGACAGGCAGTTTCTTACAAAGCTAAACATATTCTTACCATAAGATCCAGAAATCCTATTCTTAGGTATTTACCCAAATGAGTTGAAAACTTATGTCCACAGAAAAACTTGCACATGGATGTTTATAGCAGCTTTATTCATAATTGCCCCAAACTGGAAGCAATCAAGATGCCTTTCAATAAACAAATTGTGGTACATTCATACTATGGAATATTATTCAGCAATAAAAAGAGCTGTTAAGTCACGAAAAGACATGGAGGAAACTTAAAATGCATTTTGCTAAATCAAAGAAGCCAATCTGAAAAGGTTACATATAGTATCATTCCAACTATATGATGTTCTGGAAAAGGAAAAACTATAGAGACAGTGGAAAGATCAGTGGTTGCCAAGGGTGTAGGGCGAGGGGAGGAGGGATGAACAGGTGGAGCACAGGTCATTTTTAGAGCAGTGAAACTATTCTGCATAACTCTGTAATGGTGGATAACTGACATCATACGTTTGTCAAAACCCATAGAATGTACAACACAAAGAGTGAACCATAATTGTAAACTATGGACTTTAATTAATAATAATGCCTCAACATTGGTTTATCAATTGTAGCACATATACTACACCAATGTAAGATGTTAGCAGGGGAAACTGGGAACTGGGGGTGGGGGGTTGGGGAAGAAGGGAGTATATGGGAACTCTCTGTACTTTCTGTTCAGTTTTTCTGCAAACCTAAAACTGCTCTAAGAAACAGTCTATTAATTACAAAAAAAATAATTTGAACCAACAGTGTTGGCAAGGCCAGGAGAGGCGGGCGCAAGCGTGCATTGCTAATGGCACTATAGGGGCTCCAGGTTCTCCAGAGAACAATCTGTCAATGCTTAACCCCACCAGGAAAGGTTCAGGATCTGAGATCTAATCACCTCATCTTCATAATTCATCCCACGAAAAGAATGGACAGAAAACAAGAGCTACTTGCACAGGATGCTTGTTTAAACGTTTCAGACAAGAACCACGAAGACCATCTGGATTAGTGGAGGAGGGTTAACAAATCAACGCTAAGTGAAAAAAGACGGGGCTGAACACTCATCCAGTTCCAACTCGCAGAAACCTAAACTCCAAGTGAGAAGAGGGCAGAAGAGGCCAAAATGAAATGAACAGTAGTACTAAAAGGAGGGGGTATAATCTTTAAAAAAAAAAAAAAAAGTCGCTGAAATGAAAAGATACCAGCATTGAGCTGAGAGGCAGCTCTCCAGTGGACACTAAACCCGTCTGCTTGGTTGCCCAGCTCTGCCCTCTGGGAGTTCTCCTTTACTCTCCCCACAGCCTTCCTATGATTGATACTACTGGCATCTCATCCCTCCTTGGTTCTGCAAAGACAGATACCTATTCTTCCTCTAATTTATGCCAATTTAAGTTCTGAGGTAGGGAACTTCTTCCTCTAGGATTTTTTCTTCCTTTCTTCTCTTATAACCACCAGAGGTCCAGTTACTCTTTAAAATATATCATTGTGGTATTCTTCAAACTGGGCTGTGTGGTACTTTGTGTGTCTTGTGGAATAGAGTGTCACAGTGGGGCCCCATGATTCAGTATCCTATGTTGAAGGTAGTCTGTATATTCTTAACTCAAAGCAATGTCCCTGTGTGACTTCCCTGGCTGTCCAGTGGTTAAGGCGCCACACTGCCACTGCAGGGGGTGCGAGTTTGATCGCTGGTCGGGGAACTAGGATCCCTCATGCCACGCTGCGGCCAAAAAAAAGGAAAAAGCAATGTCCCTGAGGCTGTGGGGAAACAGGCACAGTCCTACATTGTTGGTGGGAGTATTCATTGGTATAAGCTCTATGTCGGGCAATTTGGCAGTTATCAATCAAAATTACAAATGTACACACCATCTGACCCAGCAACTTCATGTCTAGTCTACAGGTAGACGTATATGTGTGAAAAATGGCACACGTCCAAGGTTATTCATGGCATCCCTGCATGTAATAATAGCAAAAAAATTCCAAACAGCATAAATGTCTATCAATACAGAACTTCCTTATTATGTAGACATAAATAAATGAGGATGTTCCTTACATACTGACATGGAAGATCTCCAAAATATATTGAATAAAAATTTCAAGGTACAAAACAGTGCCTTTTGTATGCTGCCACTGCCATAAAAAATCTATGGAAAGACAGTGAAGCAATTACTAACCAAGGTGGAAGGATAACTGAGTGACGGGCACAGCGATGGAAGGGTGACTTTTCACTGCATATCTTTCACACTTACAAAAAAAATTTTAAGCCCTGTGAATGTGTTACCTATGTAAAATAAATAAATAAAAATATAAGAATAAAAGAAGAAAGTCTAAAAGCAAGCTTTGCACTCCTTGTGTTGGCTAGAGGAATATCTATGATTCTCCCCTAACAAGGCATGGCTACTCCAGGGCTGACAGGATAGATTCCATGATGTACCAGTTTGTAGCAAAACCACATCTGAAAACTCAGCTTTCCAATTCATGGATGCCATTCTCACTACCAGATGGAAACCTGATCAAGCTGAGCATGAAGCAACGGCAAATCTACATAGGAGCTGAGGACATACTGGCTCCCCAGCCTGGTATGTCCCCAGGCTGGTCAAGAGGGTGGGTCTGGCTGAAGTGGCAGATGAGCAGGGGCTGCTTTTCTCCCTCACTGCTTCTGTGGCTTTGGGACAGTACCTCCTAGATTGAAAGGATGATCTCAGACAGAGAGAACTTTGGTCTTAGGTACCGCTGCCACACCTTCTACATCTAAGGCTTGGGTCAGTTCTACAATCTCAAGGAGCTCCCAGTTCCTTGAGCTTATCTTAACTGCATGGGTCTCATGCTTTATCAGCTATCCCAAAGCAGCAGGGACTTCCAAGAAATGAAAAGTTATGCAGTGAGAAACAGTACCAGGCTAACAAGTTACATCTGGGCTTCTCTGAGATGAAGCATTACGGAAGGCAAGCGTTAACCAGGAAGCAGTAGAAGAAGCGCTCTGACTTCCAGCTGGTGTCAGTCTAATACACTGAAGCTTTGAAACATCCCAGATCTTTCTGAACTATAAGTGAGGAGCCCAAGTAGGCCCTGCACTTCGAGCAGCAAAACAGAGACATAGGATTTGTGAGACCCTCACTCGGACACTCACATTTCCATACCTTGATTGACAGCTGCCAGGGCAAGAGGCATCTGAGGTTTTGTCAGTAGCTTAAGGCCACCAGTTAAAGATAATAGCTTCAGGGCTTCCCTGGTGGTGCAGTGGTTAAGAATTCGCCTGCCAATGCAGGGGACATGGGGTTCGAGCCCTGGTCCAGGAAGATCCCGCATGCCACGGAGCAACTAAGCCCATGCGCCACAACTACTGAGCCTGTGCTCCAGAGCCCGTGAGCCTCAACTACTGAAGCCCGCGAGCCACAACTACTGAAGCCTGCACGCCTAGAGCCCACGCTCCGCAACGAGAAGCCACTGCAATGAGAAGCCCGCGCACCGCAAGGAAGAGTAGCCCCAGCTCGCCACAACTAGAGAAAGCCCGTGCGTAGCAACGAAGACCCAACACAGCCAAAAATAATAAATAAATAAAATAAATTTATTTTTAAAAAAAGATAATGGCTTCAGCTGCACTTGGATTTGTAGCTCAGTTGTTCTTTTTTTTTTTTTTTATTACTCACCAGAACAAAATTTTCCCATTCTGTTAAGTGAAAGATGCTAGTTACATATCCACTCTAATTTTGTGAGTGACTGGATCATTAAGATGGGTTATATCTCGTATTTTATAAATTAATTAATTAATTTATTTTTGACCGCACTGCATGGCATACAGGATGTGGGATCTTAGTTCCCCGACCAGGGATTGAACCTGTGCCCCCTACAGTGGAAGTGCGCAGTCCTAACCACTGGACCGCCAGGGAATTCCCTATATCTTGTATTCTTGTTTAGCTGGTCAGAGACTCTCCTTAAAATATAAGCATCAACATCTAAATGACACAAGGATTAGACGTCTGTGCTTCCAGATGCAGTGAAGGGATTACTCTGCCAGGTTTTTTTTCCTTAAACTCAACTTTCTTGGGGTGAAAATCACACATCCTACTTTCTGCTAAACTGATTATAATTTAAGTTCCTGGAGAGCATGCATTTCAGCTTAATCAGCACCAAAGAATGTGCCCACAGATACTAAATGAATAATACTACTAGGCCACATAATTAACTAAACTCTTTAGCTCAAATTTGAATCCTAAATCAACCCTACTTATTGTGAATTAGATCTAACTGAGACCAGATTTGAAACCCTTCATCTAGGGACTTCCCTGGCGGTCCAGTGGCTAAGACTCTGTGCTTCTAATGCAGGGGGCGCAGGTTTGATCCCTGGTTGGGGAACTAAGATCCCACCTGCTTCGTAGTGCGGCCAAAAAAAAGAAAGAAACCCTTCATCTGCTACAGAACTATAAGCTCCCTAAGAGAAGTTCCTGGCAGAGGAGTAAATGCTGAGTGCAAGAATGAAGGAGCGTGGGGGACTTCCCTGGTGGAGCAGTGGTTAAGACTCCACACTCCCAATGCAGGTGGCCTGGGTTCGACCCCTGGTCAGGGAAGTAGGTCCCTCATGCATGCTGCAACTAAGAGTTCACCTGCCACAATTAAGGAGCCCACAAGCCGCAACAAAGGAGCCCGTGTGCCGCAACTAAGACTCAGCACAACCAAATAAATATTAAAAAGAACGAAGGAGGGAAGGAACTGAGTCCCACCACCCCAGCTCTTCCTCCAGCCCTAGCTAGGATGCCCACTTTTTCCTCACTTGGATTACCATCTTGCCTCATCTCCGACATCCACGTAGTTTTCTCCCAGACCCAGGTCAAGAACAAGCTTTCCCTGGCCAACACCGCACCAGACCATCAGACTCCAGCCTACTCCCTCTATACTCAGCAGTGAAGCTACACCAGGAGGTTCGTCTGTAGTGTTCCACGAGGGCACGGATGCTTCTCTCTGTCATCGGATCCTGAGTTCAGTGCCCAGAACATGGCAGGCACTAACTGGGTATTGCTTTAGCAAAGGAAGGGAGGCCTCTTACCACCAACGCCACTACACTGTGTAGAGCTCAGCAGTTTCCAACATCCTCTCAGATATACGTACAGTTATATTATCTCTCTTGCTCTATGCACTACTTCATCGACTCTCACACAGGAGGAGCTGAGAAGACAACTCATTTCTAGTCTAAAGCTACCATTTTGCAGATGAAGAAACAGGCCAGAGCTGCCAGAGGAGTCTGAAAGGGTCACAGAGCTACCTGGTGGCAGAGCCGGGTCTCACACCTGAGCCGCTAGTGTTCTTCCCACCATACTCCTTTGTCTCTTGCCCAGTAATAGTGTTCTTTCAGTTCCCAGGAGGGCAGAAATTGACTAGCAAGTCTAACAGACTTGTATATCCAGCTGCTTATTTAACATCTTCACGTCCAAAAACATCTCAAACTTGACATATTCAAAAGTGAATTCCTTATCTCCCCTTCCTACAATGTATCCTTCTTCCAGGCTCCCCCATTTCAGTAAATGCGAACTCCATCCTTAAATTGCTCAGACCAAAAATGAGGGAGCCACCCTCAACTTCTCTATTTCTTTTATATGCCACTTCCAATCCATCAGCAAATCCCGTTGGGTCCTCTTTCAAAACATATCCAGAATCCAACCACTTCTCACTCTAGCACTGCTTTACCTTGGGTACAAACTACCAACTTGTCTTGCCTGGACTATTGCAATAGTTTCCTAATCAGTTTCCTTGCTTTCACTCTTGCCACCTACAACTCATTCTCAACATAGCAGCCACAATGATCCTTTATGTCAGATCATGTCACTTGGGTGCCTAGGACCCTCCAATCGCTCCCATCTCACCCACAATTCACAAAAAATCCAGGGGCCTATAAGGCCTAATATGATCTACCACCAATCCACTCCCACCTCCACATCTCTTGCTATGTTTCTCCTCTCCACCCTACTGCAGCCATACTGACTGGTGTCCTCATGTTTCTTGACTATACGAGGCATACTCCTGACTCAGGGTTTTTGCACTTGCTGTTCCCTCTGACTGGAATATAATTCCCTCAGATAAATGTTTGGCTCACCTCAACTTCTTCGGGTCTTTGCTCAAATGTTGCCTTTTCAATAAGACCTTCCTTGACCACCCTACTTAAAACTTAATATCCTGGTTCCTGGTACTTTTTATCTTCCTTCTCTGTTTAATTTTCCCAATATATATTTTACTTGTTTATGGTATGTTTCTGCCTCATCCCAACAGGTGAGCTCCTCAAGTCCTGGAACTCTGTTTTATTCACTGCTCTATCCCCAGGTATGAGAAAAGTACCTGGCCTCCAGCAGATATTCACCAAACATTAGTGGAATGACCGAATGAGTGAATGAATGAATGAACCTCCATACTTTTAGAATCTCCCAGTAATCTGAAGGGTTTAGGCCAGAAGGGGAAGACCCTAGTTGAGCTCTGATCTCTCCCTCACTTCCCCCACTATCTCTCCCTCTTCTCAGGCCCAGTCCAGCCCATTAACATAAGAAACCACACCTGGGCTGGGAAGCAAGGCAGGACCAAGGCCACAGGTGCTTGTTGCCAAGATGATACATTTCTGCAGTGTGCTAATTTTTGAATTTAGCATCATGATATCTCACAAACAGAAGAGGTCAAAAATAGGTTGGGACTAAATATACTACTTAACCAAGATAATAGTACTGACTCAGTAACAACAGCTCGTTTGTTTTGATGTATTTTGCAAGGAACAGTGCTAAATTTGCACTTGTTCACCTAGCTGTCCTCTTTTTTCTCCAATTTTTTATTATGGATTTCAAACATACATAAAGGTAGAAGGAATAGTGTAATGAACTCCACGAACCCATTACCCAACTTCAACAATTACCAACATTTTGCCACTTTGATTTCTTCTCTTCTCTGATTGTCTCTGCAACCTCTGCTAAATATTTCATCTAGCTGTTTTCTTGAGAACTGGTCTACATATGACAGACCCTGGCCTTGTTACCACTGTATACTAGCCACTATGTCAACCAGTCTCTCTAGTCTAACCAGAAACACAGTAAAAAGAAGCACTTACACCCATTCCCCCACCCAAGCTATGACTAAAAAAGGAAGTGTCTAAATTCCAGAATGTTTAAATGAAGGGACTTGCCCATTATCACGTTTGGAGGGATTTGGGGAGAAGGGTTGTTGTAGCTACAAAGTAGATATAGACACTAGCTGTTTTCACTTGTTTGTACCTGATGCAGAATTTCTGAATGAGTTCATTCAATCCAGTAAGTATTCACTGACTACCTGCTAAATATGTGGGACAGGATTAAGATAACAAAAGATAAAGAAAACCCAGCTTCTGTTCTCAAGGAAACCACAGTGGGGGTGGAGGGTGGGTGTTGGGTGAGAAGAGTACCCAAATAACTAAGATCCAAGGCAGAATATGTTCTATAGTCTAAGAGACATTAAACAAATCTAAGGCGAAAGCTCCTTTTAAAGAAATCAACCCACAAAATTTGCAGACCCCAAGATTTATGCCTTCCTTAACTCTAAATCTGCCCTCTGCTGAATTTACTGCTATACAGCCAATAAGTATATTATTGGGAATTTGGGAATTCCCAATAATTCCCCAATTTGGGAATTCGGTGACCCACAGAATAGACTTTTGGAAGTGGATCTTTAATGTCACATTTTGCTACTCACCATCCAGTCCTCTGGTGGGAGGGGACTGGAAAGTCCTCCCAGCGCTTGGAAAACAATGGGGCTAACTGGTGTTGACACTCAAAGCATTCTACCCTGAGGGCATATACAGCAAGCAGCTTCATAAACCGGATAGAAGAGTGGAAGTGTGTCAAGAAGACTTGGCTACATTTATTCAGAAGGATTTCCAAGATCTCTCTTCTTGCTACCTAAAGGACTGTGATCTTGGTGATCTATTATCAGAGGTTCCCAGAGAAAAGTGTAGTTCTCTGGACAAAGCAGGGAAGTGTGGTTGGCCATGCTGTGTGTGAAGGAGAGAGTGGCAGGGAGAGTGGAAGAAGGGGCAGAGCTGGGATGGGAGAAAGGTTTACACCATAATCAATGCTACCAAGATTGGTGAGGTGAGGATGCAGGTGAGGATGAGGTGAGGTGAGGGAGAAAAATAAGAGTAGGGAAGGAAAAAGGCACTGTGAGAAGGGATAGGGCACAGGAAGGGGGATAAGGTAAAAGATGATTCTGGTTTGAAAAGATCACTGATGAAAATGAGAAAGATGCTATGAGATCCCAGAATCTAAGAGGCAGGATCTCACAAGCTATTGAAAAGGGTATGAAGAGGAGGGATCTTAGCATGGGAGGGTGTATAGATTTTGAAGGATGGGCTCACATTGGGATGGAAGGGGCTCATTTCACTGAAGCTGGGTGAAGCACTCACTAGATGAAGGGCTAACTTAGATGAAGGTTTTGAGTAACAGGATGTGGCTGAGGATGGTAGAAGGGAAGCAGCTGTAACACTCCAAGAGATTTCCAATCTCTTATGTATATGAATTCCTGGGGGTAAAGGATTTAACAGGATGAGAGGATTTGGGATAGAGTGCCACTGAGGTGGGAGACACCTTAGGGTAAGTTTAGGGTAAGTGGGAGCTCCAAGGACTCACAGGGTGAGAGGATATTTGGACAAAGGGTAAAGAGAGTTATTAAGGTGCAGGGGTCTCAGGACACGTGGGGTCAAAAGTCATGAACAATGGGTTGAGGAAGTCACCAAACCATGGGGCAAAGGTTAAGAGAAACCTTAGAAGTGATGGGGAAAGCGTTGGTGTTGGTCTTAGAAATTATTAGAAAATAAGGAACAAGGGGCTGAGAGTGACCTGGAAAACTAGGTAGGTTTAGGGGCAAGAAAAGCAATGGATCAAATGAGTTTTGAAGACTGTGGGTTCAAATCCCAGCTCTGCTACTCATCCGGGTGAGTTTCAGGTTCTTCATTTGTTTAAAACCAAACCAAAACAAACAAAATATGGGAAATAGTGGTAGATATATTGGGGTTGTGAGGGGAAACAGTTTACACATACAAAGCTTGGTGCACAGTAGGCGCTCAGCCGTAAGTGCCAATCATCATTAAGGAGATAGCAGGGTAAAAACCCAGAGAAGTGAGGAGGCCACAGCAGAGATAAGAGGACAGTGATTCCAAGAGCTCGGGGGGGGGGGTACCAAAATAATGCAAAGTGTGGCCCCTGTGTTCATTATCTGTTGACTCCCTAGCACCCAGGACACAGTAAGACCCGCAAGAGCTTCTCGGCTTATACTTAAGGGCTCCCATGGGCTAGGCCTGGTACCAAATGCTTTGAATGCATTATCTCAAGCACTACTATTATCCTACCCTAGGAGAAGTGAAGACTGAGGCTAAATGGTGTGCCTAAGGTGCCATACTTTACAGGCCAGAGTCAAACTAGAACCCAGATCTCTTATCACATCAATACCCCAAGCTGAAGCACTTTTATCCTGCTTTGCAAACATGTTAACTGATGAGGCCTGATCAAGGGAAATGGGTATGGACTATTAAGAGTGTAGGGGGGTTGCAGGAGTGAGGGAATAAGGTTCAAGAAGCAAGTGGACCCTGGGCTGAGATTACAACAGCAAACTTCTAGTTAGGAGTACAGAGTATAAAAATGATTGCAAACAAATATTATCTTGACTGAGAATTGCAGAACGTCACAGCTGGAAGGAAACTCTGAGATCATTTAACCCAACCTTATCATAATACAGATGAGAAACTGAGGTCCAGAGCGAGGAAAGGACTTTTTCCAGGTTCCCAAAGCACAATGGTGGCAGAGCTAGGACTTGAATCTGGGACCACACACTCAATCCAGATTCTCTGATGACTCCAACTATATCTACTTCATATTCATCTCTATATCTTCCTGAGCACCAGCTCGGTGCTAGGGCACTTGTAAGTCATGTGCTGATTAACACTGGGGGGCTGGAGTGCAGAGAGGGATGTCCGTGGAGGTGATTTTAGGATGAAGGGGGCACATGGAATGAGGATCATGAAGTTACAGGGCAAAGAAGGAATTATCAGATACTGAGGGTTATGTAGAAGATAACTGGGTGGGAAACTATTTTAGTAGGTATGGCTTAGGAGTTACCAGGAAAGGTTTGGGGGGAGTCACCAAGTTTGTGGGGGAACACGGGGTAGAAGTGGAGGGGGTTACCAGACCAGTGGGGTCACTGACGTTTTGGGGGATGTAGGGATCTCGGGTCGTGAGTCACTGGTTTAGAGCTGAGGGTGGTGGGTCCCTGGGCAGTGCTGGGGAAATTCCTGGGTTGGCAGAGTCAATGAATAAGAAGTGAGGATTACCTGGTGAGGTCTTAGGGTCAGTGGGTGGGGTGTGGGGGTCACAGAGGTTGAGGCGGGCGCAGTCACGGGGTGGGGTTTGGAAGTCATGGGGGAGGAGTCACAGGACGGAATGGAGGGGCAGGGATGGGGGCCAGAACACGGGGTGGGGGAGGATCAGGCCGCCGTCCAGCCTCCCGGCCACCGGGCTAGGGCCGGAGAAGGGTGGGCACGCCGGGCTCGGGACCTTCCCAGGGCCCTGCGCCCGCCCGGCCTCCCACCTGGGCACGGTGGACCCACTCCCCGCAGCCACCAACCTGACAGCCCCCGAGGGCGACTCCGCCGACAGACCGCCATGCAACGGGCCCCGCCACCAGCGCCGGCCCCGCAACCCGCCTGCGCCATAGCCCGCCCGCCCGCGCGCAGCTTGCCTCGCACCATATCCAGGTTCCAGGGCCGCCGCACTTTCCTCTCCTCTCGGCGCGCCTCTACCGGGCCCCGGAACCCGTATAGAAAATATAGGGCACGCTCCACCCCGCACCCCCAGTCGCCGCGGCCGCCGTCCTACTTATCCCGGTTCCCGGGCCGCTGGAGCCCGGGCAGCCTGGCTCTGAACGGTGCCGGTGAGAGCCCCGCCCCGCCCCCCGGCCGGGGTGACGCGCAGCCCGCAAGGCCAAGCGCCCGGGGAGGGCGTGATGACGTCACGACGCCCCGGTCAGGGACTGGGCGCGGCTCGCGAGCCGGGTCGTCTCTATAGCAATGAGGAGCCGCCACCTGTCCTTCCGAGGGATTCGGTCCACCTGAGGCGGGAGGCGGGAGGAGCCCGAGGCCCCGAGGCTCGTCGGCCGCCTGCGGGTGAGAAGGTGCGCTTTTGGATGGGGGGAGGACCGGAGGGGCAGATTGTGAGGGAGGCCGTTCTCGCGGCTGCCACTCTCCGCACCGGGGCCACGGACCCTCTCCTCGCGGCTCAGAGCCCCCAGGCGCCTCCTGCGCCTTACGGTCCCGAGGCGCTTTACTGTGCGCAGTCCGCTGGCACTGCCTACGATCTATGAGCCACGCGGGTATTATTAGCTCCTTATTGAAAAAGACGACGTGAGGAGCCGTGAGGGACTGGCCTCTTTAGGGAGGGCGCCCTGAGGGTGTTCTTCGGTTCTCTCATTCCCCCGCCAGCCCCACCTGCAGCCTCAAAACCAGCTGCTCCCCCTTGTAGGCTCCTTTCGGGGTGAACAAAGCCAAGCCCTTTTACTGTTTCCCCCTCTCACTAGGGAGGGGCTGTGCTTGGGGAATTTTCAGGCACCTAGGGGAAAAGTAAAAGAGTGAGCTTTTGGTAAAAAATTAAAAATAGAGACGTTAGATGAGGAACTGGTAAACGTTGCCTCTTAGGAGAGGAATTGGGGTGACTGGAGGAATGAGGTGAGAAACTTTTCTCCCTCTCTGCCCTTTTAGACTTTAAGTCCTTTCTTTTGTCTCCTCTCTCCCCACCCCCCAAAATTAACTAAAAAAAATTTTTAAAGGAAGTATGCCAATAAACTGGAAACATTTACAAAGTACTGTGTTTGGGGCCCATGGTAGCTAGAGATGCCATTGGTGGTTCCTTTCCTCCCTTGTCTAAAGAGCTTAACCACAAAGCCTCCATTTCAATTTTAGACATTCTCTGTTCCGCATCTTACTGCTTTTGGCACAATTCCAGAGGTGGGACTGGGGCTCCAATTCTCATCAGGTTCTCAGTTTAGGGGGGCAGTGACAATTGTTGGCCCATTCTTTTTCTCTTTTTTTTGGCCGCGCTGCAGGGTATGGGGGATCCAAGTTCCCTGACCAGGGATCGAACCTGCGCCCCCTGCAGTGGAAGTGCAGAGTTTTAGGCACTTGACCGCCGGGGAAGTTCCGATGGCCCATTCTTATGGTTATATATAATTAATCCTTTCTACATCTCCAGGTATAGAAATAAACAGCCTGACCTTTAAGGTGCCCTCTTTCTGTTCCTTTTTGGTGGAAGTTTGACAAGTTATTTTACCTAGATACAAAGAGAACATAGTAGCTTGTCCTGCAGCATAAACTTCTGGTTAGACATAGAGCAGGGACTAGAACTCAGGTTGTACTAGTTTGCCCGTCCCCCCCCCCCCACCTTTTTCCATAATAAAAAATACATCTGTCCTTCCTCACATTCCTTGCAGATCCTAATTTGATTGGCTAATCACCTCTCCCATTACACAACAAAAACTCTGGGAAACTAGTGTCTGAATTTGAAGTATTAAGATTCTGATGATGGGTAATTTCAGGTACTCGGGAGAACTGGGGAGGAAGATACTTTGGAGTGGAGGATTGAAGATCATTTCTAGTAACTTCTGTTCTTCCTTTGAACCCCATCCCCACAATATAATGTATAGGCTGGTGGTCTTAAGACATTTTAAAAAATGGACTCCATATAAGAATTTTAAAGAACTATGTACCCCCTTGTTCATTTCTAAGTTGATACCTAAATTTTCCATCATAAATTTAAATACTTGTAGAGGATATAATTTCTGACTTACTGCAAATGTTGACGTTTTAAACTAAAACCATTACATCATTCTTAATTGTATCTAGTGGACTCCAAATACCCTAAATATTTGATGTCTGCCAACATCCATTTAAAAATATATGAACAAGAAATTTTATATGGTTCCCTTTCTTATTGAATTCCTAATTCCATTCACTGCCCCTATAGAACTTTATCCTAATTAGTATATTTGTATGCTTTAAAGTCTTTTACTGATCACTATCACCTTCTTTGCAACAAAATTGAGTATATATTTAAGCTTCTTGCTTGTGACCATAGGCTTTGTTGAAAATTTTCTTATGAATCAAATTGTCATTACGGTTATCACTAGTACAACGATTTATTAAGCAACATCACTATATTACACATTTTTATAACTTGTGAAACCTAAAAAGTACAATTTTATTGAAAATGCATCTCAATGAGAAATATGGTGTTTCTCCTCAATTAGTTCAGGTATTCACAGACTAATATTACCTAATGGTGGAAGGAGATAAGGTGCCACACCAATTCTCTACCTGTTTTTGATTTTTATAGACATAAGCGTTGAGAAACGTTGTTTACATAGTAATTGGGAAAGGAAGAAATTTGTTAAAATGATATCCCTCAAGTCTTTGAACTACTTCTAAATTACATGCCAACAGTCACAAAGTGTCCTATTACCAAATACTGTTATCAAGTACTATCAAATAGAGTCCTCCTTTACTTTATTAAAAGCAAAGAATTGGAAACCACTGATCTTGCAAAAGGATTTGTTAGTCATTTGAGTATGTTTCAGTCTTATGAAAATAATTATTAAATTATCTGTCACCTTTTCACTCAGAGGCACCTAGTTAATCAGATAGCTGATTTTCGTACTTCTTTGCCAACACAATTTTTTTGATAAAATTCTTTCATCATTACATGTTTTCAGTATCTTTCTGTTAAAATATTGACATGCAGATTCACTTCCATATAGAAAACACCTGCCATTTGTGGAATTAGCAAAGCCAGTCTTCATTTCACATCAGACTTACTTTCTGTCAGGAAAAAGTCTGACTTTATTCTTCAATTTAAATAAGTACATTAAGGGACTTCCCTGATGGTGCAGTGGTTAAGAATCTGCCTGCCAGTGCAGGGGACATAGGTTCAAGTCCTGGTCCGTGGAAGATCCCACATGCCACAGAGCAACTAAGCCTGCATGCTACTGAGCCTGCGCGCCTAGAGCCTGTGCTCGGCAACAAGAGAAACCACCGCAATGAGAAGTCCGTGCACCGCAATGAAGAGTAGCCCCCACTCGCCGCAGCTAGAAAAAGCCCATGTGCAGCAACGAAATGAAGAGTAGCCCCCACTAGCCGCAGCTAGAGAAAGCCCACGTGCAGCAACGAAGACCCAATGCAGCCAAAAATAAATAAATAAAATGAATTTATTAAAAAAATATATATTAATATTCACTTTTAAAGAATATTGTAAAATCACTGGGAAATAAATTAACTGTAGCTTATAAAATAGATTACTAAAGTCAGTCATGATTAAAATTATATAGATCTAATATTAATATAAAAATTGTAAAAACAAGATGGTACTATTTCTCATTGTATAATTTGGAATAATGCCATATAATGTATAGCTGAATACATTAATTTATTAAGTGAAAGGTAGGGTAGAAGGCATGTTAGTCCCTTGGCAAATACCGGTTTCTGCTTGTGTTGAACTCTTATGTTTGGCTTTTGGGAACAACTAAATAACAATCGTGTAACAAAAAAAGAGAAAGAACTCCAATAATTTTCTTAGACTTCATGATCAAACTTTTTCTTATGTATTTAATAAAAAAGAAAGTTTTTTTGTTAGGAAATAATGGTTTGAGCAGCTAACAATTTCATTTTTTGCTAGCAGGAGGTAGAAAATAGGAAACATTTTATAAGATGAAACAAGAAGATTGATTGTAATGGGAATATTTTGTTATGAAGGGAAAAAACGACCCCTTCCTTCTACTCCCCAGGTTTTTACACCCTAGGCCATGCATCAAGATTCAATGTAGGTGAGGGATATGCCTTTCTTTTGTAAAGTAGGACAAGGATTATGGTGATAGAGGAGGTAGAATGGAGAGTGCATGAATATGTGGCTGGCTCTCAAACAGATGAGTTTTAGGGAAGAATTCTTATGGAAGTTGAGGATCTGGAAATGTATTCCCTTAAAACTCTCCTCAGGACTTCCCTGGTGGCGCAGTGGTTAAGAATCCGCCTGCCAATGCAGGGGACACGGGTTCAAGCCCTGGTCTGGGAAGACCCCACATGCTGCAGAACAGCTAAGCCCCTGTGCCACAACTATTGAGCCTGCGTTCTAGAGCCCGTGAGCCACAGCTACTGAGCCCATGTGCCACAACTACTGAAGCCTGCGCGCCTAGAGCCCGTGCTCCACAACAAGAGAAGCCACCGCAATGAGAAGCCTGCGCACTGCAATGAAGAGTAGCCCCCGCTTGCCGCAACTAGAGAAAACCTGTGTGCAGCAAGGAAGACCCAATGCAGCCAAAAATAAATAAATAAAATAAATTTTTTTTTAACTTAAAAAAAAAAACTCTCCTCAGATTGATTTCCTTGCACAGGTACCCCCCTTGGAAAGTCTTCACATACCTTTAGGAAGAATTCCTTGGAAAGTCTTCATGTACCTCACTTTAAAGACTGCTTGATATAGACAGACCCATACTCCACTGGCCCTGACTCTACATTATTCTGGGACATAATTGCAAGTGTCCTAGAAAGAAGGAGGAAGACTTGGTGTTTTTGGAATAGAAGAGGGTTAGGAGAGAAGTCAGAGAAGATGGCCCCAAGTTGGTATAGTCTCTCACCGTGGTCCTGGATATGGTCCTCAGCTTTGCAGTTCTAGAAATGTGATTTTTGTCAGTCCACACAAAGGTGTTCATATTTTGTCACACTGAATCAAACTCACAGGAAGTTAATGTATGAAATAGAATGCCAGTGAATTAATTTATACTCATAATCACCAAGTTGACTGGATTCCCTCTCCTGCTGGGAGATCTATGTAGAAAGGTCAGTTGTAATCAGTCTTACATGAGGAGTGCGGATCTTGAGCATGGCTATTGCTATCAAGCTGTGATGGCCTGATGCGCGATGCCTGGCACGTAACAGGAGCTCAGCAATTGTGGAATAGAATGCACCTGTCTCCTTTATAGATGCTGATGGGGAAGTTCAGGATTCTGGTAGGCCAACCCAACATATGTTTTGATCAGGTAGATTTTTCCTTGTTCCACTTAAAGGGCTATATCATGTAGCTACTAAATCCAATAAAATGTCACGTCAGGGAATTATGTAATTATAACAATTAAGTTTTATCTATCATCTCTGAGCCTAGAAATGGCTACTGTTCATTTATAAGGGGTTAGAGGTTGCATTCCCAAGACCTGTATAGTAATGGTGGTAGTGGCTGAATGATCTCCATTTCAGAATTCTGTTTGGCGGCCAAGAATGTACTGCATAAAAAGAACAACGTTGGTGAATCTCAGTGCTGGTACTTTGCTAGAGATGGGACATCTTTACTAGGGAAGTATCTTAACCACCTATGGCCTGGCTAGATTTTGGGGACTGTACTATGATAAGCAACAATACCCCAAATTTCCCCCACTCGGGATAATTCTTGATACTGCTTTTTAAAACAGACGAGCCTTTTCAAATTCTAAAATCATTAGGAATAAGATGGATAAATGAAAAATTGGGGTAAGTCCTATCTGGAAGCAAGAAGACACTTTGTCTCCTCAGAGCTTTTTTCCAGCTCTAGGGTAAGCCATTGAGAGAGGAAAAGATGCCAGGCTGAGAAGTTTCATTTAGTATTTTAATAATAATAATAAAAAAAGACAATACAAAATCCAAACATTTCTTTTTACAAGTTCAGATACATTTTTTCCCCCAAGTGCAAAATACTCTGTGAACTGCATCATTTATTGTTGTGTAGGAGATGCTTACTATATCGGCAGCAGTGGAAGGTAGATATAAATACAATATTTTGAGATTTCTTTTGCATTAAAAAAAAAGCCTCCCACATGGTAATGGTTATTCTCTGAAACTTAAGTTCGACTCACACAGAATAAAGTTTTTGGTTTGTCCAAACTGTTACAATCTGTGTTGTCTAGATAAGCTGATAAAAGAACTGGGGGTTATATTCCCTCTTATCACATATTTTTCCCTCTTATCATATATTTTTGTAGAGGGTTCCTAGTCCAAGTAATGGCCCAAGGACAGAGTGTGCTACCTTTGAGACAAGTCAAATTTAAAGGTATCCTTGTGTTGTTGGCTTCCACTTTTCTCTTACAGTGCTTAGGAGAGAAGCCAAGCAGGTTAACATTATTTTCTGCTTGTGGTCAGTTATACTTTGTCTCCCTTCCTCTAGTTTGAACCTGTTATATTGAGGTTAAGCAGCAAATACAGAAGTCTGAACGCTCTATAATATTTTCTGACATTTGAGATATGGCCCCCTAATCTCCAGAGTCACCTCAAACATGCATATGGAGAAAACTTCTTGGATATGAAAACTTTCATTAGGGCTGAAGACCAGGACTGTACTACTGAACTTTCAGCAATAAATCTGAGCCTCCACCACCTCAAATTAATCCAATCCTGGCAGAGTCTGAGCAGTCACTGCTCAATGTCAACCTCTGGGAATTTGTAGGCCTGGGGCAGGGCAGTTCAAGTCCAGGCTCTGGTCAGTTTTGTTCTGACTTTGTTCTCTAAGGTTTAGGGAATGGGCCTGGCCCAATAATACAGAAAGACAGAGGCAGAGAAGTAAAAAGCGATTGCCACGTTGCTGAAGACATAAGTGCCTTTCTGATATGCATCACTTGGCGCTTGCAGCCCTTGCAGGAATGGCTTCCCATTCCCAGACTCAGATCAGGGCAGGTTTTGTACTAAGAAAAATGAGGCCTCTCAGTACTGCGGCCCTACGAACACCTCATCCTGCAGAGAGGCCTCTTGGCTAGTTCATGAAGGGTTCCCATTTATACCATCTTCCCACTTCCCTACAGTGGTAAAAACCTCTTTTTCTGTCTGACCTGTAAAGGCCTAGAGAGTCCCTGAATGTTGGCTCCTCAATCCACTAACCCTTAGTTTGATGCCCCTGGGCCAGCTTCCTCTGTAGGTTTAGAGGAGCTTTGCCTGGATTCTTAACTCCCAACTTGGACGACCTAAATTAAACTTGGTGGACATTAGCAGGTCTTCACCTGCTCTCCAAGATCTGTCTTGACATTAGTTAAGAAGCTTGGTGGTCTCTACTTTCCATACTGTGGAAATAATTTGCAAGCCCCGGAAACCATGGAATTAAATGGTTAGAGGAAGTGTGTTTATGTGTGTGTATGAGGGTGACAGGAAAGGAATGGAGAGCAAGAAGTCAGACCCTGAAGGCATGAACTGGGAAGCACTCTGACTGTTTGGCTTTCTGAGAGAGATGCAAAATGGTAGGGAGAGAGGAATCAGAAAGTTATCCTAGCTTCTGGTGGAGAATGAGGATGGTCAAAGTTGATTAAAGCAGTTTTCATGGCATCTCCTGGGAAGTGTGGATACTTCTTCTATTAAATGACCATTCCCCTGCTTGGAAGCAGCCGTTTTGTATCTCTACAGCAGAGCCGCCTTTGACCCAGAGAGACAAAGGCAGCCAGACACTCTATCCCCAAGGGCCATGGTGTTGGCTAATGGATGTCAGGGGATCTAGTTGTGACATTGGTTACCTACTGCCTAAGGCTGTTTCAGTTGGTGAATGCTACTGATTGGGGGGGTGTCCGGCTCCTTTATTTAGTGTTGAGCCTCCTTGGGGAGCAATAGCCTGAGACAGTCATTAGAAGTGAGCCCTAGGACTCAACCATTAGCCTCTGATTGAATAGGGCTACAGCTTTGGGGGAACTAGAAAGAGCAAATGGAAAATAATTTTATAGGCAGCAGTGGATTGAAGGTGGAGTATGTGCAGGATCTGGACTTGGGCATGGACTTGATTCTTCTTCCTTTTGAAAAGCAGTAGTTGAGGAAGCTAGGCTTGAAGTCAGCTCCAAGAGGAAATGGCAAACAGGGGTAGGCAGAATGGCCAACGTCAGGCAAACAACTCCATGCCTGGATAACTGTCCTATTCTTGGCTCCCACAGCCTTGTCTCTGGCCTCAGGGCCCTGAGTCGGCCTATCCCCAAGGGGTTTGTCCTGGTCTTCTTCCATGTGCACATCAGGGGAAAGCTGGATGAAAGCAGAGAAACGATGGAGGTTTTCCCTACTTGGGGTGGAGAATCACTAGCCAATTCCATTGGCCTCTACATTCTTGAGGTCCATGCTGAATTCATGGAGGCACAGGGATGGTGGGATTGGTTTAGCAAACACAGGTCCCTCTTCTTCCCGCTCCATCAAGTCCCCAGAATTACATATCCTACATATCAGGTGCCTCTGCTGGGGGAGTAGAGACAGATCAGATGCTCCAGCGCTCAAGGCTCATGAGATTCAAAACCTTTTTCTTCCACTCCAAACATACACTCTTCTCTCTTAGGCAGCTATAAATAGGGTTGTTCTAATAGAGGAAAAAGAAACAAAAACAAAAAACAAAACCAGAAAACAAAAACCCCTCCCTCTAGTCAACACAGAAAGACTCTAAACGATTGCACTTATTAGATGTGGACAGGGTGGCAGAAGGCTCGCCAAGTGCACACATTCCTCTTGCTGCCCACGGCCTGGGGCCAGAGGTAGGTGGCTCTGGGCTGGCTGCAGAGCGGGGTCCTCTTTGGTGGGGCCCACAAGCCATCTGGGACTACAAGGGAAAGACAACTCTGGGGGCAAGGCCCAAGCTGGCTTTTGGTCAGCAGCCATGTTTCTTTAAGGACAATACTTAGCAAGGGGAGTAGGGCTCCCCCAGGGAGCACTCAGGTGGGAGTGAGGGAATGGCTGGGCCAGGGAAGACAAGTAAGAAAAGGGATTAGTGTTTGAGGCTGGCTTCCAATTGTTCTGTGGTCTAGTCCTTTAGAGGACACATTTTCTTTTTTTTCCGTTTTCTTTTTTTGCCGATGCTTTAAAACTTGGTTTCTGTCCTGCAGAGATAAAGTCTCTCTTGGGGAGCAGCAGCTGCCTGCCTATTCAACATGGTAATTCCTGCTGCTCTTCCTCATTCAGCTGGTGTCCACTAGCCAGTGGTGTGGGCCTTTTGTAAGCCCTCATGAATTGGACCCCAGGCAGTTGTGAGCGAAGAAGGAGAGGAGCTGTGTAGACAGGAAAGCTGGCTGTGTGGGCAGTCCAGGGCTCAAACCACGTGTCCCAGAGGACGAGTGCTGGCATTAAGCCTGTAAGTCAAAGGCTTCTTTGGCAGAACCCTGGGCTGTTAGAATATTCCTGGGGGGCACAGCCAGGGGACATTTTGGCTCCTGTCTAGCAAGGCACAACCTATAACGGCAGAAGCCCCTCTTCCCCCTCCCCATTCCCCACTAGACCCACTTCCTTCGTGGGCCTCTAGCACCCTTCCAAGCTGATAGGCTCAGGGACGTGAGCTGGTAAAATGGGCAGTGTGGCTGGGGAGGGGAGCAGGATACTTACTGTTCCTTCACCCCTCGGGAGACAGAGCCAGCACTGAATGGCTTTTCCAGGGAGCATATAGGAAATGAGTAAAGAGAAAGAGCGAGGCAGAAAGAGACAAGGAAAGGAAGCTAGAGGAATGGAAAGGGAGAGTGCTTGGTCTATATGGAGGGTTTTTTTTCTCCAAAAAGAGAGATCGGAGAGAGTCCCTCATCGGAGGGTGGGGGCTGCCGGCTCTGAGGGCTAAAGAGTCTGGGGGCTTCAAAACCTGGGTCTCGGGCCTAGCGGCACTATTTATAGGGCCTCAGGAAGCTGGAAACTTTGGAGCGGAGCAGCTTGATGAAGGATTTGGGCAGCATCTCCTTGTGCTTCTCCGTGTACTTGAAGTAGTTCTGGGGGTGGGCCAGCACCTCGAAGAAGGCCTTAATGAGCTTCTTGTCCTGCAGAGGAGGGCAGGTAGCAATGTCAGCATCAGTGTCAGTGGTGGGAGAGAGGACCACCAGCCTCCACTCAGCAGCAGCCCCTCTTGATGTCTAATAGGCATATCCAGAAGTGAAATCTGGATTCCCATCCCCCCATCTGTTGCTCCTTTGGAATTCTACAACTCAGTCAGTGGCAGCTCCATCCTTCCATCTCTCAGTCCCAGTCCTTGGAGCCATCCTTGACCCCTCTCTCTTGCTCACAACCACAGCAAATCCTGTTGATTCTACCTTTAAAATATATCCAGGGTCAGACCACTTCTCACTGTCTCCAGAGCTACCACCCTGTCCAAGCCACCGTCATCTCTCACGTGGCAATGGCCTCCTAACTGGTCTCCATGCTTCTACCTACCCTTGTCCTTCTACAGACTGTTCTCCCCCACAGCAGCCAGAATGACTTTTTTGGTTTTTAATTAGATCACGTCCTTCTTCTTTTCTAAACACTTCTCTGGTTTTTTTTTTTTTTTTTATCTTTTATATCTTTATTGGAGTATAATTGCTTTACAATGTTGTGTTAGTTTCTGCTGTACAACAAAATGAATCAGCTATATGTATACATATATCCCCCTATCCCCTCCCTCTTGAGTCTGGTTTCTTTTATCACTCAGTAAAGCTGAATCCCTTTCATGGCCCATAGGCTGAACGTGATCTGTGCCCTGCTGTCTCTCCTCTATCCCCGTCTTGACTCTTCCTTACTCTGCTGAGCTGCACTGGCCTCAAGGTTCTTGAACATGCCACACGGCTCCCATGCTCCTGAGCTTGGAATGCTCCTCTCCTGATCTTCTAATGGGTAGCCTCTCACCTCCTTCAGCTCTCTTCTCCTCAGAGGCCTTCCCTGATCACCCCGTCTGAAACAGCAACATGATGTGTGGCGAGCCTACTGGGTGCCAAGCACTGTGCATTAGGACTCAGCTCTTCTGGCTTCTAGGCTAGTGTTCTTTCCATTGTATCAGCAGATTTTTAAAACAAGGGGTGGAGCTTCCAGCCTCTCATCTCCACTTTAATCAAAATGGTGCCTCTACTTTATGCATTGGAGTTCCACAGCACATTTGACATAAGGATTCAGATGCTCTAAAAATTTTTGAAAAGCATTGCTGAAATTATACTCTTTGCAGTCTGCAAGTTCTAGATTTTTGTCATTGTGTCTCATTTTGATAATAATACAAAAATTATTTTATTTATCATAAAGATAACTTTTTTGCATGGATAATTTATGAAGGATAATACTGTGACTAGGACTATATAGTTTCTTTAGTAAGATTTTCTCAAACTGGGATCCACAGACCTAGGTATCCAGACCATCCTTCAATGTTGGAAACATTCCTTTTCCTTTAAAAGAGGTCTATACCGAATTAACTCTGAGAAACACTGTACTAGATCTGCTGTTTTTCTGTGGGAACTGAGGAGGGAGTAAGGGAAGGCAGGGACTTATGCAAAAGCATCTTTCTAAACCACATTTTCCGTATATGTCTTGGTGGAAGAGGTCAAGGACATTTCATCTCCTCATCCTCCCTTCCTCTTCACCCAGAGTGTAAGACAGTGTGAGTGACACTGCAGTCAGATGGGCTTGGGCTCAAATCCCAGCTTTGCCACTGGGCAAGTGCTCTAACTCTCTGTGCCTCAGTTTTCTCATCGGTAAAGTGGGAATGATGAAAGTACCTAGTTCATAGAGCTATTGTGTAAACCAAATGAGAATATTCAAGTAAGCACTTAGCATATTGCCTGCACATTGCTACGTGCTCATTAAACATTGGCCATCATTACTGTTCATATTCACTCACCTTTAAAATCTCCTGGTGGTTTTCAGATGCATAGAGCCGGCCGTCTCGCACAATGTCTTCTACCAGCTGTTCATAGTCCTCTGCAAGGTCAGCGAAGGAGAGGGGCTCAGGGGTGGGAACTCCTCCTGCTTCCTTGCTCCCCCCAAGACCCATGAGCCTCCCCTTTCTCACCCACTTCCCTGGCTCTTCTGCCCTTGCTCACCATCATAGGTAACATAGGGAATCTGGAAGCCACGGGCGCTGTTGGCCTCACTTGTCTTGAAGTTGATCCAGAGCTTCCTGGAGCGGGCTGTGAAGGCGATGGGGCGCTCGTAGGTCTGGCAGGTCTCATAGGTGGTAATGGAGGATGGGGAGGCTGGGAAGGCAAGCAGCAGGTCAGGAGAGAGCAGGGCAAGCTCTCCAAGTCCTCCTAGAGTGAGGAATCATGCTGACAGAGGCCCTCCCTCATGTATGTAGCTCCCCTACCCTCCAGCATACACATATTCTCTCTCAATGCCCTGGGCTTGTTCCACAATTCCTCTGACATCCAGGCAGTCACACAGTGTAAGAAATTTGACATTTAAGTGAATGGAACAGTAAAAATACTAGAATATGGGCTTCCCTGGTGGCGCAGTGGTTGAGAGTCCGCCTGCCAATGCGGGGGACACGGGTTCGTGTCCGGGAGGATCCCACATGCCACGAGCGGCTGGGCCCGTGAGCCATGGCCGCTGGGCCTGCGCGTCCGGAGCCTGTGCTCCACAATGGGAGAGGCTACAACAGTGAGAGGCCCGTGTACCGCAAAAAAAAAAAAAAAAAAAAAAAACTAGAATAGGAAAGTGACACATGTAAGACTATTGGAATTCTACTCCCAAAGCTGGCTTTCTTAACCCTGCTCTCCACCGAACACGTAGCATTCATTGCTGTTTTCCTTTGCTCCGAGGCCTCCCTCATCATTGCCCCAATTCTTCCAGCACCAATTTTTTTCTCTCTCCCTCCCAACCAGATTTGGACTGCCCTTCCCTGACCCAACTCTGCAGCCACCCACAGTTCTTTCTCATGACGAGGACGTCCCCACACTCGTCCTCAGATGGCAGGAAGATCTCGGGTACCACGATAAGAATCTTGCGCTTGGGTGGGGGGTTGATGTTCCAGACGCACTCCACGCCGGCTGGGTAGTTGCCTGGGTAGTTGGGAGACTCGATATAGCCAGTGAACTCACCCAGCTCCCCACCACACTGGCGATCTGTAGGCCAAGCCCCGGTGGACAAAGCAAGAAAGAGAAGGGAAGTCAGTGGGGAAATAGGTTGGGGAAATTGAAGAGTTCTGAAGTGGAAATCAGATACATGTAGGCAGCCTCCTTCTTAGTCATCATCTCTTCTCCAAGTTCTGGGTCTCCCTTCCTTCCTGCCCTTTTAGTACCTTCTAATCTCACTCTACCTGTCCCTGCCTCCCCACTACCTGCCTCCCTCCGTTCCAGGGAGAGGGTGCCATAGGGCCCAGCCCAGCAACCCGTCTTGAGGTTGAGTGGGTTGGGGAGAGATGGAGGGTGGGACTTTCCTGCCCATCCACTGCCCAGCCCTGCTCCCTGTTGGTTTACTCCCTGCCCACCTCTGGCTTCCTCCCATGCCCACTGCTCCCAGGCCTCTCCACCCCATTTTCCACAGCCTGGCCTGACACATACTCTTGCACTGGGCCACACTGGTGGAGCCATCAAAGTCAGTGCTTGTGTTTCCTGGACAGCGGGTGCAGAAGTTCTGACGGAAGTCGGGCTGATAGGAGCCCATGGCACAGCGGATACAGCGATGGATGCTGGTGTTGTAGTAGTGCCCAGGGGAGCACTGGACTGCAGGCAAGGGGGAAGGGTAGGAGTTAAGATGGCAGGCAAGCGGGAGTTCTGGGGCAGGACACATTCATCGTAGAGAATGAATGAAGATGCCAGAGTTCCTTCTAGAGTCCCAACCTTCCCTAGTCAGGCCAGAATTTAAGCTCAGGGGAAAACGAACTTGACAGAGTGGTTGGCTACAGCGCCAATCCTGTTCTTTCAGGCACTGAGCACAGTCGCAAACCTGTACAGAAACTCATTTGTAGTATAGAGGGGAAGGTGACACCAGCTTTCCAAAGCAGACGGGTAAGTAGAACTGTTACTTATTCCCCAATTCCCACGCTTGGGACCGGTGGAGGGTCAGGACGGGTCCTATGGGTAGGATGCGGGGGTTGGTCACGCAGCTGGGCCTTTCCCGGTTTGGAGAAGATGGTAGGGCAACATACTTGGGTCTACTCTGGGGACTTGGAGAGTTTTTTGTAAGTAGCTGGGGTTGGGGTCCTGTACCGAGGGGAGTAGCCCACTCACCTTTAGTGTCACAGTCTTGGAAGGAGGCGGCTCCCTCGTGCTTGGTGGTGAGGCTCCCACCGCATGGGAAGCACAGGGTCCGTCCCGCTTCAGGTTGGTAGGTGCCACGTGGACATGGCTGGCAGGGCTTGAAGCCATCTACAGAGTGTTGGCCAGGTGAGCACTGACCTGCAGTAAACCGAGGGCCCAACTCTGATGGGGATGTTCCTGGTCATCCCCACGGGGTCATCCAGTCTCAGGGGACAGAGGCACACACAAACAGGATGTTGACTAGGAGAGTGGCCTGGGGCCTGGGCCTGCCTTGGGAAATCCCATGCCCATGGGCGTCCCAGTGCCCACCCTACCCCACTCTGTATTGTTTGTTCCCCTGGCACCTGCACATGTGGTGACGTTGGTGGCTCCGAGAGGCCCGTGGGCATCACTCCCAGGGCAAAGGTCGCAGGAGAGCTGCCCTTCTCTCTCCTGGAAGGTGCCCGCCGGGCATGGTACACACTGCTCCGTCTGGCCGTGGTAATACGTTCCCTGCGGGCAGCTGACTGAGGGAGAGTCGGCCGCGCTAGCCACCCACCCCCCACCTATTTCCCACCACCCAGGTCTGGGACTCCCCTTCCCTCTCCCCCCAGATTCAAGGAGAATCTCTTTGTCTGGGAACAGACAGAATCCTGCTTGGGAGGATCAGGGGCCAAAGCCATGTGCAGGAGGGTTGGTGGCCCGACATGATGTCCCTCTAGATTTCAGCCTGGGACCAGGGAGTGGGGGACGACGGGCAGGAGTGTCTTGGCTGCCTCACAATCTGAGAGATGCAACCGAGGCCGTAAAGTGTCCTGCTCTGAACCAGACCCAAGCTGAGCCTTCCCTACTCCCCCGCTCCCCAGCAAGCTCCCTTACCACACTTGGCCCCAGAGCGGTGCTGCCCGGGCCTACAGGCCTCCACTGGTTCTGCTCGCTCCCCAGCTACTGGGCCTGGTTTGTGGGCCAGCTCATAATCAAGGCCTGCCAGGCGCAGTAGGAAGCGGTCCTGGTTGATGGACTTTCTAAGCATCTTCAGGGACCCTTTCAGCCGCCGTTCCATCCGCTGTCGCAGGCAGGGCAGCCCACAGCCAGCTGGTGGGGGATGGTGTTATGAGTCAGAGAAGGAAGAGAAAGAAAGAGAAGGAAGAGACAGAAAGAGTCCCTCCTCCCTGTGAGCAGGAGGGCAAGGAAGCAAAGCTAGGAGCTAGGAGGGTCGTGGTGAGAGGGACTGGCTCCTGGGCTTGGCCTTAGGCAGGGTCTGCCCTTAATACAGGCGCTGCCCCTTCCTTCACTGCTGTTTACCCATCCCTGCCCTCCCCTTTCCACCCTCCTCTCAACGGTGTCCCAAGTCCCACCTGTGGTTTCTTCGGCTCTGACTTCTGCCTCCAGTTCCAGGGTGAGCCGAGTGACTTCCTTGCCTGGAGGGGTCCGGGCCCGCCGGCCCTTGCCCTTCCGAGAGGAGTCACACTTGAGGTGGATGAAGGTGACCTGGCAGTCAGAGCAGGGGGCACCACCTGGGGGAGAGGCCTTGTCAACCTCAGGGGCACCCCCTGGAGACAGGGAATGTTCTTACTCCCAGCTCTCACTTTTCCACCCCAACTCAGACAGATCTCACCAGATCTCTGACTATAACTATCTCAATTCTCTTTTAGTCTAAGATACTAATCAGTTGGTGGGGGGGATATCCTAGGACTTCCTTGGACCCTATGCTTCTTCCCCTGTTCCATCCAGAATTCAGGGTGCCAGTGGGTTTTTGGAGATCCCACTAAGCAGAAGAGCTGAGGGGTGGGAAGGGTTTGGTGGCCAGATAGCCCATTGGAGTGGAGTCCCCAGTCCAGACCTGGCCCCAGGATTCTGCTGGCCTCCTCCGTTTTGCCTTTGTTTCTCAGGTGCAAACGGCATTTGGCATCTTTGATCTTGAAGGAAGCCCGCTGTTTAACCGTCAGCACTGCAGCCTCTAGAGGGATGGCAGAGCTCAGCACAGCCGGGGGTCCCTTGAGGGTGGGGGCTGCTATAGAGGATGTTGGGAAGCTGGGGCCAGGGGCTTGGCTGGAGGAGAGGGATTATGAAGGCCAAGGGCATCGGCTGTTAAGGGTAGAGGGAGCAAGGCGGCAGGGCTGGAGAATTACAGAGGAAAAAAGGGGATCCAGGAAAAAGTAAGGCCAGGAGAATTCATAAGGAAGAGAAATAGGAGTTAATAAGCCAGAGAGTAGCATGGAACAAGGCCTCTGGGCTGGTGCTCACCATGGCAGTGGTTGGAGTTTGTGCTGTTCCCAGTGTGGCCAGCTCGGCCTGGAGCAGCCCTGGGGCTGGGGATGCCACAGCTCACGGTGAAGCCATTCTCAGACTCTGAGAGAAGGGGGCTGTCACAGCTCTGACCTGCCCCCTGACCCCCACTGGCTGGAGGAATCCAAGGGGACCAGAGGAGCTGCCTAAACAGCCAGCCTTCCTCCCTGCCAGCCCTCCAACAACCTCCTCTCTGTACCTGGCAAAAACCGGGCCCGGGAGGGACAGCTCAGGGCACAGGTGTCCTTCTTCCCAGACCGACTGCAGCTGATCATGGCTTTCGAGGCACCAGGACTACTGTGACACTTTACTGGCTCTAGGAAGTGGAGAGAAGCCTGAGGAGGAGAGGGTCTTCCTCTCCCGCCCTCTCTGTCAGTCCGTCAGTCAAGTAATTAGGAGGAAGAGAATTAGCTACATGTAGAAGTGCAACTGTACACGGAGATGAATGAAGGGATTATTTACCAGGAACTTCACATCTCAAATGGCTACATTCTTCATCTCCTACTACCTCATACCTTCCTCAGTATGGAACTCCACATTTCCCAGGACCCCCAACTACCCCCCAACCCTGAAACTGCAGTTCAAGACTCAGCCAGCAGAGGGCGCTGCCCACCTGTGCAATCCTTCCCGTTCCAGTGCAGCCGGCCCTGGCCTGCTGGGCAGGTACACTGGTAGCTGCCAGGAGTGTTGATGCAGCCAAAGCGGCAACCTCCCCGGTTGATACTGCACTCATCCACATCTGGGCGAGGGAGGAGGGAGACACAGACAAACAATGTGGGGGGGGAAGTAGGAGCCAGAGAGTGGGCAGTGAGTGAGGACCTTTGGTTAGAGTTCCAGGCTCTCTGAGATGATTCCCGGCCCGAGAAGAGCTCAAACCTAGGACCTCCTTCCCTTATCTCTGTTCCCAGTCAAAAGAAGGATTGAGAAGGGGCCAAGCTAACAAGCTTTTTAAAGCCTTCCACTCCTACCTACCAGTGGGGCTGTAATTCGGAAGCTAAGGATGGGAGTCAAGAGGCAGTGATGGAGATGGGAGACAGAAGTTTCGGAAACAGGATGCTGTTCCCTGATACTCTAATCTCTCAATTGTCTTAATCTCTCCCACTTCATCATGCTGAATGCAGACATGGCACATGCACCTGGGGATTGCCCACAGCCACCAGCCAACTCAGGGACTCGTTCAGTTGAAGGGTGAGGAGTTGAGAGGGGCTGGGCGGCTGAGGGTCCAGATTTGCTGACTTACCCCCACAGTGGGTGACACCATACAGTAGGTAGCCGTGATGGCAGAGGCACTGGAAGCTCCCTGGCGTGTTGACACATATGTGGTCACAGGTTCGATCAAAGGAACACTCGTCTATATCTGGAAGAGCAAGGTTTCAAGCCGCTGAATCTGTCTTGAGGCACATGACCCTGTGACTCCGTGCTCAGGTGAAGGGCCCCAGGGAGGGGCCTTGGCTCTCTCCCTTAAACTGAAAAGCGTTCCTACCTCTGGCCCAGCCCTAAGATCAGCAATTCAGCAATGCCTACCCACCCCCTAAGCCCGCTCCATTTGGAGTCTTTGGAGTCAGGAACTCTTGAGGTCCGGTGCCTATGGATCAGGGCCACCACGTGTGGTTAGGCTGGTCAGATCCTGCCAAGGATATGAACTGGGGTGAAATCCATCCCTCGCTTCTTACCAAGCCATGTGCCCCAGCGTAGAGCTGGTTTGCCCAGAGGAAGGAGCACACTTGCTAATTCACAGCACAACGCTACCTATGGAGACTCTCCACTGTGTCCTTTGAGCTTCTCAGGCTCTGGCCCTCTGGCCTCTTTGAAGCTCTCCTACCCCGAGAAACTCTCCAAAGCGTTTGCCCTTGGCCCAAGTCTGCTCACCCTGGCAGTTCCTCTCATTGATGAGAAGCTTATAGCCCTTCTTGCAGCTGCATTCGAAGCTGCCCACTGTGTTGCGGCAAATGTGGTCACAGCCCCCATTGTTCAAGCGGCACTCATCTATGTCTGGGGAGGCAGGGCAAAGGAGAGAGAATCAGAGTAATACTGAAGGCTGGGGACAAATAGGGAGACAAGATCCCTCCCTCCCTCACAGAGACAGGGAGAATCAAGGAGAGCCCTGGGCCTGCCTCTTTCTCTCTCCCGTCTCTGTTTCTCCCCCGTTCAGGGTATCTGTGGCCATTAGTAACAACCTTGTTTCCTGAGACTGAGTCTTCTTAGAAGGGGAAAGATGGGAACCAGTGTCAGGCCCTCAAGTAATTGCCTAGAAGTAGGTGGGCACCTGACCTACAGGGGGCTAGTCCATGCCCCTCACTCTGCCACTGACAGCCCCTCCCAAGAAAGCTGGTGAACAGGGTTTATCCCCTTACTGTCCCCCACCCCTGCCTGCCATAAGAGCACGGGGGTGGGGGGGGCGGGGGGCAGAGAGGTGGAGATTCAAAGGGGCAGCGCTTCGGAGAGGAGGAGCTAGAAGAGAGGCCAGGCAGGGAGGACAGGAGAGCCAGTGAGGCTGGGGAGCTGATGGGGGGAGGGGTGGGGGCCAGGCAGGGGGCTGGGCTGTGAGAGGTCTGGAGAGACTCAGGCCTGAGGCAGCTTTCAGCACTAGGAAGGGAAGGGAAGGAGGGGGGCGTGAGCGGCTTCCTTCCTGAGGTCAAGTTCCCCAAGCGGGTGGCAGACAGGACCCAGGCTGCTCACCCCTACTTGGGGGAGGGGGCGGAGGGGGCAGTCTTCCACTTCACTCTTAGCATACCTGTCAACAGTCCTTCCTAGCAGCAAACCTCTCAGCTCTGGCTGTCTGACCTGCGGCCCCAGCCCTCCCCCGCACCCCAACCTTCTCCGAGGCCTCTCTACCAGCTGTTGGGCCAAAAGACACAAAGAGCAAGCCCAGGCCTTCCTCCAGTCCCCACTCCTTGTGACCAAGGGACACAGACCTGATGAATCACAATTTTCGGTATGGCTACCCTCCTTTTTTCCTCCCCCTCTCCACCCTTCCCCTAAACCTGGCTAATTAAAAGGTGGGGAAAATAGAATGGACAATGTGGGACATTATACCATAATAATAGCTAACACAGAGTGTTCACCATTTGCCAGGCACTGTTATAAGACTTTACATATAGTTTATATGTAACTCATTTAATCCTTACAACATTCCTGTGAGGCAAGCACTTTACTTGGTGAAACTGAGGCGCAGAGACACTAAGTAACTAGCCCAGGATTGCAGAGTTAATAAGAGGCAGAGCTGGAATCTGAACCCAGGCAGCCAAGCTCCAGCATCAGTACTCCCAACTGCTACCTAATCTCCCTCTGACCAGGAAAGCCTTTCCTCGGGGAAGGTCTGGGGAATGTGGGTTAAGAAGGTTATGGAACACACCTTTGACCTTGTGCATACATAGTCAGGGCTCAAATATCCTTCTAGACCCAGGAACAAACGTGAATGGCACGTTCATTAACCAAGAGGGTTAGGGACCCATAGGGGAAATGGGAATAAAAGTAAGGAAAACAAAGTGGGGCAGGGGCACTAAGGAACTGGCCGGACTTTTTGTTTGTTTGTTTTTTTGCGGTACGCGGGCCTCTCCCGCTGTGGAGCACAGGCTCCAGATGCGCAGGCTCAGCGGCCATGGCTCACGGGCCCAGCCTCTCCACGGCACGTGGGATCTTCCTGGACCGGGGCGCGAACTCGTGTCCCCTGCATCAGCAGGCGGGCTCTCAACCACTGTGCCACCAGGGAAGCCCCAGGCTGGACTTTTTTTGTGCCCCTTGAACTGAGATGGGGAAAGGCGGGCAGGAGACAAACCTTAGTCACAGCCTCAGTTATTTACAATCAGGATCATCTCCAGGGGCTTGAGGAGGTCCCACAATGGGTACTGTATCTCTGGTCCCAACCTCAGCCCCTTACCCTTACACTCCTGTCCTCCAAAAACCCTTACCTTTGCAGGTCTTCCTGTCCGGCTGCAGCATGAAGCCCACAGGGCAGCTGCAGTGGACGCCCGTCGCTGCATCGTGGCACTTACTGTCGCAGCCCCCGTTGTTAACAGCACAGGTCTCTGTTTAGGAGGGAGGTGGGAGATGGTAAGCTGGTTATCAGCTCGGAGGAGTCCCAAACGTGAGGGTATAGGAGGGAGCACAGAGGCCCAAGGGAAGGCCTTAGCCTCCCTGTGCTTTAGAAGGAGCATTAAGTGGAGGCTCCCAGCCCCCTTCCTCCCATCACTCCCGCCCCCATCCCCTCACAAGTACAGCCAAGCAGTCCACTTCCCTGCCCCCTACTTGATTGAAACAAGGTGGACAGCAGTGAGGCAGGTACAAGCCAGAGCTGTCAGGCAGGAATGTGCTGAGGGGGTGGAGGAGGTAGAGAGGGGAGGGCGCAGGGAGGGATGGAAGCTAAGTAAGGGTGGTCCCCGCCGCCAGGGATCAAGAAGGGACAATAGGAGTTTCCTCCTCTTTCCACCGACTATCTCGACTATCTCATTGGCGGGTGGGGGGTCATGGTGGGACAATCCTGGGAAGACTGAGCCTGGTGATTCCTAAGACAGCTGAGAGATGACCGTCAATCCATTTCCCCTTCCTCCCTGCTCAGCTGTCTTAAGAAAGATCCCAGTTCCAGGACTGACTGCTCATCCTCAGAGGAGACAGCTAGTACTCCATCATTTCCCAGCCCCTTCCTGGCTACCTCCAACTCCTCCCAGGCCCTCCTCTTAGTTCCAGAGGGAGATAAGCTGGCTGTTCCGTTGTTGTTTTACTTTCCTAATGGGGGAAATACTGTCTAGGCTAGGGGAGGGGGCAAAAGGAGAAGAATCCAGAGGAGAAGGAAGGGCGTAAGAAGATAGGTGAGAGAGTTAGAGAACCTCAGAGCTAAGTCTCTTCTGTTGACCCCTCCTGACTGATAAGCTTTCCTTCTGCTGAGAGGTCGGAGTTGGGGGAGTATGGATGGGCCACTCTCCCTATTTTCTGAATTCAGAGCAGGAGAAAAATAGAGGTTTAAACTGCAGCTCAGGAGAGTGAGATGAGCCCAGGAGAAAAAACATCAGCTCATACAGTGCAAGGCCCTGACGCAGGGACTGTGAGGGAGGTGTGGTCCATCCTCTGGGGGGCCTAGAATTCTCCCATTAGAGAGACAGAATCCTGAGGCCTCCACTAGGGAAGAGAGGAGAGAGGTTCTCAGAAGCAGGGGAGCTGAATGAGAAAAGCGCTGGAAAGTACTATCATCTTCTTGAATCCTTGACTCCTAAAATTCAGGCCCAACCCCTTGTCACTGAGGAGACCAGCAAAGCGAAGACTCCAGAAGAAGCCCAACTCTGCCTGTGGGTCCCTGGTCATGCCCTGGACCCTCAAATGCCCAGGTCTGGGAGCAGCCACCGTGGGATCTCCTATGTGCCACTCCCACATTAAGTCTCTCCTAAGGTTCCCCGAGACCATGGGAAGAACCTAGGAGGGAACCTTGACTTCAGGCTCCAAGCCCAGCCATCCCCCACAAGAGTGGTCTTAGCATAAGAAGAAACCCTCTAAGCCCTGGAGCAGGGAGAGGGGAACAGAGATCCTGCAACAAGTCTAGTCAATTCTGAGGGATCCAGGATGGGGAGCAAGCAGAGCTGGCACGCTGACCATCCCAGGCTGGACCAGGAAGCTGGGCACAGCTGCCTGCCCCTGCAGGGCAGAGCTCTCCAGAGGGGCCTCTCTGGCTGCCTCAAACCTCTGCTCCTCAGGCTGTGTATTTAAATCACAGTTTAATCTGTGCTTATTCTGTGTCAGGCACTTAGTAGATGCTATAATGCACTATCTCCATCATCACAGCAATACTAAGAGAGGACTCTTATTCTCCCTCTTTTACAGAAGAGTAAACTGAGGATCAGAGAGGAAAGCAGCTTGCTTAAGGTGGCTCACTGAGAAGGTGGCAGAGCCAGGATTCAAACTCGGGTCTGTCTGAACTCAAATGTTGTGCACTTAACCATTATGGTGGGAGAGAATGGTGAGTGATGCTGGGACTGTGAGCTAATACGGGTAAGAACCCAAGGAGGGGATGGCATCTAACCCCATCCCACCCCGATCTCAGTGGGCACGATGGGTAAGTGCAGCTGGCTGGGTCTTTAGCTGTGTAGAAGGCAGAGAAAGGGAGGGGGCAGATGGCTGGGAAGGGGTGAGGTGTTAGAAGGTGGGACAAAGGCGCAGGAGAGGAAGGAGAGTGACAGGATCATAGAAAGAAAACCAACATGAAGGCTCCCAGGCCAGCTCGTGGGGACTCAGGTTTCCTGTCACTCAATGGGCCCGGTACCCAGGCTGCCAGGGGAGCCCGTGGGCATGCGGTTAGTGGGAGCCCCAGCGGGTTAGCCCTTCCCCTAGCAAGCCAGCAAGAGCAAGCGGAGAGAGCAGACATATTTACCATTAGAAACGGCCTGAGGGGGGATGTGCTGCTCTAGCCGCCTTTCCCCTGTTTGACATTGTAAAAAAGCTGTTTAGATGCTGCGCGGGAGCTACTGTGGCCCTCTGTGCCCCAACCCCTCCCCACCCTCCTCCTCCCTGCAGGCCCAAACCGCTGGCCCCAAATGATGAGCTCTGAGACTCCTACACTTCATTCCCCAGGGTTGTCCTGCCTGGTATCCTCCAAGAAGCCAGGCTCCCACTGAGTGACTGATGGGAAGCTGAGTCTCAGAGAGGGGCAGTCATGGGCCCAGCACTACGCAGCATGCCAAAGGCAGAGCTGGGATGCAACCTCAAGTCTTATAGGCTGCCAGATCCCAAACCCCAGAGGGTGCGACCCTTTCTGCTAAACCGTACCACCCTCTCAGCCTCCCCACTAAATCTGGATGTCCTGATGGCCCCGAACAACGAAGTTTCCTTCTACCAGGGCTGGGGAGAAAAATGAGATACAGGTCAAGGTAAAATCAGTTCTACTGGAGAAGAGGGAGAGGAACTTGGAAAGGACATAGCTATGAACCTTAGAACAGCCTCATTTGCTCTCTTCTGCCTCACTTGGCCATGGCCCAGAGAGTGGAATGGATCTTGACTAGAGAAGAGCTCAAGCTTAACAGGAGTATTTTCAAAAGCAGCCGTGCCCAGGACTATCTAAACAGAAAGACATCAGAGAGGGACCTGGCCTCACACCCACGGGCCCCAAGTTCTGTCCTAATCCATGCAGCTTTTCTTTGGGGACTGCATGCAATTTCTTCTGGGAGTCTCTAGGATGTGTGAGTGTGTCCAGGGCATCGTAGGAGGTTTGGAAAGCAGAAGAATTAGACTTATGAGGGAAAAAACGAAAGGAGCTGGAACAAACCAGCCTGGAGAAGGCAACATGAAGACCCAAAAATGTTCCAAGATTTGGGCGAGTTAGTTCAGAGGGAAACACGCAGCAAGAGAGATTTTAATTAAGGAGCTTTAGAACTGTGTGTGCAAGTCTCTGGAGCAGGTACCTGAGGGAGACCGTTAAGAGCACCGTCTGCTCCCCAGTTCTTGTGACTGGGGGAAAGGCAGTGCTCTCTGCAGAGACGGGGTGGGTCTCTGGAGTGAGATGGGAGAGAGTCTGGTTCTGAACCGGAATATCTTGTCTCTCATAAACACACCAAGTGACTGTGTTCACACCTTCCCATCCCCAGCATGTTGTATCCCATGAGATGAACGTCCGTTCATAAATATCCGTGCCCACAGGACAAGCTTGCCCCTGCCTGGCTCAACACAGCCTTTCCCCCTGCCCAAACTCTCCGCGTTCATTTCCCACTTTTCCAAGGGGACACCCTGTCCCACTGTCTTTCTCAGCACTCTGTGAGCACATAGCAATTGGCCTTCACAAACAACAACAACAATAAAAACTAAAGACTTTTAGAGAATTAGGAATTAAGGAACTGAACTCATCTACAGGACCTAAAGATATGTGAGGTAAGGCCTAGGAATTCAGGACAAGGGGTCCAGGGGTTAAGAAGGCCCCAAACCAGGGTGAGAGGGATGGGATGCTGGAATTGGCGAGGAAGTGGGAAGGCTACAGGCAGAGCTCCACTGGAATGTGGAGGAGAGAGGAGGAAATGGGGGCCTAGGGTAAGAGGACTGGAAGGGAGATTTAGAGGAGAGCAAGGAGAGAGAGGAAAAGATACCTGGAGCCAGGAAACCCCATTTGTCAGTTCAAGCCTGGTTGTTCCAGGAAAGAGCACTCTGTCCCACCCTCAGTTCCAGAGTGGGGACACTGGGTTGTGACAGCTCCCATCTTACCATACTTGTCAACCAGGGCCTCTGCTCAGGCTTAATCCATTGCATTGCCCCAGCTTTCCTCCCCCTTCTCAACCACGGGCTGCGTCAACAAGCACCTCTGCTAATTATTCCCAACCTGGCAACACTTTATCCTGGACTAAGAGGATGGTGAGGCTCCCAGGGGTGGGACAGCAGGACCAATGGGTGGGGGAGGAGAGGAGGGTCAGGTGAGCCCTTCAGTCTCTCAGAGTCGTCTCTCACTAGACCTGGCATTGTCTGGGTCTTCAACCCACTAACCAGTCATTCTGCTCTCAGCACCCGGGCCCCATGTGTTCCCCCCTCCCCTGGTTCCCAAGGGCCCCTACCCCCACCCCCATCACAGGTGGACTGAGTTCTCCACTGGCCTCACCCACCGATGCACGTCTTCCCGTCGGTATGGAGCACAAACTTGACATGGCAGCCGCACCGGGGACCCTGCTCTGTGTCATCGCACGTGTGCTGGCAGCCACCATTACCATAGTTGCACGTCACTGTGCAGAGAGGGCAGGAGGCCTGTCAGCTTGCTTCTCCCTGGGCACCCCAGTTCTCCATAACATGGAGACTGGTCCTCTAATCTAGCTGCCTCTCCCACGCTCTCTTTTCTTCCCACCTCTTGCTGCCAAGGCCCCACGCCCTTCCTCTTTGTCTCCCCTCCTCCCCCACTGCCATCCCAGTTATCTCACATTTACAGTCCCGTTGGTTCTTGGTGAGCTCAAAGCCAGGGCGGCATTCGCAGGCAATACCCCCTTTGGGTGTCTCCCGGCAAATGTGAGCACAGCCGTGGTTCTTGTTCATGCAATTCATTCCTTCTAAAAGGGAAGAGGAGGGCGGTGAATGTTCTGTACTCCTGCACGCCTAGAGGAAGAGAAACTAGAAGGGATAGCTGGGGCCTAGGGAAGTGGGAGGATTTCACTGAGGCTACAACACAGAGGAGACTGGCTCCCCCTCACAGGGCCCCTGTCCTGCCCATAGAGCTGGGTGCTAATGAGCAGAGCTCAGAACTATTCTGAATGAAATATAAGTATTGACAGCCAGCCTCCCAACCCTGCATGATCACCCTCTCCTTCACACAACCAAAAACTAGCGTCTAACAGCTGCCCAGCACTGTGCTAGCACTGGGTGGATCTAGGAAGGATCCAGAAAAATGTAAGACATGATCTCTTTCCTCAAAGAGCTTACAGTCAAAGTGGGAAGAAGATAAGTAACATTTATCATGTGAGTGAGGAGTAATTAGTACAGATAATCACTGTACGTCTTATTCAACAAGTATTTATTAAGCTCCTACTACAAGCAGGGCAGTATGTTAGGTTCTGGGGATACGAAGATGAATTAGGCATAGTCTCTGCCCTCAGGGATGTCACAGTCGGCGGGGGTGGGAGGGTAATGGCGGAGTCACAGAAACAGACAACACATACCCCACTACGCCTGCCTGACCCTCCCAAGCCAATCCAAGGAATAAGGCATGGGTGAGGTCCTCTCAGACAGCATCGGCTTATGGCTCAGCCATCTACAATTAGGAGCGACACTCATCTTGGGTCTGGACACAGAGGATGTCCCATGGTAGCCTCAATCCCATACGGACCCCCAGCCCCAAGTGAATTCTCCCAGATTTTCCTGTAACCCCAAGTATCTGTCCATGGAACCCTTAGGATGTAATTGGGTTGAGGGACAAGAGAAGAAAGAGTAGCAGAGGGTGGGACCTAGGGGTCACTGAGGGGAAGCTCCAGAGCAGGTGGAGAGAGAAGCCTGGGAGTGCAGGGCTGGGCCCTCCCAGGTCACAGGCTGACCTTCCGGCCGCTGGATGCAGGTGTGCTGGTTGTCGCTGAGGAAGAAGCCCTCCCGGCAGTGGCACTCATAACTGCCCATCATGTTGACACAGCTCTGCTGACAGCCACCGTTGCCCTCGGCACACTCGTCCACATCTGTGCAGGATAGGTGGTTGGTGAGGCCGTGGGTGCGGGCCAGGGTCTGGTCATGCGCTGGGACTTCAGCACCCAGGGCTGAAAGCAGTCTTAAGAATCCAGCACACATGCACATCCCCTCCACGGAAATCCAACTCCCAGCCTTACGCTAGGCAGTTCTCACCCACTCATCAGCTAACGTTCCACTGCTTGTGAAGAGGCCACCCTAAGAGGGAAGAGCTGGGGAGTTACGCAGGTGGGGAGGGGACATTCCAACATGGCCTCCCTTTCCTTCACCTGTTGAAATTGGGTCTGAAGGCGGAGGAGATTAGGAAAGGAGTCAGAGCAAGAGAAACAGAGATGAAGATGAGGATGGAGATTGACAACGGGGAGGAACTGTGGGCAGCTGGTTGTGATGAGCAGCCAGGGAATCAGGGCTCCATGTGCGGGGAGAGCTTTGGCCACGGTGCTGAGGTTGGAGGCGCAGGGTGGGGAAAGGTAGTGAACTTCAACTCATTGTGGGGCAGGGACCATTTCTGTGGACAGGCCATGACCCCGCCCTTCCTCCCCTTCCCCCATGCCTGGGCTTGCTGCCACATTCCCTAGCCTTTCTCCTATTTTGGTTTAACAAAACAAAGTCTGGTAGCTTGGCGGGGAGGGGTGGGGGAAGAGCTGCCAGGCCACACCCTGATTGCCAACCCCAAATCACCACCCCCAGTCCCCAAAGCCAAGCTCATTCCGGGGCTCCCACTTCAATGCCTTGACTCCATCTCTATGCTACTTACTGCCCTCCCAAGTTCATAGTCCTTCTCAGTTTTCCTTGGCACAGGGAGGCATCAGGGAGATGGACCCAAATGGACCAATCTAGCTCCTAAGGGGCCTGACTCCTAAGGGCCTCATCTGTCCTTCTCTTCCCATCCTCTCTGCTGCACCCTGAAACCCTGTCCTTCACCCTTCTGGCCAAGGGCAGAGAGGCCCAGATCCAGCAGGCTCCTGCCCGAGAGATGCATCTGTAGGGAAAGCCAAGGAGGTAAACGTTTTTTTGCCTTGCTCCTGTCCCATCTCCTACACCCCTGACTTCTCCCTATCCCTGTCTTCCTGCTCTTACCCCGTCCTACATTCTATCCTTCTGTTTGCTCCCTTCTATTCCAGCCTTGTGATTTTGCTACTCTAGCCAAGTTCTTTCCTCTAGTTCTCAGTGGGGAAACTGAAGCCAAGGGCATGGATGACTTAGGGTTCCCCTAAAAGCCAAAGGTTAAGAGTCTGAACCCTAAACCCTAAGGTTAGGGAAGCATCAGCATCCCCCTCCTCCTCATGTTCATCGACATTCCTCCCGTTTATTGAGCACTTACCATGTACTAAGGATTGTACGGGGCTCCTTACACATGTTCTCTCATGGTGAGTCACACAGCAGCCCTTTGAGTGGGATACCACCATCCCTATTGCCCAAGGCTCCACAGCTAGTAAGCAGCAGAGCCAGGATCTGTCTGGAGCCAAATCATCTTCCTACCGTGCTCCACCTCCCGTGACTAAGCCCACTACTGTCATATCCTGGCCCTTCCCCTGAGAACACTTTCTAGCAGCATCTCCTTCACGTTTTTCATCCAGCAGAAGGATTATTTCATCCTCAGCATCTAGTTTCCAGGGGGATGCTGACTTGGTTTTCTATTTTGTGGGAATGCAGCTTTTTGTTCACTTTCCTCTTCTTGCCTGGGAATAGAAAAGGCTAAAAACACCTCCTCCTCCACAAGACATGCCCTGCCCCACCCTCGCTCACCCAGACAGTTGTGTCCATCATGTGCCAGGTGGAATCCATCATAGCAGGTGCATCGGTAATTGCCAGGGATGTTGACACAATCGTGCACACAACCTGCATTATCCTCCCGTTCACACTCATCCACATCTGTGGGCAAACAGGAGTTGAGGCAGCTGGACCCACCCGCGTGCCCCCGACTGTCCCCCCCTGGGTTCAGCCTTATGGTGGTTTTTTAAAAAATATATAACCTCTGTGTATGTTTCTGTATGTGTCTCTGTTTCCCATAGTTACTTTCATAGCCTACAAACTATTTTGCATTTTGCTACTTTCATCTAAACTTAAGTCATAAACATTTTTACGTTTCCATCCAGTCTTTCCAATTATCACTGTACATGGCTGCAAAATATTCCATTATGTTGCTACCTCATAACTTATTAATCCCTTTTCTCTATTGTTAGTTTCCTTCCATTTATTTTTCTATCATAAATGATGCATCAAAAAACATATTCTCCCATATATTGTTTCTTTGAATTTCCTTGGAACAAGTTCCTAAACATGAAATTCCTGAGTCGAAGAGTATAAATAACTTCAAGATTCCTGCTAGTATGACAAAATCACTTTTCAATTCATAATGTCACCAGGAAGGAACGAGTGCACCTTGTGGAAGTCTTAACCAGCACCGAAGGTCATAAATTTAAAATAACAACTCGACTGCTTTAATTTGCATTGCTTTAATTATGAGAAGATGTGTTTGTTTATAGTATGAATTTCCCCTCGGGCAGATTGCCTGTTCTCATTCTTTTGGGGCATGGCATAAGGGTCTAAAGATGGAGGTTCCAGTGTCAGGGAACCTCAGGCCTTAGTCCCATGATTCTGATCCCCCCACCCAGTCAGGCTGTATGGCCGTGAACTGTTCCCACCAGGGCCTTAGCCAGCATATATGGTGGTGCCTTTGTGCAAATTAGAAAATAACACCCTCTCTGGGAAGAAACAGCTTTCCTCCAGCCCTCTCCCCACGCCAGCAGGGACTGCAGGCCTTAGTGTAATGTACAGCGTGGCCAACTGAGAGCAGCTCAGTGGGGGTCTCCCCTCTCCGGCAGGTCCCCCTTCTCCAGGTGCCCTCCCAGTCTCACCTTTGCAGTGTTTACCATCCCCTGTGTAGCCAGACTTGCAGATGCACTTGTACGACCGTGGGGTGTTCTGGCAGATCGCATCGATGTGGCAGTTGTCAGTCCCCTCCACACACTCGTCCACATCTGGCAGGGGCAGAAGGAACACATGAGACCCTCTCTTGGTACCTCCCAAGGGGTGTCTTGAAGGTGGTCCCTCAGGGCAAAATCCCCTCTCCTCTAAAATAGAGGGCAACCCCTCCAGAAGCAGGTGGCCTCCCCTCCGATTTCAGAATCTTTCTGAATTCCTGAAATTCCTGTAATTTCAGGAATTCAGAAAGAACGCCCACTCCCCTCAAAAATACTTAATCCACAATGACAGCTAAAATTCCATCATTTGAAACACTCCTCTTTGATTTAAAAACAAACAAACAAAAAACCTTTGGACTGGGTAGGTAGCACACTTGATTAGAAACATTCAACCTAGGGTGAATTAGTTTACCTTTCTTAGGAGCAGACTTAGAGGGAGGGGGAAGAGAAAGGCACGGGGACAGTGGCCTCTGGGAAAGCGGCAGGGTCCAGCGACTATTGGTAATTCAAGGAGGAAGAAAGGGAGACGGGGCATCTGCGGAATCTTCATCTGCCTCACAATTCTGCTTGAGACCAGGCCTGCTCCCACTTGCCCACCATGGCGCCAAGAATCTTTAAAGGAAAGAAGTTCCATCCCGGAAGATTTGCCTAGGCCCATCCCTCAACAGCAGAGGGACTAGGAGCTGGCAGGGGCTGTGGCACCAGCAACCTGAAGCCTGATAAGTGCAGCCTTTGCGGCTCTCCAGCTGATTCATCCAGGCCCATCCATCCCATCACCCTGAGCTCTTTCATCTAACCCCAGGTGTACCTCGCTCTGACACAAGGTGCTACTCACAGAGCTATGCTGAAGAAGAGGCCACCCAAGATCTAGCAGAAAAGCCAACGTTCAGAAAGGACATAGGAAAGAGAATAATTTATCATCTTTGGGCAAAAGACTCCAACTTCTGGGGCAATGTTACGGTGCCCATAAAGCTGAACCGAAGTAGATGAAAATGTTTCAGTCAAAAATGCGTTATAATTTAAGGCTGTGGAGGTTCGGAGATGACTCTGACCAGCCAAAAGGAGAGACAAAAAAGTAACATGAAGCAGGATGTGTCGAGTGCCACGAGGGCATTAGAGATAAGGAAAGAGGATCCTCAACCCTGGCTGCACATCAGAGTCAACTCCCCTAGGAGATACCCAAGTGCTACCTCCAGAAATTCTGGTCAGCTGGTCTGGGCTGAGACCTGGTCATCAGTATTTTTCTAAAGTTACCCAGGTGAGTCTAATATGCAGCCAGGCTGGAGAATCTCCATTAAAGGGAAGATCGGAGGAGGAAGAGACAACTTCTAGCTGTGAACCAGGAAACCCAGGGTACTGTAGCAAACTGCAAGCAAAGAAATGGGATTTGAAATCAAGATCCTAACCTCCAAGTGTGAGCTGTGGGTCACAGAATTGCTTGGCTTTTGTTAAAATGCAGATTCTTAGGCCTGACTGCTGACCTATTGAATCCAAATCCTTAAGGTGCTTGATATATTTTTTATTGAATGAATGAATGAGTGGATCAGTAATTGCTCCAATTTATAGACACCCATGAGTCCTAGCTTGAAACAGTTAACGGTTCTTTTCTTTTTGATGTCAAGAACTTCCGGGGTAGGACTAAGGCTTCCTGGGGCTAAGAAGGGAACTGAAATTTGGAAGAGTGCCCCCAAACACCTGCCTCAAATCTTCTGGGCTTCTATTCGGCTCTGCACTCTACTCTCCAACTCTTTGACCCCTCTGCAGCAGTCCACCACCCCAGTGATCTAATTGCTGTAATTCACACTTAGTCTCCACCTCCCTCAGGCTCTGCAGTCCTGGTATCTGCCTGCTAGCTCACCCTAGGAAGTCATCCCAAAGTGAATGGATGGAGAAGAGGGGGCATACAATTCTAGTTAATGAGACAGGGCAAGAGGGACCTGTGTAGATAGTAAGAGGCTGCATGGGGCTTCCCTGGTGGCGCAGTGGTTGAGAGTCCGCCTGCCGATGCAGGGGACACGGGTTTGTGCCCCGGTCCGGGAAGATCCCACATGCCGCGGAGCGGCTGGGCCCGTGAGCCATGGCCGCTGAACCTGCGCGTCCGGAGCCTGTGCTCCGCAACGGGAGAGGCCACAAAAGAGAGAGCCCCGCGTAAAGCAAAAAAAAAAAAAAAAAAAAAAAAAAAAGACGCTGCATGGAGAATCAGTTTGTCCAACTGATGAAGAGAAAATGGTACTAAGAAACGCCCTATTGTAGAAAGACAATAGTCAGCCAGTCCCAGGTTCAAATCCAGCCCTACCACTCTCTAGGGCGTGTTTTCTGATTCTCTTATTTGTTCCTCTTTAAAATGGGGACGATAATCCCTTCTCATGAGAGGCTGTGAACAGCTGATGAGATAATTTGTGTAAAGTACCTAACAAAGTATCAGAAGCTTGAGATGATAATTATTAAATCACTGATTCAGATAACAGGTGCTCTATGACTGTGCTAAGATAGTAGCCACTACACACATGTGGCTATTTAAATTTAAATTACTTTAAAATTCAGTTCTGTAGTTGTCCTGGCCACAGGCCAAGTGCTCAACAGTCATACGTGGCTAACGGCTACCACAGTGGATAGCACAGGTGTGGAACATTTCCAACATCGCAGGAGGTTCTACTGGACAGCACTGCTTTACGAGTTCTGAATAAGGGATACCCTGGGCCCGAGTGGACCAAAAAAACTCCCTGAGGAGTGGGACTCAAGTTTGAGTTTTGGAAGTTGGGTAACCATTAGACAGTTAGAAGGGGAAAGGACATTTCAAGTGCGGTTAAATGCATGAAGAAAGACCAGGCACTCTGAGGTCCAAGTCCTTATTCTCTGTCCCCACATTTGCACATGCCCTCCATGTTGGGGAAAATATCTTTTAACAACTAATTCTAATATTTGAATGGAATCCAAAGTTTTAGATGTTCTTATTGGGTCCCCCGGAGGCAAAGGGACTGGTTGATCACCCCCTTCCCTGTGGTAACCCTTGTGAGTCTTAGAGGCAGGTACAGAGCACTGGGCAATGCCAGTGACTAATAATCATCCTGTTCATCCTGCTTTGAGCCCTCTTCCCCTTCTGTGTCTCTCCATCCCTTCCCCTTCTTTGTCTCTCCATCCCTTCCCCAGCGGCCAGGACAACTTGGAAACTCATCTGGAAGCTCCTCCTCTAGGGCCATCTCAGAGGTACATGCTTGTCTCTGAATCAGCTGGAGCTTTACAACAGTCTACATCAGGCTGGGCTCCGAGTTCTTCCGTTTGCCTCTGATTCAATGCTCACCGGTACTACAGAGTGGATCCTTATGCTGACTGCAGCAAACCCAGGCTTCCTGGCAGAACCTTTAGACCCTTCAGGCAGTTGGGCTTTTCCTGCCATCTTACCCCTCCCCCTCATTCCCTGCTCATAATACTTATCCCTCTCCAACACCTAAACCATTCTACCCCTTTTCACGCATTCACACATCTCATTCTTCACATTTGAAATGCAGTCCTTTCTTTTTTCTTGTAGCCACACTGTTCCCAGCTTCCCAAAACTGGCTCAAAAATTGTCTTCCTGGTAAGCCCTATTCCTGGTAAGTTCCAGGTCCTAGGGGACTCAGTTTGCCTCAGCTCACTTGCAGCTATTACTGAGTTGCTCTGCTAATACTTTAAAGCCATCTTGTGTGGCGTGTTCAGCTTTCCTCACTTGGCTGGTCACTCACTGAGGATGGAATTATTACTTGGATGGAATCTTTTGAAGCAGAACAAGCCTAAAACAGAGCTCTGAAGTAGGGCCCCAAATTATACCCAGTGTCTCCTTTTGCCAGTTCTTTCAGAGCTCCCCCCACATGTGCCCACCCCCAATTTGTCCATGCAGGGATCCCTTCAACACCCATGGGCACAGTCTCATCTTACTTCATTCTCTCAGGGTGCAGGTGTTTACTAGCTGGCCTGACAAACCAGGTGATACTGTTGGGCAGGAATTGGTTTAGACCAGTGGCTGCACCCTGGGATTCCCAGGGGACCTTTTAAAAAATGTGATTGTCTGGGGACTTCCCTGGTGGCACAGTGGTTAAGAATCCGCCTGCCAATGCAGGGGACATGGGTTCGAGCCCTGGTCCGGGAAGATCCCACATGCCGCGGAGCAACTAAGCCTGTGTGCCACAACTACTGAGCCTGCGCTCTAGAGCCCGCGAGACACAACTACTGAAGCCCACGCGTCTAGAGCCCCTGCTCCGTAGCAAGAGAAGCCACCACAATGAGAAGCCCGCACACCGCAATGAAGAGTGGCCCCCGCTCACCACAACTAGAGAAAGCCCACGCGCAGACCCAACACAGCCATAAATAAATTAATTAATTAATTTTAAAAAATGTGACTGACTGGGCACTCTCTTAGACTAGCTGCATCAGGATCTCCAGGGTGAGTCTGGACTGCTCTCTGTCTTCCTTTCCCAACTCAGATAATGTGATAGACTATTTGCCCAAGCTGGGAAGAGACCAGGGGCAACAACATGACAGAATGTTTGAGAAAAGGGGTTCTGGAGTGATACTGTGTCTGTTCAAATGCCAGCTGCATGCATGTCCTTGTGGTCCTGGGCCAGCCTCTGAACTTGCCGGCTCCTTCCTCTGTAGATGGGAATAATGATAACAGCACCTCCTCATGGGGCCACCATGAGTGTCAAATGAGTTAATACTTATCAAGTACTTAGCACTGCAGTACAGGCATACAGTAAATGCTCAATAAAGGTCGTTATTTTATTCCTTCTCTCCAACCTTCTCCCCAGTATCCTTTCTGAACCCCTCTCCCCTTCCCCCTTCCCCTTACCAAAGCCCCATTTGAGGCCTGGTGTGGGGAGATGCGGCACTAGGGGAGCACGTGATGGTACAGGGAATTTGGGGGAGACATATCCTTAAAGGTATCTGTGTCACTGCCTACTCTGCCCATGCTGGGAACTGCCCAAGCAGCAGGTGCAGTGGGTGAGAGGCCAGTTGGGAACCAAAAAGCTGCCCTCCACAATCCTCTGTAAAGGCTGTCCTTTTGTGCCCTTTCCCCCACCCCAGGCACTGGCCTGGATCACAAGCTGAATCAGGGGAGAGTGGTGGCTGCAAAGACACCACAGACGAGCCAAGACCTCCCTGCCTCACCTTCTCCTGGCATGAATGCACAGGTCTGTAACGGCAGCAGCTTTTCCCCGCACCATCTGACGTTTCTTCTGGATTTGCTTCAGCACCTAACAGAGCACTGCATAAATTCTGCTAAACAGGGAGGAGGGGTGGGATGAGGTGGGGGATATGAGGGTTAGAGGACGGACTAGAAAATGTGGATTATTACAACACAGGCTTAAGCATTAAGATTCCCTTCTGAGGATGGGGAAGTGTACCCTAAAAGGGAAGCAGGAGGACCCCCAAATAAACACTTTATCTGCTTCAAAATTTTGCCCAGGTCCAGCTCTGGAATAACCAGGGCAAATGAGCAGGAATGCAGGCTGCAGAGAAGCAGATGCCCGTAGGTAGAGTCTACCCCATCTTTACGTTACTACAGTTGTCACCTTACTACTCAGAGGGGCTGGGGGTAGTTGTGGACAAATTTGCTGGGCCCATTGCAAAGGTCCAAAGGAGCCTGCTTGGTGTCATGTGCCCACATGGCTGTGGCATCCTTCTTGCCCAGCCAGGATAGCCCAGGATGTTTGCTGTGTCTACCTCATTCCTCTATTTTTCTCTCTTGAAATGCCTCACCCATCATTGAGGACCGAGTGTAGGTGCCACTGCTGGGAAGCTACCTTTGGCTGGTGCAGCTTTCTCTAATTTACTCTTTCTCTTTAACTCCGAAGGCATTTACTGTCAGGTTCTCTCATCCTCTGACCAATCGCTATCTTGTGATGCCTCTTACATGCTACCTTACACCATTATTTAACTTTTGGTTCCTGTGTATTATCTTCCTATGGAAGCTCTGAGCTCCCTGAGGCCATGGCTTCTGAATCTTTGAAACCTGTATAGCAGCTAGAATAGAGTTGAGCATATTCATTCAACAAACAGTTATTGAGCATTTGCAACATGCCAAGCACTGTGCTAGGCGCTGGGCATTCATCAGCGAACAAGACAGACTAATATATATGTATATATATGTATACATTTTTTTTTTAATTGGGGTATAGTTGTTTTACAATGTTGTGTTAGTTTCTACTGTACAGAGAAGTGGAATTCCTTGTGCTGTACAGCAGGTTCTTATTAGTTATCTATTTTATACATATTAGTGTATATATGTCAATCCCAATCTCCCAGTTCATCCCACACATGCCCCCCGCCCCGTCCCCGCGCTTCCCCCCTTGGTGTCCATACGTTTGTTCTCTATCTGTGTCTCTATTTCTGCCTTGCAAACCAGTTCATCAAGACACACTAATATATTAAAAGCATTTAGTAAATATTTGCTAAACAGATGCATGGATGGATGCATGGATAGATGGACGGGTTGGTGGGTGAGTGGATGAGGTCCATACTGTGGCATCCTTTCTGTTCTGTGTTACTGCAAAGAAAAAGCTTCTTTTCTCTCCTGTAACCCCACAACTGTTCTGGGTAGAAGACAGTCCCAAGAAATTTAGTTTTAAGTTAAGGGTAGGGAGACTGGTAACTCAGAAATGGTAAGATACCCACTTAAAGACATCTATTTGGTCATGCTGAAGCCAGAAGAGATGGGACCAACAAATCTAGTATAAGAGGGAATCCTATAGAATACACAGGTCCTCAGGGTCTTAGATGCTATTTGGGACTACTCAGGCATCTCTTCAGAGTATCCTTGTCAGATAGACGTCCCCCAGCCTCAGTGCTAACACCTTCACGACAGGGCACCAGGGGCCAACGTTCCATTGCTGCTCCTGGTCAGTTCCCCTCTCCTTTCTTCCATGTTGCCTCCCACATCCAAGTAACATCCAGAGTAGAACCAGCTCAGGTTTTGGCCATGACACCCTAACCTGCAGCATGTGCACGTATGTGTACCTGCATATGTGCATATCTGCTCATATGCAGGTACCCGTATGTGCACATGCTGGAGCCTGGCATCCCAGCTCCGGCTTCTCAGGCTGTCTTCCCAATTTGGAACTGGGCTGTGACCTCAGCTGGAGCCTGGGCCCATCCTCAGCCTGGACAAAGCCTAGTCAGGGATGAACAGGCTTGGAGAGAGTCCAGGAAACCACACAGACGACCCTAAGGAGAGGAGACAGAGTATTTTGTTCTTTTTAAAAAAGTACGCTTCCCTCTCCTACAAGCTTAGCCTGCTCAACTGAAGAGCCAGGAAAAGCAGTTGGCGCTTGGTGACTGGAGAGGTGCAGGGCTGAACTTGACAGTGTCCTATCTTATTCCTAATCCAGCTCCTTGCTTAATTGAATGTACCCCTAAATGGACAAGAATTTTCTCCCTTTCAGTGTGGACTAAACCAACAACCCTGAGTCAGAGGTGTTTAGAGGATGGGTAGGGTAGAGGGTAGTGGCAGTGGGGAGGCAAGAACAGAATACCGGGGAGGGAGTCAGGCCGTGGGCTGAGACACATTCCCTTTTCATGATGATCAGTCTTCTCTCTCCAAATTGATGGGAAAAAATAACAAGATAAACAGTGATGATGTCAGATGATGTATAATTCCATTAAGCACGCAAAGTTCTTTCATGTAGGCCATTTCATGTGGTTCTCAAACAGTCCTGTCTCTCACTGAATCGATGAGGAACACGCCCAGAGACAGTATCTTGGGAAAGAGAAAACAGCTAGTGCACAGCCAGGACACAGGTTTTCTGACTCCCAGTCTGGTGCTCTCTCAGTATACAATGTATTTTATAAACGTATGAGGGAGGAATCATGCCTTAGCTGTCATCGCGCCCCCCCGCCCATCCCCACCCCGACTCAGCACTTAGTTCAGCATGAAGCAAGCGTCCACTATGGAACCACGGAATGGCCTGGAACTGACATTCGGATGTTCCTGGGAGTAAGTCAGCAGTAGGCATACAGATGCTCCCAGGCTTTGGGCATGGGGGCAGCAGGGAGGAGGGCAGGGCTGTGTGTGGGCCGCGAAGGAGGGTGGTTGCACCATGGTGGGAGCAGACAGAGTTCCAGTGAGGAAGGGGTGGGCAGTGCAGCAGCGGGCAGGTGTCTCCTGCCCTTGGATTCACTAGGCTGGGCGAAGCAGCTGGTTAGAAACAAAAACAAACACCAGGGATACAGGTTCCTGCTGTTAACAGCTTCAAACCGCCAGAGGAAAACTCCAAATAAATATAATTAGAAACTTGTAAAAACGTCCTCTCTGTAAACCTGCTCCCCAGGGTCTACCCTTTAAGCGCCCCCCTTCTCTCAGTTCTCCCCAAGCCCACATATCCTGACACTCCACCCTCTCCGAGGGATTCCTTAGATCTGTTTCCTTATTCTGGATCTTCTCTCCAGCCCAGCAGCTCCTGCCCAGGTCTGTCCTCAGCTGTTACCATCAGTGACCAGAGGCAGATAGCCCCTGGCCTGAGGACCTGACATCCAAACCCCACAGATCTCTAGGGCTATGGTTCTAGCCACAGGGAAACCATAGGTAAGAGTGAGGGCCACCACACCCTATTTAAGGGGCATCATTCTGCCTGTAGGGCCAAATTGCAAAATCCAATGGCAACTACAAGACGGTGCCTTGGTCTGAAAAGGGGAGATGTCTAGGTTGGAGCACAATAGAGAGAGCTAGTCTTGGAAACTGAGACTATATGGTGTGGGGCAAGAACTGGGGCCCTGGGGCCTTGCCCAGAGAGTACTCAGTTCCCAGGACACAAACATTTCAGCTCTACTTCCCAATGCAGTTGGATACACGTACCTTCGCACACACAGAAACACACACGTGTCCTGCAGGGGCTGTTTCCAGGGGGAAATACCCCACTTAAGGACACGGTAAGAGCTATCAGGTATGTGAGGCCCCAGGAAAGTGGGGGTGGGGGTGAAGAACAGAAGAGTAGCCACATGACATAGACTCGGGCAGGAGAGAGTGAAGCAGGGCCCAGGGAGAAAAAGGCATGAGATTCAGGTGAGAAGCCTGGGGAGCCCCAGCTGCAGGACTGGGGCTTGCTATAGTGTCTTCCACCTTCAGCAGGAAGGATTTTGAAGAGATGCATAATCTCAGAGCTGAAAGGGACCCTACTGATACTCTCGTCCATTTCATAAGTGAGGAAGAGAGTTTCAGTTATTTCCTCAGAGGCCCCAACCCTCGGGCTCTGCATTTACCTAAAGCCACTGGTACCTACCAAACTTCCCACCCTGTGCCATCTGGGGCTAGCAGTATGTGGGCATGAAAAGAAGAGAGTGGCCAGTCTGGTGACAGAGGGGCCAAAGGGGACGAGGAGGGGAGGGTCCACGTTCCCACTTAGTGCAGGCAGCTAGCTCCTCTACCCCTCAAACATCCCTGGGTTGGCAGTTGTATCACTTTTCCCCCCAAGGACCGGCAGTCCCTCTGTTTCCAGACTCCTGTCTAATAACTGAGCCTGAAGAAGCTGTCCCCAGGTCTGGGCCTCTTGTGGGTACCGCCAGCCTCAGAGTAACTCTGCAGTTTCCAGCCCTGACAGGGACTCTTTCTTATGAGTGGTCATGTGCTAGGGGTATGGGACGTCAAAGGAGGCCCACACCCTGACACGCAGGGACCAGAGCCGGGGGTAGGGACTGGGGTTAGTTCAGGCAGCAAGCTCTTTACCTCCATCTTCTCAAGACGGTCTGAAGCCATCCATTCCCTTCCCCCATGCTCAGTTCAAGGCTCGGGACCTAGCCATTCCACTTCTTTACTTCTCCAATGAAAACAAAATGCACGTTGCCTGCTTCCTTTTCCCTCTCACCAGAGCACAGACACACACTCACACACCCTGAGTCATGCACACGCACGCTCACACGCCCCAGTGAGTGCACACCGCGCATTCCCAAACTCACACCCAGGGCCGGCTCCTTTTACAACAGGTCCCAGCCACTTACATCTCAAACCAGTTCTCATGTGCTCGGATTCCTGAAGGTTTCAGGAAACAGTCTCATTTAGGGGTGCTGATAACTTTCTTCGTTCTCTGCCTGTAGTAATTCTGGCCTCGGTGTCGTCTAGTCCCCTCTCTCTCATTCCACCCTGCAGAGACTCGGGAGATGAAGGGTGAGAAGGGGAAAAGTTCTCCCCTGGCTCCAGGCTCTCCCCACCCCCTTAGAGGACATGTCACTGAGAGAAGAGAGGTCAAAGGGATTCCTGAGGAATTTCTAAGCAGTCCACCCCCACCTCTCCACCCTTCTGGAAAAATGAGGGGTGGGGGTCAGGCTTAAAGGGAAGATCAGGCTGCAAGAGTGAAGGCTGCCTCTCCCTCTCTCTCCCCAGTGTGGCCTGGATGGGGCACGGGCAATAGCCGGCTGCCCACGGGGCCACCCTCACCCGCTGACACCGTTATGGTTTTCATTTCATATTTTGGAGGGAGGGGCTAGGAGGAACAGTCCCCTCACTGTAAGAGCCGGCCACAGGAGCCCAGGGAAGCGGGGAGGAGAGGAAACAGCCACATTAAAGAGGAAGAGAGGCGTGGGGGAAAGAGAGAGAGACACACACATACACCCAGACAGAGACCCGGAGAGACGCATCGAGACAGAGAGACACTGTCTGCTGCCAGATGAACGCTCTCAGTCGCAGGGATGGTGTTACTTGGAAGCTCTAAATATACGACTTTATCAAAATTCTATCCCTAATGAGGAGAGGAAACAACCAGGTAAACTAAATGGCCAGGCTGGCTCTCCCAGCCGGCCCTGGGGACAAGTTTTCCCCAGGAGGCCAGGAGACCTTTTCATTCAGCTGTAACCTGAGCCCCATGCAAGGATTAGGTCTTTTTAACCACTGCTGCACACCACCACCCCCCCTCAAAAAAAACAAAGCAAATTAATGCTTTTAAGTTAACAATTATCCTGGTTATCCAGTCTGTCTACTTTAAAATACACAGACAGGCACTTGAAAAACACTCAAAATCATGTACCCTCATGCTCACTCATTCCCAGTCACACACACAGTTCTCAAAGACACTAAAAACATCTGTATACATGCTTAACAACTAACTCACAACAGAGACATACACCAGCTATGTCACCTGTGGGTGATCATGGTAAACCTCACACACTCACACACACACACACACACACACACACACACACACACACCTGCATACTCAGGGTTCCCTTCTGTGTCCCTCCCCTCCAATCCATTCCACACCACTTTGGTTCTCCCCTGGTGAATCTCTGGAGGAAAGGGACAGAGGCCCAGATATACCCAGTGCTATAGTAACTCTTGGCAAGATACTTGCCAAGGTTATTTGTATTTTAAAGACTTGCTAGAGCTTCATTTAAAAGCATGTGGCATTCAAAGCACACCTTCTGGCACTGGTGATACCCTGGAGATATGTCTGAGAGCAAGGAATGTCCACAGCACCGTCTATGGATTAGGCTGCCCTGCCCGGTCAATACTTGTCCTTCCTGCAACACTGGCCTGTAGATTTGGGACCAGAGATGTCCCCCTATACCAGCAAACCTGTTGTGAGGCAACTCTAGAAGACCAGGTTGATAAACTTCCTGAATAGTAGGGTTAAAGGTAGCTGAAACGACAGGCTTGGAATCTACACCCAGCTAGACTCAGGGATCAGAAGGAAGATGTGAAGCTAACTGCAGCCCAGGCAGAGCAAGTGTGGCTCGAATGTGAGATAAGCAGTGGGCAAAACTATAGTCTGTAAGCTCCTTGAGGGCAGGGCCTCCGCTCTGGCTACATTTCCCACAGCAGCAGCAGGATGAAATGCAAGAGGGAGCCCTGAAGTACCTCCGAGAGATTCTGAGTCCCTCTGTCCCTGAAGGATAGGTTGATCTCTCAGGCTTGAAAGCCTTGGCTTGACGGCACCTGTCCCTTCTCGGAGTCTCCATCTGCCCCACAAACCGCCCCTGAATATACTGCTTGCTCCTCCGTTTGGCCCCGGCCTCACTAGGCCACTACAGACACTGGCTTCAACTTGAAAGAGGCCCTTATCTCGTCTCTAGATTACTGCATGAAATCTGTTCCTTCCTTCAGACTAAACTCCCTAGCTAATTCCATGTTATGAGTAAGTCAGCATGCACTACAAAAACCACCTTTGTTTATGAAAACACAAGCAAATCCACAGTGGGAGAGGGGCTACTCCCAGCCTGGGGGTGGCAGTGGTAGTGGGCTGTCTGGAACCAGGACTAGAGAAGAGGCAGTTTGGGGTTGGAAGGGGTGGGGGTGGGGTCTGGTATTTGACAGCCAAGGGTCTCTAGTGTTTGGGTTCTGTTAAAGGACAGGTTGCAGGAGGAAGGGGGTAGTTGAAGAGGCAGTGCTTGGGGAGAAAAGGATGGCACTGATATAGCACCTTCCTTTTAAGAGAGCGGGAGCCCATCGAGGACACAGAGCAGCTTACGAGCCAAGTGCTCAGACTCCAGGACACAGCGACCCGACTGCCAGAGACTCAGACTTCCCCAACTCCCAAGTTCAACTTTCCCTGGTGGCCCAGCCACCTCCACACCCCAACTTGGCTTCAAGAAGCCCCTAGGACAATAGGCAGAATCATATTCTCCTGGGCAAAGCTGTGGCATGAGGAATTTTCTTTTTGTCCATATAAATCTCTTCCTGGGTGAGGACTCGATGGGGGAAGGGTGCAGCAGGAGGTCAAGGGGGAGGGGAGTCTGTCCCCAAGAGAACTGTAGCCCACCAGCCTGGTTTCTGCCAGCACAGCCTTGGGACTGGCCAGGCAATGAGCCTGGGGTCAGGGATGGGGGCGGGAGGGCCTCCCTGTCTCTCTCTAATTCCTAGAGGGATCTGTCAGAGCTCCCCAGCCTGGAATTTTACTTTGTTATTTTAATGCAATTCTGACCTGGATTTAAATGGAATTGGAAACCCAAGGCCTTAATAAATAAATATTATGATAAGAAATGAAAGCCATGCAAGACGAAAGAGATTTCCCCCCAAACAGGCAGAAATGCGACATTCTTGCCGAGAGCCAGAGTCACAGAAATTTTCTTCTCTTCTTCAGCCCCCTACCATCCAGAGGGAGACAGTTGGTTTTTTGGTTTTCCTTAAAAGATCCTATCTTTGTTTAACATTTTTCTGATAAGACAACTTCGAAATTTCTGTCTAACTTTGAAGACTGGGGGCGAGGGGAAGAAATATAGCATGGCTGAAAAAGTTTTCATTCTTTCAGTCTGTCCAGGCCAGAACTTAAGTTTTCTGACAATGTTTGAGAGGAGAGAAGATTCTCTCTCATACTTCTGGAGGACAAGAAGTCTTTGGAAGATGCTGGGGTGACAATGAAGTCAGGCAGAATTCTGAGATGCGTGGTCACTTCTGCCCAGGGCTCCCCAAACTTCTCACTCACCCGCACCGCCCCTGGCTCCTCCAGCCTTTCGCCTGGGGCGCAGCGCCCAGAGGTCAGGCCCCCAGCCGAGGAGTGCGGGTGCACAGTGCCCGCTCCTGACAGCAGCACGCCTCCCAGCACCTGCCCTGCCCCTCGGAAATCGCGCCCCCGCCCTCGGGCCCTGAAGCCCAGGCAGCCCGGCGCCCGCGCGCCCCTCCTTCCTTACCTTGCACGGCTTTGCTGTGCTGGGCGGCGCGGGCGTGGACCAGCAGAACTAGCAGGCAGAGCCCGGGCACGCGTCCCGAGCCCATGGCTGAAGCTACGGGCGGCCGGGCGGCCGGGGCCGGTCTCGCGGCCCGGGGAGGGCGGAAGCGGGCCGGGCCCCCTCGCGCCGGAGGGGGAAGGGGAGGGGGTGCCCCGCCGGGGCCGGGCCGGGGGGTGCGGGCGCGGGGCGCGGACCGCGGCGCCCTTGGCGAGAGGCTCCCGATGCTGCCGGCTTCTCCCGGCCCGACGCCGGGGAGAGCGAGGCGGAGAGAGGGACGAGGCTGGGGGCGCCCGGCGCCGCTGACGGAGGGGAGCCCCCGCCCTCTCCAAGCCCGGCTCCGCTAGCGGCGGCGGCGGGGCTGCTCCGTATAATCCCACCCAATTCCCAGCTTCGTCTGGAGAGAGCTGCAGCGGAGAGCGCGCAGAGCCCGAGCGAGGGACCTGAGAAAGGGGAGGGGAAACGCAGCGCCAGAAACACGCCCTTTCTGCCTCTCTTTCTTCCTCCCTCGCTCTTTCTCCTTCTCTCAGGCTCCGTCTCTTTTTCTTCGCCTTTCTCCTCCTCCTCCTCTTTCTCCTCCTCTCCTCGCTCCTTTTCGTTTTCTTCCTCCTCCCCCTCCTCCTCCACCACCTCCTTTTCCGTGCCCTTTTTTCTTTCAAATGGGGCCTCGGCGCGGCGGCCGCTCCCCCTGCGCGCCCGGGCGCGGCGGCCCCCTCCCCAGGCTGCCGGGCCGCTGCCTGCAGGAATTTACAATCCGGCGCTGGGGGAGCGGGCCCGGTCTCCATGGAGACGGCTTCCCCGGGAGCAGGGAGGTCAGGCGCAGACCGCGCACAATCAATGGATCAATGCAAGCACCGCTCGGCTCCAGACCAAACAGCACCCGGCTCCGGCTCGTCCTGTCTACCGGCGGAAAGAGTGGGGGAGCTAGGGTGCGCCCCCGCGCTCGCACGCGATGAGGGCTGTGCGACGCAGGTTTGCACTCACACCTACAACAGGAGACAAAGAGAGTGAAGGGTGTCGGGGAGGCTGGGCTAGACCGGACGGGCACTCAGGCTTGCTCGCCGACACATCCCGACACGCGGGACACAGCCACACGGGACCTCGAAAAACTGAGAGCGGCTCCGACAGCGGGTCGAGTTACGCCCTCCCAACTCGCACCTCCACCACAGACCCCACACCCTCAGGACTCAGTCCCCAATTCGTAGTGCCGAGTCCACTTTAATTGAGGACCAAGAAGAAAGTAGCCTTTCCCCAGCTGAAACTGCCAGCTCCAGGGCAGACTCCCTTGCAGTTAAGGCCTCGGAGAGAGCCCACCCGGCACCCTACCCGCACAGACCTGGGTTTATGTATAAAAAACAGTCACATGCGCTTAGCACAGGGGCAAAGGCTAACACGCAGAAATCTGCCTATGTGTGTAAACACAGAGACCCAAAGATAGGCACAACATTCTCCTCCATACCTGCCCTCCCACCTTCAAGATGTGGTCCCCACCAGAACATTCTTAAGCCTTCATCCTTCCAACTTGCAGGAGCAGAAAAGGAAAGATAAACGATATTTTTAAAAATAGGGGCAAAGTGTGCCAAAGGAGCAGTGTCCCTGAACCGTGGACAACACCTCCTGACGCATTTACCAGCTCTGCATCTTCTCTCCTTCCATTCTAGCGGAAAGATGAAGGACCTCTTGAAAGGTGGTGAGAGCTTTCTTGGAGTATGGAGCTTTGGTCAGAATGAGACTGCCAGGCCCCAGCCAGCTACTTATGCTTCAGAGCCAGTCTTCTGCAGGGAAGAGACCTTTGGGACACAGACTAACCTCAGAGAGCCCTCAGGGTACCCAGGAGGAAGGGACAATGACCGGGCTCCCCCTGAAAATAACTCAGTTCTTAGACCCTTGACATTGACAGCCCACATCAGCTGGGGTGACAGCTCTGCTTTGTCAGAAGCTTCCTTAACCCCCAGGGAGAAGAACTGAGCCCTTTCTCCCCTAGCGATCCAGTGGAAAAATAGGAGGATGCAAACAGACTTGGGCATCTGGGTTTCTCATCCTGGTTCTATCCCGGGACAAAGATTACCTTTGGGCAAGTCACACCTCAGTGGGCCTCCGTATCCTCATCTAGAAAACAAGATGGCAGGTTAGCTCAGTGATGGGAAGGAGACAGTGCCCTTAAGAAGCCTGGGGAAGGAGGCCTTGGGAACCACTGCATGGCATGAGAGATGACGGTTGGGATGGGAGCATATAGACCGTGGGAATGGTGTGGAGGCCACAAAAGGTTGGGTCAGATGATCTCTGAAGTCCCTTTCAGCCCTGTCACTCTAGGACTCCCTCCCTCCTTCATTACATTGGCAAACCCCTCCCCTTGAAGCAACTTTGCCTGCTGCCACCAATTATGTATAGGGCTAGAGGACAAGTGCAAACCTGCCATCCTCTCTGCCCTAAACAGGAAAGTGGTTAAAAAGAAAGAAAGAAAAAGAATTGGAGGTTGCCAGACGGTGCCAGATCAACATGGGGGCACAGAGCCTGATTAGCTCCCCCAAGGCAGGGAAGGGAGATTGCACTGTGCTTGCTTTGTCTCTGCCTTGCCTTGGACACTGGTGTGAGGTCCTCTGGGTCCCTAGGGAGGAGGGCTCCTGCCCACCCTCTAAACCACAGGTGAGGTGGGCATTGAGGATTCCGTATGGGCTGATTAACAGGTTAACTCAGACCTTCTCTCCAGTTCAGCATGATTTCCTGGTCCTCTGAATGTGGACATTGACCTGGCTTGGTGGGGAGCGGTGGCGGGAGAGTGGTGGGCCTCACCTTAGCCACTGTATCTCTGGGAGGCTCAGTGTCTTTGACTCTAGTTTCCTTTTTTCCCCTCATTTTCCTGTGTTCGTCTCCTCTGCTCCTCTAGGAAGGTGAGTTTTCTCCACATCTGGGCAGAAGAGGCAGTTCCCTGCCCAGCTCCCCACCATCCAATCTGGTACCCTCAGCCCTTCAGAGGATTCTATAGGAGCAGAAACAGTCTTATATCACCAGGGTACTGTGAATTGGGGTGCGGGTCACATTGCCCTATGCCCTGTTCACTTCTGCAGGGACTCACAACCGGATAGGGACTCAGGAAGATGACAAGGAAGGAATAATGAGATGGCTCGTGCAAGCGCTACTACAAAAGCAGCTGCACACGCCATACTGGCAGGGGCAAAACATCCCTGCGTTCTCTAGGCCTCCCACACTCACCTCAGGCGGCAGTTTGCTCTGGGGCTTTACTTTCCTTCAGGGAGACCTCTGACATTCACTTGGTTCTAATTTCTCTTGCAAATGTCTAGGGAGAGGATGGGGTTGGGGGGCCCATAGCCAATACATCTTGGTTCTGATCCTGCTTGTAAGGACACCTCTGCCAGGGCTCTGTCACATTCAGGGACTTCACCTCCCCTGCCAACTCTCCTTCCATGAGGCTTTGCCTTTTCTCTCTGCTCCTGAGCTTCCCCATCTGTAAAATGAAGCCAGTGCTTCTATCTTGACAGGAAATTATAGTCTTAACGGAGAACATGTACATATTGAAACAACACTACCCCAAGTTCAACACTACCCCAGGTTCTATTTTGGGTGATTTATTTCATTTCTCTGAGCCTCAGCTTTCTCATCTAGAAAATGGATAGGCTCATACAACCTCATAAGTGAGGCATAAATCCCTGTTTAACTACATGGGCCTTAGAGTAAAATAAAACTGCAGTTCAAATCTCAGTTGTGTGACTCAGATAAATTACTCAGTCTCAGTGAGCTTCAGTTTTCTCTTATGACAAAAGGAATAAAAACCTCATAGGGTTATGGTGTTAATTAAATGAGATAATGAATGGAAAAGCCCTGGCACATAGTAGACATTCAATAGGTGGTGGCTATTGTTGTTATTTCCACTACTTCTCAGAAGGAACAAAGACCACAAGTGTTTGATAGTAAAGGTATAGTAGTGCCTGGGAAGGAGCAGTCTTGTCCCAGGCCAGGGTTTGACGTAGCTGGGTATGAGTGCGGCTAACTGGGCTCGAGTCTCACCACCCTCCATAGGTTCCTGTCTGTCACACATTCCTACTGAAAAGTTTCCAAAAATGCCATGCATTCCAGCACACCGCCCTTGTCAGCAGCACTTCCAAATTGGAAAGTTGGAAGGAAACTTACCTACCAGGTAGAGTAGCTCCGGAACCCCTCTTTCCGAACCACCTTGCACCTCCTACCCTGCCTTAAGAAGGCACAGACACACTGAGACACAAATTAGAGCTCACGCTACCATTTTCTCAGTGCTTTTCTCTGTGCCAGGCACTCCATCACTAGCTGATCAGGCAAGAATTGTTATCCTCATTTTGTTGTTGGGAAAACTGAGGCTAAAGTAAGGTCAACCTGCCCAGATGACCAACTAAGAAGGGACAAAGCCAGGACTTGGGGCCCAGGCTTGGCTCTGAAATGTGTATACCCTCTCCATTCTCTATTCTGCCTCCTCTGAAAACACAGAGAACCAGTATATTCTTGCTACCGTTACAGTTTAATCATTTGGGGCAGACCAGCCCCTTCACACACAAGAGGTAAGAGGACAGTACCCTTACTCTGGAGGCTCATACAGGAGTAAAATTTCAGAAGACTTTAGCCATCAACTTGTCTAATGATGAGAGGTCACATGACTGCCCTCGGTCACACAACATATTACAGAGGCAAAGCTAGAAGCAGAATCCATGTCTCCCCTGACTTCTGACTCCTGGGTCAGTGCTCCTTAGTCAGTACCTCAGAGCTGCCCGTCTCCCTTCCAGTTCTCCCTTTTCCTGATGATTTGATCAGTCACGAATCCTTCTGTCAAGAGGCATATGGTACTTGTCTCATATCCTCCCCCCCAACACACACTGTCCTAGGCCCTCTAGAGTGTACAAAAGAAATAGAAAATGTGATCCCTGATCAAAGAGGTGTATCAGCACCAGTGTATGATTCCAGACCTTCACATCACAAGGCAAATCCCCCAAATGCCCTGAGTCTTACCAGGAAGGCAAGATTTGTATATGCAAAACAACATCTGAATGCAACATCAAGGAATCCAGACAGAGTGCCAGAGAAAGTCAGAGGAAACAGGAGTCGATCATCCGAGAAGGCTCTGTGGACATTAGGAGGGATTTGAGGTGAATCTTTTTTTTTTTTTTTTTTTTTTGTGGTACGCGGGCCTCTCACTGTTGTGGCCTCTCCCGTTGCGGAGCACAGGCTCCGGACGCGCAGGCTCAGCGGCCATGGCTCACAGGCCCAGCCGCTCCGCGGCATGTGGGATCTTCCCGGACCGGGGCACGAACCCGTGTCCCCTGCATCGGCAGGCGGACTCTCAACCACTGCACCACCAGGGAAGCCCTTGAGGTGAATCTTGATGACACTTAGAAAGAGATGGACTAGATAGAAATATAAACAAAAATCAGTGATTGACAGATGGAGAGAAAAAGAGAATAGTCAGAACAACAACAACAACAATAAAAGAAATAGACGAAAGAAGGGCGGAGCATATGCTAGGTCAGTGGACAGCTTGACTCTGGTTGGTCCTTGTTTCCCACCTGTCCAGGATGGTTGAGCAGCCATTTGGCCAGATAAGCTGAAGATTGGAAGTAACTCTCTCCCAAAGTCTATTCCGGCCCTGGGATTCCAGGAGTAACTTTTTCCAAGGCCCTTGGTCTTGTCTTTGTGGAGAGGTCTGCCGGCAGTCCTGCCAGGACCTGGTGGGGAAGGGGGGTAGCCTGGTCCGAACAGCCCACACCTGTTCCAGCCTCCCTACTTGGGCATCCTCCTTGGCCCCTCATCCCGGTGTCCGCCCAGCCCTTCCTCCCTGCCCACCCCCACACCTGAGTCGCTTTGCCACCTGCTTCCTCCCCACCTGCTCCCTGGCTGCTTCCATGAAGGAAACAAAAATCTCCAACCTGCCAATTGGCATGAACACTGATGTGTGGTTCCAGACTTCTCCACATCACAGGGCAGGTCTCCAAACTGCCCTGAGCCTTTCCTCTGTCACCTTCTACACAGCTGCTCTTCCAAACTTTGGATTCCCCTCCACCAACCTCGGCCCCCTTACTTCTCCAGTCAGTGCTCTCAACTCCTGTTTCATTGAGAAGCCAGAAGCGATGTGGCATGAACTTCCTAACTCCTGTCCCCCTATCCCTCCACTGCTGGGAGAGGGGTCCCTTTTTTTGGCTAAGGCCAGTCCCACATACATGGGCAAGGACCCCAACCCCTCTTGCCCCTACAGGGAGCTGATACTGTCAGTTACCCCCTCCCTCTCCTGAATCCCTCACCTCATCTCCTTCTCCTCCTGTAAACACAGTGTAACCTGCATCATCCCACAGCAGCAACAACAAACTTCCCTAGACTCTGCTGCCTCTTGTCCTTCCAGTCTCCTGAACTTCTAGGAGGAGGACTCCTGCTCTCCATCTCCCCTGCTTCCTTCACCCCTCGCCCTTGTGCAATCCGGCCCAGGCCCACTCTAACACCCCTCGGCTAGGTCTCTGCCGACTTCCCCATCTCCATATCTGGGGCTGCCCGCCGGTCCTTATCTAGCCTGACCTCTCTGCATCATTAGATGCCTCTGAACATTTCCCTTCTTGGAATCCTTTCTTTCCCCCAATATCCTGCCAGCCACTCTCCCTCCACTGGCCTCTTAAGTGCTTCTAGCTTGGCTCTTCTCCCTTCTTACACTACGTGACCTTCCCAGGGACTCTAACCCAGGGATAGCAAGGGTGGAGGAAAGAATATTGGTTTTGTGGTCAGATGGTTCTAAGTTTAAATCCCATCCCCAACAATGAGTGAGTTTGAGTAAGTTTCTTTACCTCTCTGAGCTTCAAGTTCCTCATCTAGAAAACGGGAGGATAAAATTCTGACCTTGCAGGTTGTTTGAGGGTTACTGATAGGTCGTGTGGAAGGTCCAGCACAAAGTAGGTGCACGGTTTGCCCCACATTGTGGGGCATTATGGCTCCAACTATCACCAATGTGCTGATGACTCCCAAATGTATATCCCTAGCCCTAACTTTCCTTCTAGCTCTAATTCTATACGTCCAATTTTCAGATCTGTATCTCTAACTCATCCTGCATTTTTGCCCACTTATAGATATTTCCATTGGTATTTCTCAAGACCTCAAGTTGAACCGACCCCCAACCAAACATTTTCCCTCTCAACACTTTCCCCTGACCTGTCCTCTTCCTGATCTCCACCTTGAGGTTAACAGCCCCATAACCCACTCAGCAGCCCCAGCTGGATTGCTCAGAATCTGAAAAGACTCTCTCCTCCTTCCCCATCTAACAGGTCAACAGGTCCTGAGGGTGAAACTTCTGAAACCTCCCTCGATCTCACGCCTCCCCTCCACTCTCCATCCCCTCACCACTCCCCTTGCTGCTGCCTCAGTCCAGGCACTCGATGTGTCTCCCGTGGACCACTGTCTGACAGGGTTAAGTTCCAGGTCCTTAAGGTGACATACATGGCCCTCTGTACCAGTCCTGAATGCTCCTCTCCAATGACATTTCATGTCTCTCTTCTGATCTCACCACCAGTACACCCAAGCCATGCCATGCCTGGCACATGTTCTTGCCAGCTGGAAAACCACTACTACCCTTCAAGATCCAGCTTAAATGTACCTTGTTTATGAAGTCTTATTACTGCCCCCACAGGCTTGGCACTCAGTGGTCCTTGAAACCTACCCCTGTGACGGCTCTGGCTGTGCTGTGCTGTGCTGTAATGCTCTGTTTCCTTTCACTAGTCTGGCAAACATTTGAGGGCAGGACCCATAGTGGTCACCACTGTATCCCCAGCCCAAGCATATGCCTGGCACATAGTTGCTCAGTGAATGTTCGCTGAATGAATGAAAGAGTGAAGGAATGGTGAGCTCATGGGAATCCATCCCAAGGAGAGGTCGAGCATCCCTGACCTGTCTTCCTGCCTCCCACCAGCCTGAGTTGGGTTGCCTAAAGGACGGGTGGCAGAAAAGGGTGTTAAATGGAGGGGCAACATGGAAACCAGGGGCAGTGTGGAGATGCCAGGCTGAAGAGAGATCACAAAGATGCAGGGGACCTAGGAGGGGACTCTTCTGGCCAAAGACTCTGAGATTCTGGAAGACAAAGAATCAGGGCTGGAATCTTCCAAGTCAGAGCTCAAGACCTCCTCAAGTTTTGGAGAACTGGATGATGGCAGTCTGGATACAGCGGCCAGAGGCAAGAAACTGGGGAGAGAATCAATGATCCCAGAGGCCTGGGACCAAAGTGGATGGGGCGAGGTACACAGGCGAGTTCCCCATCTGAACCTTGGAGAAGCAGACTCAGGAGGCAGAACCCTCATCATCTCTACCCCTTCATCAAAGATCTTTCATACTGATGCTTCAAATCCCATCATTAGAAGATAAACTCCTTTGAGCTAAACTTGTGTTTCTTGGGTTCCAAATATAAATATCCCTGTAAGAGGGGGGTGGTAGGATTAGTCCTTTGTGAGTTGAAACGTTATCAGCTGAAGCCTTAACAAAGGTGTGGCAAAGGAGGGGCTATGGGAACACTCACTGAACTGCCTAACTTCATAGCTCTCCTCCCCAGATCCCCACTGGGTTCCCTCCCCAGAGGAAAAGATGGAGAGATGGAGGGGGACCTCTCCAACTAACACTATAATTCCTATGGGTATCCTGGATTAAAGAAAGGATGAGTGGAGGTATTGGGGCAAAGTTCAAGGTACTCATGAACCAACTCATAAAGTGAATTGCTGTAAAATAAAACTCAGTTCCCCCAATAGCCTCTTATATTTTCCAAGGAGGGCCCTTACAGGACTGAGAATCCTTTTAGAAGAAGCTGAAAACCCGTAACAAGGAAGGGCTTGGAATCCTTGCCAGCTCTGTGCTTATGCTGAGTGTTGATACCCTGACAAAAGTTTGCCTCCCTTATTTGTTAAGAGGCTCTCCCTTCTTCATGCCACCACTTCTCCTCTGTCCTAGGCATCCGCCGAGCTGGCTCGGCAAAGCTAAGGGGCATCAGCCAGGTTGGGATTCCTTGGTGTCTCGCCCCGGTCTTGCAAAAATTGGTCTGCAGGAGGCTTCAGTGCTCTGAAGGAGAACAAGCCCTGACCTTGACTCAGGCCTAAGGGCTACTGAGGAGAGAGCGGAACTCATTCTAGTCCTCTTCTGCCCTCACCCGCCCCTCCACATCCTGGTCTGGTCCTGCTGGGGCTGACTGAGAAATTCGGTTGCTTCTCTCTGGCGGACCCAAGCTGTAATGCTACCCTTTACCAGTAGGTGCCGCCGTCTAACATACCATCCTCCAGTCCTTGGTGAAGTCCTGAAATCAGACCTTGGGGAGCCTACTCAAGGCACCCAGCGCTTCAAACAATTTGCAGTTGAAATTATTATAAATGAGATACTCCCACGTCGGTGAAGTTAAGATGTGGAATTAATTGTGTGTTTCTGTATAACCATAGATTCAGTTTTTAATGAGTTTGACATTCATTTTGCGCTGTGTGCCAGGAACTTAAAGGATGTGGGAATTCAAAGATGACATAGTTTCTCTTTTAGAGCTCATAATTAGGTAGGAGAGAGGAATTTGCATCTAAATAATTAGAATGTAAGGCAGAGCATGGTAAATACCCCAATACGGAGGTGCCAGCATAAAATTCTACAGTAATGAAGGCATAAAAGAGACAGATTAATTCCAGCTGGAAGCCTGCGGACGACTCAGAGGGGAGGGTTTAAAGACGACCCCAGAGAATACATAGAATCCCATACATGGAGCTGGGTGAAGAGGGCAAGGGCTTTCCAAGTGGTGGAAACGAGGTGAGCAAGGACTTGGAGGGGGAATGTCTACTGGGAATTAACAATGTGGTTCAACCAGAGACAAGGATTTGAGGGGGTGGGGAGGAAGATCTGAAGGGTGGGATGGGCCAGACGATGAAGAGCCTGTTCCCACCTGGTGCTAAGGGGTCGACCTCGTTGCATAGGCTCCAGGAACCCTGAGGACTTTGAAGCAAGGCAGCAGCATGGCTGGCTCATGTCATGAACTGACTTTCTATGCTCTGGGCTTTATGTACTCTGCAGGATTTCTTATTTCATCATGGATGCAGGAAGAGAACAGAGCAGAAAGGGGGAAAGGGGACAAGAAAAGAAGTGCAAGGGAGGGAAATAATGGTTAGAGGAAAAGAAAGATGGAGAAGGAGGAGAGGGAGCAAAAGAGGAGGCAGCAGAGGAGAAGGAAGGCAGACCCTGCCCTGGGAAGAGGCTCAGCCCTGGGGCTGCACTCAGGGAGCTGTCTGGGCTTTTCCAGGCTCCAGGCTCCAGCCGACCACAGAGGACAATGTGAGGCAGGCTTGTTTGGTGATGTGTTTTCTGCTGGCCCTCTTTGTTTTCCCTTTTTCTGGCAGTGGACACATCTGGGGTGGAGAAGAAGGAGGAGGTCAGGGGCGTGGCCAGCATTGACGGTAGTCCCAGGTCAGGCTCTGGGATGGTGGGATCCTTTAGTGGGGGCTTGTGAGCTTCGGAGCTGGACTTTTTTTTTTTTTTTTGCGGTACGCGGGCCTCTCACTGTTGTGGCCTCTCCCGTTGCGGAGCACAGGCTCCGGACGCGCAGGCTCAGCGGCCATGGCTCACGGGCCCAGCCGCTCCGCGGCGTGTGGGATCTTCCCGGACCGGGGCACGAACCCGTGTCCCCTGCATCTGCAGGCGGACTTTCAACCACTGCGCCACCAGGGAAGCCCTGGAGCTGGACTTTTGATGTTCCTGGGAGGGGCCTCCATGTGGGCACCCAGAGCCCGGTGGCCTGCCCAAGCCCAGAGATGGTTTGCCCCAAGCTTTTGGTCCCTGTCCTTCCCTACCGCGACAGGAAAGAATTAGTGCTTGAGGCCTGGGCTTCTTGCCTGTGTAGCCAGGATGTCGTGCTGGGCTGGGGTGCCTGTGAGGGTAGCAAGAGCAGCCACTTTCAGCTCAGCACTGGGGGCCTCAAGGGGAGTCTACGCAAGCCAGCCTGCTCCCAAGCCCTGGCGATGAGTCTGGCCTTCTCTCTCCTGTCCCACAGCCCTTGGAAGCCAACCTAACGAGCACTATTAAAGCTCATGAAATGCAATGGTTCCTCCGTTTGCTCAGTTACAACTTTTTATGAGATTGCTCCCTCTTGCAGAGGAGATTCATTTGAGCCGCCAGGGCTTGGTCTTTGTCCCCCTAATTTTTATTGGCCCATTAACAAGATCAGATGCCCTGGGCTGACCAGGAATATCTGGTATGGGGTCCCCACAAGCCCCATTGGGTCTAGTCTCAGGTGGCCTTTTGATTCCAAATTAGCCTAAAAGCAGCTCCTGTTTCCCTTCTTCCCTCTGTTTCTTCCCCACCTCCAAACCCAGTTTTCTATGTAGGTACAGCAAGGATGCGGGGAGATTTCAGAAGTTAGGAGATGCCTTCCCATCCCCTTTAGAATGTGTCTCAACCCACGGATGGAGCAGTTCCCCTTGGAAGAACTCCAGTTTGGTTTAAGGGCTCTACTCCCCATTAAAATGGAAATACATTGAACCTTGTTAGTCATTCCTAGGTTGGTGTGAATTAGTTCATAAGGTCATGGATTGGCTTCAAGGGAATCTGGGAATCTCCTGTATTGTACACAAGCTTTTGTCCCCAGTGTTCCTTTTTTTCCAGAGAGAGATTTTCTATAGCTTTCTTCAAAGTTTTCATGACACCCCCAATGCCTCGCACAAGGAAGACAACCTCTATAGAAGTGGAAGGAGAATGGTTTGTTACTGGGTCACAGAAGATAAACTCTTCTACCTGCACCATCTGCTTGGCCAGCCCCATCCCTGAGGAGGAACTAGACCCCTCCTCCTTTGGAGATCTTTCTTCCACAGACCTCCCTTGTCACCACAGCTCAATCATGCCTCTCCTAAAACCAACCTCAAGTTGGGGGCAAGGTCAAGAGGAGAGCCCTTTAACTCTGTGTTGATTTGCATGGCAAGGCTGTAAATGATAGGTTCTCATTCTGGTGTAAATACTCATAAACTCACTGTAAGTGCGAGGCATCACATGCCTTGGGTGTCCAGATCCTCTGCAACCACGTATAGGGCTGGCATCCAGGAGGTCAGGGAGGAGGAGAACGCTGAGCTGGCAGCAGCTGTCATGGCAAGATCACAGCGACTACCAGGGAAGAGGGCATGTAGGCTGGTCTCTGTAACCCCTCGTCCTTGGCCCTGTACAGTGATGCTTCAGAATGGCTCCTCTCTTGCTCAGCCAGTCTGACTCTTCTCATAGACTATGGCATTGTCATCAGAAGGCCCTTGTTAAAATGCAAAGGGGTTTCTTGGGAAGATAAGTAGGGCTGGTTGGCTGGCTGTCACCCAATAGGAAGCAGAGACCCCGGACCAGGGAGGATCACGTTTGGGATATGTGGAGGGAAGTTTCCAGCAGATCAGGGCAATAGCTGTGTGACGTTAATTTAAGTGGCTTTTCAAGTAGTCTTTCTAATTCCGTTCTTGCATTCTGAGGGTCTGTTCTTCACATGGCAGCCAGAGTCATCTTAAAGCAGAGTTTCACAACTTCAGCGCTCTTGACATTTGTTGGGGGGCTGTCCTGCGCTTTGCTGGACATTCTGCAGCATCCTGGCCTCTACCCACTGGATGCCAGGGCCACCCCCACCTCCAATCTGTGACAACCAAAAATGTCTCCAGACGTTGTCAAATGTCCCTCATTTGACAATGGGGGGGGGACAAAATTGCACCTCCGCCATCCGCCACTCCATTGAGGATTTCTGTCATAAAGTGTAAATCAAATCATGTCACTCCCTGGCTAACATCCTGCAATGTCTTCCCCTTGCTCCGAGGATGAAATCCAGCTGCTTGGCGGGGCCTTCCAGGCCCTCTGTGGCCTCGCCTCGTCTCCTGCTCCAGCCCCAGGTGTGCCCCTCTGCTCCTGTCCGCCATCACCCTTTAGCCACGTGAAACTTTTTAAAAAATTTACTTAGGGGGCTTCCCTGGTGGCGCAGTGGTTGAGAGTCCGCCTGCCGATGCAGGGGACACGGGTTCATGCCCCGGTCCGGGAAGATCCCACGTGCTGTGGAGTGGCTGGGCCCGTGAGCCATGGCCGCTGAGCCTGCGCGTCCGGAGCCTGTGCTCCGCAACGGGAGAGACCACAACAGTGAGAGGCCCGCGTACCGCAAAAAAAAAAAAAAAAAAAAAATTTACTTAGGACTTTTATTTAAATATATACATATATATATGTATACATAGGAATGAAAGAAAAACCAAGGTTTCTCCTTTTATCCTTAACTTATAAATTAAGCTGCAAAAGGAAGCCCCAATAAAAATTGCATAAACCAGTCTTAAGAATCAGACCATATTTACCATATACTTTCATTTTGCACTTTTTTTGTTTCCACTAAAATACTATCATTACATAAAAATGAGGCTTTATGTTGTCTTTGACACACAAAACTTTTTGATGTACCTAGATAAGCCAGGCTTTTTTGGACAGAGGAGAAGATGGAGAGACATTGGCAAATTTTGGATATGTCTTGGAAGGCTTTTCATACATACTTATGACAACTCACAAATATTCGACTTATAGAACTCCCTACTTTTGTTTTTCCTCTCTCCCACATGACAGCAGGGACTTTACCTGGCTTGTTCACTATTATATCTTCATTATCTCCCTTGGTGCCTGCCACACAGTAGATCCTGAATAATTATCTGTGGAATGAACAAATAAGGGTGGCAGAGTTCAGAGAAGGGAAAATTTCTTGGGCACATTGAGGCTTGGAGCTTGTTGGATAGGAAAAGTGGAGGGTAAGAAGGGGAAAGGGTATCCTGGGACAGAGCTTAGGGGATGGCAGAAGCAAATGCCCAAAGAAAGCCCAGTGGCCAACGTGTACCACAAGGGACCCAAAGGACGTGTAGGCAGCAGAAACTCCTCAAGGGGCAGAAGGACAAATCCGGTGTGAAAATGATTTTTGGTCTGAGCGGATCCAGGGGTGAAGTGCTTGTGTCCCTTGATGAGGAAGTGGGGAGAGAAGTCAGCTGAGTTGGAGTCTAGTGACACTGGGGACAAACCAGGGAGGATTTCAATTGCTGAGCCGGAGTCTAGACTGGGCTGAACCTGTGAAAAGTGATGATTTTTCCTCTCATGGTATCTGATGTCGATGACTCCAAGTGCTCTGATCCCCTCCGACCACTGGAACCAGATCTGTGGCCACAAGGGAAGTCAAGGAGCTGACCAGACAAGTGAGCCTAGACCAGTGCAGAGAACCCTGGGACCTAAATGGTAGAGGCCTGGCGCCTGGCTCCTTCTTCCCTCCCTCTCTTCATGTGTGGCCTTGCTCTAGGCATTGGACTGCAATGGACCTTCGCGTCCTCCTTTTGGAAAACAAAGTTAACAATACCTGCCCCGTTCAGAGGAGGAATGAGGTCATATTTGTGCAGCATTGGGAGCTCACTGGAGACAATGAGTGCATTCTTCACAGTAACAATAATAATCATTACTGTAAATCTAACCAGTAAATATATCTCCTCAAAGCCGGAGTTGGGCCCCTCAGTAGGATAGCAATTAAAGTTTTTTAAAAAATCTCTAGACGGGGGAATTTTCTGGCCCCATTTTGAGCTTTGGGGTTTGCAGAGTTGTGGGAGGGAGCGAGGCCTGCAGCAATCATTCATTTCAATTCCATTCAATTGTACTTGTATCTCTCTTGTCCTTGAGTTATCCCCAATGGGTTTTGCAACCTCTTGCCCTCCTTCGGTGCGAGGAGAAAGAAGTTCCTTATATTCCCCATTTCCACACCCACGCAGTGTCCCATTCACTCACAGAAACAGTCATCTGGCTATTAGAGATCCTGGGCATTTGGGCCTTGGCCACAAACTAGCCTGCAAAGTAGATGACCTACCTCGAGTACTTGAGCCTCGCTTCTACCCATCCCACTAGGTGGGCTGATGGTTCCCAAACTGAGCTGTGCATTCAAAGCCCTTGAGGAGCGGGGCCCGTGGATCCTCAGGTGATGCTGATACAGCCAGCCAGCACCTGTCTAAATATGGGAACCACAGGTTTAGGGAAGTATTAGTTACGAAACAGGTCTACAAAGAGAAAAATGATGCTTATACAAAGGCATTGTTAAAGTTTGGGTCAAGTTGGCAGAAGACCCTTTCTCCTACCCAACCCATAAAATGATAGAAACCTACGGGAAAACAGAACTATATTACTGTGTGAGAAAACAAAAGTGAACCCTCAGCATATCAGAAATCTTGGATACCAGAAAGATAAAGAACAAATAGCAACAGAGCTATAAAGAAACAAAACTTGAAGAAACCAAGCTAATACATATGAATAAGACCATGGTGGAGGGAAGAGAAGTTTGGGGGATAGGGTGCCCTAAGCCTCAGACAACAGACTCAGAGTAAGCAGAGGAGGTCCCAGAAGTGTTCCTTGCTGCTTCCCGACCTGTGTTAGTAGCTGGCAGTAGAGGATTTGCCCCAAGATGCTGGGACTAGAGAGGCAGAGCAATGTTCCAAGTAGCTACTGACACTCTGAGAGGGATATAGGGAGCCCTCATTCAGAAGAAAAGCTGCTAACAGGCCATTCCTCTCTCTCCCACCCTCAATAACCAGTGACAAGACTATAGTGCACACAAAGCTGGCAAATAGGTATTCTCAAACGCAAAAATGAGCAGAACACCAAGAATCACTAGAGGTTAAGGAAACATAAAACTATGGTACAGAGGAAACTCTAAGCCAGTACAGTCCAATAGAACTTTCTGTGATGATAGAATTGTTCTGTACTTGAGCTGTCCAATGTGTAGCCACACTCCACGTGTGGCTAGTGACCACTTGAAATGTGGCTGCTTCAACTGAAGAACTGAATTTTTTATTTAATTTTATCTTAATTTGAATTTAAATAGCAAGCAGCTACTGTATGGAATAGCATAGCCCTGAACTTAACATATAGAAGAGTTAGGGCTCCCCTGGTGGCGCAGTGGTTGAGAGTCTGCCTGCCAATGCAGGGGACACGGGTTCGTGCCCCGGTCCGCGAGGATCCCACATGCCGCGGAGCGGCTGGGCCCGTGAGCCATGGCCGCTGAGCCTGCGTGTCCGGAGCCTGTTGCTCCGCAACGGGAGAGGCCACAACAGTGAGAGGCCCGTGTACCGCAAAAAAATAAAAACAACAAAATCAACAACATATAGAAGAGTTAACACCCAAAGAAACAGAGATAAAAGAACAAAAAAACCCCAACAAAACCCAAAAACTTCTTGAGTTGAAGAAGAATTATTGTTTTCAAGAGATGAAAAATAATAATAAACCCATTTAAAAAACCAACCAGATTTTTATAAATTTAAAAATTGATCATCAGAATTTGAAATTCAGCAGATGGTCTGAGATGAACTTAATGATCTGATTATTAGAAATGATAAAAAGATGGAAAGTCTGAGGGAAAAAGTTAAGAGACATCTGTCTAATAGGCATTACAAAAGGATAGAACTTCAGAGAATAGAAGAGAGAAAATAATTAAAGAACTAATAAAGGAAACTTTTCCAGTTGTTGAAAAAAGAAATTAATCACTAGATTGAATGTTCCCAGGAAAAAAAGACCCACACCTAGACACATTTTGATGAAATTTCAGATCACCAAAGATAAAGAAAAAAGATCTCGAAGCTTCCAGAGAGAAAAAGCAGGTCACCAACAAAATAATATTAAGTTGGTGTGAGACTGGAGGTTAAAAGACAATGGAACACTATCTCCAAGTTCCAAAGGGAAATGAAGTATTCAAGGGGGAGGGAAACTTTTTTTGTTTTACAAGGAGAAAGTTTGCCACCCTCATATTCTTTAAAGAATTCCTAGGGGAAATCCTTCAATTAAAAAAAAAATAGTGAGGGACATACCTGGTGGTGCAGTGGTTAAGAAGCCACCTGCCATTGCAGGGGACATGAGTTTTATCCCTGGTCCGGGAAGATGCTACATGCTGCAGAGCAACTAAGCCCATTCACCGCAACTACTGAGCCTGCGCTCTAGAGCCTGCGAGCCACAACTACTGAGCCCGAGTGCCTAGAGCCAGTGCTCCATAACAAGAGACTCCACCGCAGTGAGAAGCCCGCGCACCAAAATGAAGAGTAGGCCCTGCTCGCCACAACTAGAGAAAGCCTGCATGCAGCAATGAAGACCCAATGCAGCCAAAAAAAAAAAAAAAAAAAAAAAGTGAACTCAAGAAAGAGGAAGACACGGGATGCCGAAACTGTGGTGAACAAAGAAATTAGTAAAACTTTTAGTCAGGTCTGAATTATTGAGGCATAATGTAAACATTTCAAAAACAACAATTTGGAACCATAATCTACCCAGATGATCTAAATTTGGGAGATGACAAATAGGGGAGGAAGAAGAATGTTAAAGTGCGTTAATGGAGAAAAATGTTCCTGATTAGCTCCAGACATTGATAGAAAATCATGAGTTAAAGAATACAGGATTCAGGCTTCCCTGGTGGTGCAGTGGTTAAGAATCCACCTGCCAATGCAGGGGACACGGGTTTGAGCCCTGGCCCGGGAAGATCCCACAAGCTGCAGAGCAACTAAGCCCGTGCACCACAACTACTGAGCTTACACACTAGAGCAGGCAAGCCACAACTACTGAGCCCACGTGCCATAACTGCTGAAGCCTGTGTGCCTAGAGCCTGTGCTCCACAACAGGATAGGCCACGACAATGAGAAGCCCACGCACCACAACGAAGAGCAGCCCCGGCTCACCACAACTAGAGAAAGCCCGCACACAGCAAAAACAACCCAACACAGCCAAAAAATAAAAACAAACAAATAAATTTAAAATAAACTCATAGGATCCAAATTCACAAACAGATAATGGGGCATTGGAAAATCAACTTCCAAATCACTAGAGTGAATTAAAAGGGCAAAAAACTTAATCTAACAAAAAGCAGGAAAAACGATTTTAAAAGATAAGAAGAAAGCGAGGAAAAGAGGAAGCATAAAGTAAAATGACAAGGTAAGTCTAAAAATACCATTAATATTACATGAAAAAAGAGACAATTCTTCTATTAAAGGGCAAATCCAGCTATATGCTGTTTACACAGATGTATTTGAAACCACGTGGCAAGAACATTTTGAACATGAACAGATGGGAGAAATATACCAAGCAAATGATAACAAACATAAAACAGGTATATTAGCATCAGATAATTTGGAATTCAAGGCAAAAATCACTAAAAGAAACAAAGAAGATATACTGAAAAAAGTTATAGTCTTACAAAAGTATATAACTTCTAAGATTCTTAACAGTCAATTTCAAAATATATAAAGCAAACGCTAGTAAAAATCAAAGAGAAATGAACAAATCTATTATGGCCATGGATGAAGTTTCAGAAATCTACAAGTCAAGTAGAAAAAAGTCATAAAGAAAATAATAGAGGATTTGAGTGACCTAGGATTTGAGTTAACAAGCTTTAACTAATATATGTTATACCCTACAAACTGAGAACACTTTTTTTTTTCAAATACATTTTTAGAATTCACATACAAAAAAAGCCCCCAAATTCCAAACTACTCCCCATTATACCAGCCATTTTCTCTGTGCACAATACATGAAAATAAGCAATTAACATTAAAATGGTGGGGTGGGATGGAACGAGGTGGGACTTTACATCTATTTGGAAATGTAACCTCATTCACAGGGAATTCTTTGGAACTCAAAGCCTAGCTTATCTCTGCTACAGCCCATTCTGGTGAATACTTATAGACATAAGTCTCACATATGAATGTCATGGGACCCCAAGGGAGGAGGGGGATATTATGGTGAACCTCTGGTTCTGAGAGTAAAGTTTAAATAAACTCAGCCTGGTATTCAAAGGCCTCCAGAATCTGACCCTAGCCTGCCTTTCCTCTCTCAGCTCCAACTCTTCTCCAACATGCAAATGCCACAAACTCAGGATACTCACCACCTAATAAATGCTCCTTGGTTCATGACACTCATCCTGTTACTTAACTCATGTCCTGTTGCTTAATTGTTCTACCTGTGTAAATCTCACCTCCTCAACATGATTGCACACTCCAGCACTCCAGCAAACTACAGCTCAGGCCATAGTTTAGTAAATAAAGTTTATTTTTTGCTTGTTCTTTTCGTTTTTCTGGGATCAACAGGTAAATTGGACTCACTCAACCCAAGTGAAAGAGGCAGTGGAAATTTATGTTATTATATTTGTCTTTAAAATGAGGAAATAGGAGCAAAGGAAGATTAAAGTGTTTGTCCAGTGTAGTACACTGGCAAAATTGGAACTAGTAGGCACCACCTTGAAACTGTGCACCTCAGATTGGGACTTGAACCCACGTACCGGGACTCGAACCCAGCCAAAACCCCGAATGGGACTCAATCCCATGCATCCAGGCCTTGAGCCCGGCCAAAACCCAGTCTTCCAACTGAGATCACACACCTGGTTTCAGGACTTAACCAAGCTCAGGTTCTTGAAGTCTTACTGCAGAAAGAATTAAGTGAGAGACAGAGTGATAGGTAAGATGTAGATTTACTTAGAGAGAAACACACTCCACAGACAGAGTGTGGGCCATCTCAGAAGGTGTGAAAGGCACCAGGGTATGGGGTTGCCAGTTTTTATAGGGGTGGGTAATTTCATAGGCTAATGAGTGGGAGGAGTATGCCAGCTATTTCAGGAAGGCATGGGGGTTTCCAGGAATTGGGCCACCACCCACTTTTTGATCGTTATGATCGGCCTTGGAACTGTCATGGCACCTGTGGGTGTGTCATTTAGCTTGCTGGTGTGTTACAGTGAGCGTATACTGAGGCTCAAGGTCTAGTGGAAGTCGACTTGTCTGCCATCTTGGACCCATTTGGTTCTAATCAGTTTATGTCATGTCCTTGGGCTATGTCATTCTTTCAAAGGTTGTGCCCTGCCCCCTTCCCTCCTATTTCAATCTCGTGATCTAATTCCTAACTGTTGCTGTTTTTTCTTTCTCTTGGACATCTCCTTTATTTAACAGAAGTTTATAATGTGCTTCCCATGAATCAGGCATTCTTTTATAAATTTTCACTCATTTGAGTCTCAGCACAGTCTTAGGAGTTAGGTACTGCTATTATCATCCACATGGTATAGGTGAGGAAACTGAGGCACAGAGAGGCGAAATAACTTGTGTGAGGACACATTTCTTAGTATTTGGTAGAAGCGATTTGGCTCTGGAATCTTCTTAACCACTATCTTATGCTGTCTTTCATCTTCAGATGCGATTTGTCTTTTTCCTCTAGGTCAAAAACACATCAGGGACTTCCCTGGTGGTGCAGTGGTTAAGACTCTGCCTGCCATTGCAGGGGACACAGGTTTGATCCCTGGTCTGGGAAGACCCCACATGCCGCGGAGCAGCTAAGCTGGTGTGCCACAACTACTGAACCTGCGCTCTAGAGCCTGCGAGCACAACTACTGAAGCCCAGGCGCCTAGAGCCCGTGCTCCGCAACAAGAGAAGCCACCACAATGAGAAGCCCGTGCACCACAACGAAGAGTAGCCCCCTCTCGCCACAACTAGAGAAAGCCCACGCACAAAAACGAAAACCCAACGTAGCCAAAAATAAATAAATTTAAAAAACCCAACACATCAAATAATGCCTGATCTCCCCACCCTGTGATCCGTAGAGGTTCTACTCTATTTAACGTTGAATCAGTCACCAAGGAGGGTACAAATAGAGAATGTGAGCTCCAAAAGGGCAGAGGGGTTATCTTGTTTACTGCATTCCCATCACCAAAACAGTGCCTGATAAAGGAAGGTGCTCAGCAAAAAAAAAAAAAAAAATTAAATAAATGATCAGATGAATAGATGGATAAATGTATGAATTAGATATGTTTGTAAATAAAGTTTTATTGGAACACAGCCACGCCCACTCATTTATACAATGTTTATGGCCGCTTTCCCCAGAGGTCATATGGCCAGCAAAGCCTGAAGTATTCACTATATGGCACTTCACAGAACAAGCTTGCTGAACCCTAGAGTGTAAAGACACTTTCTTCTGGGAAGTTGTTACCACCAAGCCACTGCTGGAGAGGAACCCCTGTCACAATTTGTTGCATGAAAAATGGTCAAGAACGGCTTGTGCAGGAAATTACAAGGATGCTCTTTGTGCCAAAAGAATGCCCTTATGGGAGAAGAGGAGGCAGTGCTAGCAGATGTCTGTCACCCTTGCAGAAGTGATTGGAAGGCAGGCTTTGGAGCCTGGGTTGACTTGGGTTTGATTCCCAGCTCTGCCACTTTCTAGCTGTGTGATTTCAGGCAGTTTCCATGCTCTCTTTGAACTTCAGTTGGCTTCTCTGTAAACTGGACAATAAGATCTGTCTCTAGGGTAGTTCAAGGCTCAAGCAAGATTAAGCACAGAAGCTAGGATCTAGAAGCCCTGGTAAATGGTCATTCTTTTTCATTGTGGATACCAAATCTGATTCAGGATTGGTCTCCAACTATTAACCGGCCAGTTTCGAAAGAGCTTTTGTGCTCAGGTAGCCCTTCATGGAGAAGACCACCCCCTTCTTCCTGCAGTTACCTTCTGCAGCCTTCCAGGTTCCACACTGGCTCTCATCTGGTGCCAACCCTCCCTGACTTCTGTCTCTAGCCCTCCACCCCTCCCCACCCCACTACCACCCATCCTCATCCTCTGCACTTACACTCTTACTCTGTTTTTCATGTCATTATTGTTCTCTGGGTGTTTCCTGTGAACCCAGACACCTGCCCAAACAGACCTGTCCCCACAGCAGGTCCAGCGAAACCTTGAGGGCCGGTCACTTGACTTGACAACAGCTCCAGGCTGAGTGGGCACACACTCACCCAAGGGGGGCATCTTCATTCCCAGTCACACTAGACTGCACCCTGTGCCTGGTGTCCTGGGGCCTGAAATTCCTGCCACCAGAGAGGCATTCCTTTGTGATTATTCTTACCCTCGGGACGTTCCTCTGTTAAAATGCAGGTAATTCCTCGGAGGAGATCATCTGTGTCCAGGTTCTTATCTTGAGTCACAGCCTCTGGGGTATTAACCTACCAATGGTCAACTAATTCCTGAGCTGTTACAGTCCCAAATGGGATTCTGTATCTGAAAACGATTTCAACTTTGTGAAGAGAAATATATAAGCAAAGGATTATTCTTAGTGTTAAAAGGTGTTAGCAGTTATGTGTTCCATTTTACTGAAATGGGTTTTGAAATAAGCCCCAAAGGAGTGAATCTCTAAGGGTGGAATTACAAACTACAAAATAAGTTTTAAAATATTTAAGATGCCAGGGGAAGGTACTTTCCCTCCCAAAGCCCACTGCTCGAGTGACCATCAACTCACCAAGTGGCCAGCTCTGACCCGTGGAGTCTTGGAGTAAAGGAGGTCTGTTGGTGTGACTGTGCTGTTGATGCTGAAGCTTAGAACCAGGAAGAGTCTTGGAAGCCTCTTATATTGCAGATGAGGAAGCCGAGGCCCAGAGAGAGAAAGCTGGTCGCTCATCTAAACTGGGGGAGCCTAAGTAGAAAAGTAAGCAGAAGCTAAAATAGCTCGGGGAGGCAGGGGGCCAGGAGGGGTCAGAAGACAGAGGGAACCTGTCACAGGTGTGTTAAGGACACTGCGCAGCACTCTCAGCAGTGCTGGTCCCTGTGCACACGCAGCAGAGGCAGATGAGTCCGCTCAGCCCCTCACCCCGGCTACCCCTCCTGGCCTGGGGCCACTCCGCCAAGGGGAGGCCTCCCATGCCAGGCCTCAACCCACACAGAGAAAGTCAGAAACAACACCACTAAACTGAAAACATTTTTGTCTTTCTCCACGGAACAATGGCCATTAATAGCCATGGAACTGGAGCAGAAATGGAACGTGAACCCCAGGGGCTTGGGAGCCTGGAGGGCTGTGGGGATGGGGGGACGGAAGTCTGGGGACAGCTTCTGTCCACCACCTCCTCCCATCACTCACCTGCAGCCCAGTCCCTTTGAGGCACTTCTTGTGGCATTTGACTTTTCCATTTGGAACACCGCTTGACCCGCACCCCTCATGCTCCAGTGGGGAATCTGAGGGGCTGCCCAGGCCACCCTCCTACCCACCCTGGCAGTGCCCTGGACACTCGCCACACATCAGGAAACCGGAAACCACAACCAGGGGATGGCTTAAAACGGGCCTCGACTCCCTGAACTGGGTGTCCCTGGCTCCCTGAGAAGCCCTGCAGCCCCCTGCTGGGGAGCGGGCAGGGCTGCATGGGTGACCTGGAGGCCAGGGACTGCCCCCCGGTCCCCTCACTGAGGGCACCCCCAGCGTGGGCTCTTTTGGGGGCCGCTGAGGCAATGAGGCCCGCCGAGACCGAGAGCGGGAGATGACGCATTTTTCTGCAGCCACAAGTCGCTTTTGACGGGTGCGCCCCATTGGGGAGCAACTGAAGCCTCGTCCCACCCAGCATGGCTTTTGTCTGCACCACATATTTGTCTTATTTGGAAGATTTTTGTGGGTTTTCTCGTCTTTCTCCAGCGCTTACTGCCTCGCGGGGGATGGTGGGGCTGAGGGAGGGCGATCTGGGGGCCCCTGCCTGGTGGTCTACAGCACACTTGGAGATGGGGGAGAAACGTCGTGGCCCTCACAACACCCTCTGCGCCCCAATGGGCATCCTGGACCCAGGCCGCACGCCTCTTCCCTGTGGCACGTGTGCCTCTCCTGGTCTTTCCCCAGCACTTTCCTCTCCATCTTCTCCTCTCAGCTTCCTCAGTTCCTGCGGCAGCATCCCTTTTTATCCCTTCACATCCCCTTCCGCCTGACCCCTTGTAATTTCGTACCTCCTGGCCATTGCCCATACTTTTCCTCCCCCTTGGAGCACCTCCCCTTTTTTTCTACCTGTCTGAATTCTGAAGTATCTCTCAGGGCCTGTTGCCATCTCACCTCCTCCTTGGTGCCCACCTGGACTACTTTACCCCTTGGTAGGATCTCCTGCTTCTGAACTCCAAAAATGTGTGTTTTCTATCCCTTTGGTGATTCCAAACACCCCCTGCCTCTGTACCATCTGCCCAGCGACACGGCAGAGGCCATGGCTTTCATTCTTTGGTTTCTCCCCCATTATGCCTTGGATAAAGCGATTGCTCAATTAATATGTGTTTGTTTGTGGCTGGCCATGGACCAAATTAGAGAATCTCAGTTGATGGAAGAGGCTGAATCTAAGGACCCATTCAGAGCTTGAATTCCTGCCCAAAGGTGTCTGGCTTCAGCTTACATGCCTCTAGTGACAGAGACCTCACTACTTCTTGGGGCAACTCATTTCGTCTCCTGATAGCTCTGACCCCAAGAAAGTTCTTTCTCATTTTGAACTAATACCTGCCACCTCTGGCTTTCCCCACCCTACTCCCAGCTAGACCACAAAACTATTTCAGTCCCCTTGCCTCAAAACTACCCTTCAGATATTTCAAGGCAGCCATCTCCTACCTCTGCAGTCTTTTCTTTTCCATGGGGAAACACCTTTTGTCCTAACCCCTGGTGCTCCAATGCTTCGATGACCATGGACTTCAGCCTCATGCTGAGCCTTTCCCCAGACACTTGCTGAACTCATTCTCCTGACAAAATTTCCCCTCTTTTGGATCAGAATGGATGTCATAACCTTTGAGATGGGGCTTGTCTCTATGTGGTAATTTGAGATGTCTTAAAGGAAGGAGCCCACTTTCTCACCAGGTTAAAACAAAAAGGGGATTAGGAGATGCCAACCAGCTGCTTTGTCTATTTCCTGTTCGTCTTGGAGCAGCCCTACCTGCTCCTGAGGAGGTAGCCAGCAAATCTGGTAACTGCTTCTACATGTTAGTGAAGGACTGGCTTTCCATACGTCTCAACTGCTGTCTCTTAGGTAATTTATGTGCGTTTTAATATAGGTATTTCAGAGGGAATACCAAATGTTTTAAACCAAAGGGGTGACTCATGGTGGCATTTCAGGCTGGTGAGATATTGTGTGACAAGTGAGTCCTGTGTTGCCTGGCCTGCCTCTCCCCTGATCCTCTTGTGGGTGATGGAGAACTTCCAAGTCCAAGTACATTTGCATTAGGACCAGGCACTTCTCAAGGGGTTGCCCCTTCCAGCTCCCAGCCCCCATAAACTGCATCGATTATTGGAACTTATGCTTTGCTGCCTTGTATAGTTCACTATCTTTCTTAAGTATCTGTGTCTTGTAGCAAATGAAGAACTCCTTGAGGAAAATGACAGGGATCTTAACATATTCTTATCGATGTTCCGTTTCTTAATCATGGTGATGCTTACACAAATGTAGGCATTTATTGAAACTCATCAAACTGTATGCTTAAAATGGTTGCACTTTGTTGTTTGTGAATTATACTTGGATGAAAGTGGTTTTTAAAAAATGTGTTCATGTCCCTTACAGAGTCTAGAGCCGCATCCTGCTCACACCTGGATTCATGTGCATCTGTGGATTGATTTGCTGAGTTAAGCTGTACCTAGAGCTATAGCCAAGAGCCATCTTAGCTTGTATACCCAACCACCAGCTTGACATGGCTCCTCAAACAGCGTGGCTGAAGGAACACTCTGCATTCTCTGGCCTTGCCTCCAGCCTGGTCCTTCTACCCAGTGAGTCAGACCCAGATCAAGGAGACACACTCGATTCCTCACCCAGCCTATCTTGCAGGATTGCTTCAATATGACCGTTATCATCACTAGTATCACTACATTACAGGTCCCTCATATACCAGCTGCCTCACCAGTCTTGCCAATTGCTCACTTTGAGATTTGAAGGCTTCTCCCTGAACCCTTGAATGTGAGGGTGGCACTGTTACCCAACGTTGATCCTCCAGACTGTGGCTGTTGCTCGGAGCCTCCCAGCCACCCTGTTCCAGAAGCCATGTGCCAGTTGTCCTGCCTAATGGGCTACTGCCCCTGGTCCAAGGTTCTAATCACCTAGCCTGAGTTAGGGCTTAAGGTGTCTGGGGCACTTGGATGCTGGGCCCTGCTCTACCCAAGTGCCTGGCTTCTTTTTCTTGTCTTGCGCTCATGAGCGCTCATGAGTCCTTAGAAAGGAAGATAATAGCTGTCTGTTGGTAGCAGGATGGGGTGATTTCTGTTTGCCTCTTCATGTTTTCCAGTCTATTCTAATGATTCCCGAGTGAGTGTGTCTATCTTGCCTACCAGACTGCAAGTTCCCTGAGGGCAGGGTCTGAGCCCTAGCCCTCTTCATTACCCTCTACTCCTAGCTGTGTGCCTGCCATATATTTGGTGTTCGATAAACATTTATGGACTGATTAATGAGTTTGATTTCATGAAAACTATGGGGGAGATGTCCTGCACTCATCCAACAGTATCAGGTGTTGGAGAGCCTGCGGAGAGACCGGAAGGCTTCTGCGGAGTGTGACTTGATCCAACCGTCTTGGAGAGCTATTTGGCCATACCTTGTCAAGTGGAAAATGCCCACCAAAGTCTTTACTCTGGAGACACTGTCTCTTGCATGTGCATAAGAATGTTCATGGCAGTGCTGTATGGAATCACAAAAAGGTAGAGGTGACCTATATGTCCTTCCACAATGGACATTGCGGTGGTCACAATGGACTATATACAGCACAGAATCGATCACAGCTTCACTCATCGATGTGGATGACTCTCTGAAACATAAAGTAGATCAAAAAAGAAAATTGCAGATGAATATGTACAGTATGATACCACTTATATGGCCTTAAAATAAGTGTAAAACAATACTATATATTGTTAGTTATGTACACTAGGTCTCAGGACAGGCTGAGTGGGGCTCAGGGCACAGTTCACCCCTCTGCAAAGGATATATATAATATGTATATAGTAAGATACAGAGATATTTGATAAACATCAAATTCAGGAGAATGGTCACCTTGGTGGGTAGGTGCGGGGGGAGAGCAGAGAGAGGTATTTGAATCAGGTACACAGAGGGTTTCACCAGTTTTGGCAAAGTGATATTTTCTAGGTTGGGTGGTGGCGAGTACATGGTGGTTGTGATGTAATTCTTTATTTTGTGGTCATCATTACTGTTGTTCACCAGACATTTGCGGCTCCTTCTCTTCTAAGCACGTAGTAGGGTTGCAATTTCTGGTTCTCTGTGGCTGGGAGGGACCCTGTGACCAGCTCTGGCCAATGAGCTGTGAGCTGGACCATTAAATTACCTTTTTGAGACCCTCCAGATTTCTCTTTTGCTTCTGACAATGTTTGAGATGTTGGCTGTTCCATCAGCCTGGGTTCCTGAGTAATTTCAGTGAGCAGAGGCCTCTGCTCATCCTTGAAGGACATGTAGCAGAAGGAGGAAGCAGCAAATAGCAGAAGCAGAAGCAGAAGTGTGTTAAGCCAGTGAGTTAGTGGGGTTGTTTGTTACTGCAGCAACATCTAGACTATTCTGACTGATACATACCTTTTAGTGTGCCTAAATATTTCAATTTAAAAATGAAATGATAGGACTTCCCTGGCAGTCCAGTGCAAGACTCCACACTTTCATTGCCAGAGACATGGGTTAGGTCCCTCGTCAGGGAACTAAGATCCCACATGCCGTGTGGTGCGGCCTAAACAAAACAAACAAACAAAATGAAATAAGTGGAAACGTCCATGCCTTTTGGGCAAGTGCCAAAATTTGACAAGAGAAGGAAGCATAGGAGAGAAGGTCTGCAACGTTTCATTTCCATTGCTGTTTCCTTTAAAATAATAATAAAAAAAAAGCCATTTCCTAATATCCTTTTTTTTTAAAAGACTTAAAATATTAATTTATTTATTTTCGGCTGTGTTGTGTCTTCGTTGCAGCGCGCAGGGGCTACTCTTCGTTTTGGTGCGCGGGCTTCTCATTGCGGTGGCTTCTGGCTGCGGAGCACAGGCTCTAGGCACGTGGGCTCAGTAGTTGTGGCTTGCAGGCTCTAGAGCACAGGCTCAGTAGCTGTGGCACATGGGCTTAGTTGCTCCGCGGCATGTGGGATCTTCCTGGACCAGGGCTCGAACCCGTGTCCCCTGCATTGGTGGAGGATTCTTAACCACTGTGCCACCAGGGAAGCCCCTCCTAATACCCTTTTGCCCCTCAAGTGGTGGCAATGGATAAGCTCAGCAATGAATCAGGGAGGCTTGAGGCTGTAGTGCCCCTGGCATTTCATTACACCTTCCTTAGAAACCCATTTAGCGCCACTGTGCTTTCCCTTGGCCAGGCCTCAGCTTCAGGAAACAAGCCCAGCCATTGCTGGGTATTAGACACCTGCAAGGCAGACTTGGCTTGGCACATTCTCCAGGCTTCCGAGTCCATCCCCCCACCCTCCCCACTCCCCTAAGCTGCAGGAACATCAGCCAGAGCAGATACATGAGATCAGAGCAGACAGGATGTGAGGAGGTTCTCGCCTTAGGTGCCTGGCAAGAAAGGGAGCCCAGGCTCCCAGGAGTTTGGGGCCAGATAGCTCTGTCACACACAGTCTGGAGCCCACTTTCAACATGAGCCTCCTGCCTTCTGGCCTCCGCCTCCGGAGGAAGTGTTCCTGGATTACCTTGACTAGAGGGGAGGGGAGAAGGAGCTGCAGGGAATACTTGGATTTCTATGGTGCTTTTCTTCCTAAAGCTTCAAAAGATTTTCCCTTCTCTGATCTCCTGTGGCCTCCCCCAGAAACAGGGCAAGGAGAGGAAGATCCTCTCATTTCCCAGTCCAGGTGAGGAAATGGGAGCCCAGAGAGGGTAAGCAAATGGCCTACGGTCACAGAGCAGGACAAGGATATGATTCTGGTGGGTGAGGGTGTCGTCTTCAGCGCCATATGCCCCACCCTGGTCCTAGGCCCATCCTGCTGGGCTGGCTGATCTCTCTGTGTGGGCAGCAGCTTCTGTGCTCTCAAAGCTTCCCTTGCAGGGGGGTGAGCTGGGCCCTGTGTCCCCACTCAGCCTGTCCTGTGGCCTGAGCACTGAGGGGGAGGAGGCTCCAGGAGAGGCTAAGGTCAGCCTCCTGCCCACAGAACAGTGACGAGAGGTTGGCCGCGAGCCCTGTGGTCCTGTCACTGGGAGGTCAGGCCAGGGAGGCTGCCAGAACACCAGGGCTGAAGAAGGTCCAGATAACGCAACTGGGGCAGCCTCTGTGGGTGGAAATGACATTTCTTGGCTTTAAATAGCTCCATCTCCCTGGAGCCCCAGAGCCTCAGCGGAGCTATTAATTCCTGGACTCCAAGGGCTGCACGGCCCCGTCATTCTGTTTGCACAAGCTGTGTAAGATCTCAAGCATTTTTCCTGCCACCCATCTCCCCACCTCCCTTCAGTTTTCCTGCGCAATTTCAACAAGGGGTTAGTTTATTTCTAGTAACGGGCCTGGGTTTTGAGCTGATCACATACATATTTTGTCCTTCTTACAAGTGACACGGCTCAAGTCAGCAAACTATTGAGGGTTTTCTTTGTAAGCTGTTGTCTCCTACAATGAAAGGTCATGTGTATACACGTGAGAGGAGAAAGTAGAGGCCATATCTACGCAGGTATGTATGTGTATACCAAGTTAATTAATCAGTCGTTTAATAATTCAACCAATATATTAATCCCCCAGATATTTGTTTGAGTGCCTACTATGTTTCAGGCACTGTGCTAGTTCTGGGTACACAGGGTAAACGAGAGTCCTAACTGATTAAACAACAGTTACCACCTCCATGCCTGCCGCTAGGGGTGTCTCCTGCCTAGTTGGGCATCCCAGTCACTAGATCCATGTGTCTCTGAATCCTGCTCATCATCACCAAACCCCAGCTTGTGCCCTGCTGAGAATGATGAAGAGGAGAAGACAGGTGGATACAGCAGGTACTCGATGTAGAAAATTGACAGGTCATGGTGGCTGATTGGCTGAAGATATATGAATCGGTGACAATTCCAAAGTATTCAGCCTAAGGACAGGGAGAATTGGAGAATGGCAAAGACAGATGCTTGGACTTGGGAGGGGCCATTTGCCTCAGTTAGGAATTGTATCTGATTGCTGATAAAAATCCATTCACAGTGGCCTAAGCACATGGGGTTTCTTCTCTCACATAAAAGTCCACAGCTCTGGGACTTCCCTGGTGGTGCAGTGGTTAAGAATCTGCCTTCCAATGCAGGGGACATGGGTTCGAGTCCTGCTCTGGCTCGATCCCACATGCCGCGGAGCAGCTAAGCTGGTGCGCCACAACTACTGAGCCTGCGCTCTAGAGCCTGCGAGCCACAACTACTGAAGCCCGTGCACCTAGAGCCCGTGCTCCGCAACAGGAGAAGCCCCCGCAGTGAGGAGCCCGCACACCGCAACGACAGCAACGAAGACGGAACACAGCCAAAAACAAACAAACAAATAAATAAATTTATATTTAAAAAACAGTCCACAGCTCTAGGGCTAGTGCAGCAGCTGCATAGTCACTGGGATCCTTCCATCTTTCTGCTCTGTCATCCTCATGTTTTCCTCATGGCCCGAAATAGCTACTGGAGTTCCACTCATTACATCTGAATTCCAGAAAGAAAGAAAGAAGAAGGATAGAAAGACAAAACAGGTATGTGCTCTCCACCCTTTTAAGGAACCTACCTAGAAATCCTCTGTCACCGTCCACTTGCCTCTCATTAACCAAAACTTAGTCACGTGGCTACACCAAGCTTCAAGAGGGACATGGAAATGTAATTTTTTAGGAGGGTGTGTTGCCCAGGGCTCTGTTACTAGTGAAGGAGGGAAGGACTGACACTGGGAAGCAACCAACAGTTTTTGGATGGCTTGAATAGATACGTGCTGACTTGAATTGAGTCAGGAGGAAAGATAAGGAACTGTGTTTGGGGGCATGAAGAGTTTGCAGTGAGGATGAAACATCCTATTCGAAACAGAGGAGTGGAAGAGATGTGAAGGGAGGACTGAATATGTAGGTTCTCTGGTCAGCCACAGAGCGATAAGAAAACCATGGCTCAAGTGAAAGCCCATGGCTGAGCCTGGGTCAAGAATACAACATGGGGGAAAGAGGAGAAAGAGCAGCTTGCAGAAGAAAAAAATTACAGAACATCATTTGTCAATTCTCATTGTGTGATTTCATCTCATTGTGTGATTTCATCCTCCCAGTCAGTCTGTAGAGCCACACAATACAGCAGGTACTCGATGTAGAAAATTGACAGGTCATGGTGGCTGATTGGCTGGAGATATATGAATCGGTGACAATTCAGCACCTGTTAAATCCAGCTGCCTGGTTCTCTCCTGTGCCCAGGTTGAGCCTTTCAAGGACACCCACAGGGAAGACACCTCTACCTGCTCCTCCTTACGCAGGTGCACCCTGCTCAGACCTGGCTGACATTTAGACCTCGTTGGGGAATTCTGGAACCGAAGAGTGGGGGCCTGCCCTGTAAAGAGGGAGCAGGGGCATGGGAGGGGACTCTCCTCTTGCTATGTAAACCCTCCAGAAGTTTCTCCTAGAGGATTTAGGTCAGTGGTTCTCAACCATGGGCAGTTTTGCCCTGCAGGGGACATTTGGCCAGGTCTGAGAACATTTTTGATTGTTATGACTGGGGGAGTAGGGTGTGCTATTGACATTTAGTGGGTAGAGGCCACAGATACTGCTAAACAGCCAACAAAGCACAGGACAGAGCCCCCCCAGCAAAGAATTATCCTACCTAAAATATGAAGAGTGACGAGGTTGCAAAACCTTGGTTTATGTGAGTCTGATTACTGGGCCCACAGGGAACAAATAATCTCAGGTTCACCCAGACCCATGCAATGTTGATTGACATTCAAGCTAACCCTAGGCCTCTGAAAGGCCTACTTAACCACCAGAGGAAAGACTAAAGCTATGCTTGTCATAATTGACTACCATTTATTGACCATCTACTACACCCCAGGTTCTTTACATAAATTATTGCCAAGCATTTCAGCAATTATGAAAAGTTTGTGGCATAATCATCATTATCCCTGTTTCACAGATGAACTAACTGAGGCTCAGGCGAGGTTAGGTGACTCAATAGCTCACAGCTAGTAAATGACCCCAAAGCCCACTCACTTTCCGTTCCCCACGTGACTTATATTTGTTACAATCCTATTACTACATGTATCTGCTTATGGTCTCATCTGTTGAAGGCTCATAATTGGATGTGACAAATGAGGGAACTCTTTACTAACTAGACCATTCCATTAACCATAGCACATCCTTCTCCAGCCATTCTGGGCAAACGGGAATCTCTGTGCTTAAAAGATATCAAGCTGGGGCTTCCCCGTTGGCGCAGTGGCTGAGAGTCCACCTGCCGATGCAGGGGACACAGGTTCGTGCCCTGGTCCGGGAAGATCCCACATGCCCCGGAGTGGCTGGGCCCGTGAGCCATGGCCGCTGAGCCTGCGCGTCCGGAGCCTGTGCTCCGCAACGGGAGAGGCCACAACAGTGAGAGGCCCGCGTACCGCAAAAAAAAAAAAAAAAAAAAAAAAATATATATATATATATATATATATATCTCAAGATGTAACAGGAGGATGCAGTTTTTGGAAAAGTAAAGCTAAGTGGCCACCACGCAGTTGAAGATACACTCAAGTTCATTAAGGAGTTAGGCAAGTACAAATTAAATTAATGGGGAGATACCTCAGGGTGGTCCCAGGCAACTGGTAGAAATCACCAAGCACTGTGCCACCTATTACTTCTGAGTGTGGGGAAAAGGGCATCCTCATTCATTGTTGGTGGGGACATGAGCTGTTAGATCTTTTGCAAAAGCAGTCTGCAATATCTTCTAAAATTAAACCCAGGGACAGTTCAACCCAGCAATCCCACTTCTGGGCACATGTAGATAGGTCACAGGAGTTTTATCACACTGTGGCTCAGAGCAGCAAAAAGCTGGAAACAGGCGATGACTGTCAGAAGGGGGTGGCTTGATAAATTAATAAAGGTGAGTTTTATTGTATGTAAATAATAGTAATAATAATTTTTAAAAGATTGCTATACAACCACTACAGTTCCTATGATAATAGAAAAATATGTTTAACAAGATTCCGTTTATATGCGTTTGTGTATATGTAAATATATATAGAGATATTTGCATAGGCTTATATGAACATGGAGAAAAGTATAGAAAGGTTCATTCTAGGTTCTTAGCATGGGTTTCCTGGGGATGGAGATGCTGCTGGGGTGGGGACCAATGAAGACTCAAGAAAAAAGGAAAACAAAAGAAAAAAGAACAGACTTTAACATAATGTGTGATATGACCAAATGTATGCACTTATGCAACATTTATGAATGTGGAGGTACGTATACATTTAATTTAAAATTAAAAAAACGTTAATTCTGCAACGGGCCGAGCCGGGGAGGAGACAAGGGTCTCCCGCCGCCGAGCTCTCGGCTCGCGCTCCCCGGGGTCTGGCGGCGGAGGCTGCGCGTTCCTGGGCGGTGAGCGGGGGCGTGCCCGACTGGTCCCGGCGCCTGCGGGCGCGTTGCGCCTGCACCTCGTCGCGGCGCGGAATCCCTCACCTGGAGGGAAGCAGACGCCGGCTGCCCGGGAGACCGCGCGGGGATTTTCCAGTGGGGGCGGAGGCTCCTGAAAGGCTCCTTGTCGGCCGGCGAGGCTCAGGGACAGCGGGGACAGCGAGGCCTGGGGGTGGGGAGACCCCAGCTGGTCACCGCGAGGGCTGCGCCTCGGATCCCCTGGCCGCATGTCAGCCCTGAAGCTCAGCGAGCGGCCGAAAGCCCCTATTCAGCGCAGAGGCGAGTATTACCAGCAAGGGGGGCTGGGACCTCACGCCCAGCTCGCCACAGAATTTGCGCACAGAATTTGTGCCTCATTTTAGAGGCCAGTAGTGGCTTGGACCCGCCTTGGGAGTTGTTCGTGTTTGTGGCTCCTCCTCCCTGGGGCCTAACACCGCGTCTGGCACTTTACAGGGCCTTCAGCAGGCAATGTTAGGGAAGACCCCCCCTGACTCCCGGGCTCCATAGCCTTATACTCCCTCCAGAACCCTGGGAGCATTCCTGTACCCTCAGCATCCCACCTGATGGCCTTGAGCATTATGCTTCTCTCAGCCTGTGTCCTGCGCCTGCACCTCCACCCCACCCCGGGCTGCCTGGAGGACAGGGACGTAACAGACAAGTTTGACCACTTGCTGCCCAACACAGGGTAGGTGTCTTTCACCAAAATTTACTGTGGCAGGGCAGAGAAAGAGGACATATGAGTCAAGGGGTTCTCTCCATTTTCTTTGAATGAGAATCTAATTAGGTCTTAGATATTCCGTTGTCTTTACCAAGAGAGAAACTTAGAAATGTAGCCTGAGCTCTGAGCCTGGTGGCAGGAGGGTTGAGATGTGACAAAACTTGTAGCAAAAGAAAGGAAGGAAGGAAGGACGGGAGGGAGGAAGGAAGAAAGAAAGAAAAAGAAAACTGGAGCACAAAGTTTAAAGGTTGAGTCAAGGGGGCCAAGAAGCCTCCCCTGTTCCCTTGCCCTGGGTTGTTTGCCAGGAGAAAGGAAAATGCTTCCAGAAAGCCCAAATTGGGGTTTAGTTGCTCCAAGGGAAAATTTTTCTACCTGGAACTAAAGCAAGAACTAGGCTGCAAACCAAAATCTTCTAACTTCCTCTGTTGCCAGAGAATTGCAAGAGAGAAGCAGCAGGGAGGTGGGGGACGGGGGGGGATGGAAAGAACCCTGGACTTGGGGTCAAGGTCTGGATTTGAGCTGTGATCTCAGCCACTTAGATCGGCCCCTTAGCCTTGGGGCTTGACTTCTCCGAACCTCGGTTTCCTCATCTCTAGTCTAATAGTAATAATCCCATTTCATTCACATGACACTCTACTAATAGATGGATGACTACCTATCTCAGTTCCCTATATGCAGCAGGTCCTCAGCTAAAGGGTGCAGGTCAAAAAGATACTTGCATGGCAATGTTCACTGCAGCATTATTTACAACAGCCAAGGATGGAAACAACCCAAATGTCCATCAATAGATGAATGGATAAACAAAACTTGGTATATCCAGACAGTGGAATATTATTCAGCCATCAAAAGGGTGAAATTCTGATCCATGCTACAACACGGATGAACCTTGAAAACATTATGCCAAGTGAAAGAAGTCAGGCACAAAAGGATAAATACTGTAGTATGATTCCACTTATATGTGGTACCTAGAGTAGACAAATTCCTAGAGACAGAAAGTAGAACAGAAGTTACCAGGGGCTGAGGAGAGGGGAAATGGGTAGTCACTGCTTAATGGGTACGGATTTTCTGTTTGGGATGATGAAAACATTTTGGAAACAGATAGTGATGGTTGCACAGCAGTGTGATGGTAATTAATGCCGATGAGTTATGCACTTTAACCACAATAAAAATCTTTTTATTGTTGTTTTGTTTTTGTTTTTTGTTTTTTTGGCTGCGCTGGGTCTTCATTGTGGTGTGCGGGCTCTTTGTGGCACGCGGGCTTCTCTATTTGTGGTGTGCGGGCTCAGTAATTGCAGCACGCAGGCCCAGTTGCCCCACAGTATGTGGGATCTTAGTTCCCTGACCAGGGATCGAACCCACATCCCCCGCACTGGAAGGTGGATTCTCAACCACTGGACCGACCACCAGGGAAGTCCCCACAATTGTTAGACCTTCGTGGTCTCCTAGGAGTTTCGACTCGCCCAGGAAACAACAAGAGTCGGAAGCCGATGCAAAACGCAAGAGGTTTATTGAAGGCCGGTGCACCGGGGTTCCTTGGTCCTCACGCAGGAGGTCGAACAAGGAACCCTTTTGGGCGCGAATATGTCAGTTTTATAGGTTCCCACTTCCCCGTATGTAAATTATAGATTTGGTTGTGTTCTCCTGCTGATTGGTCCCGGCTTAGGCTCGGACCAGAGAGGGAACTTGTCCCTAGCTGCCTGATTGGTCTTTGACAGACACCTTTTTTACATTTTGTTTTCTCCCTCCTTCTCCCCAGCTGCCTGATTGGTCTTTGACAGACACCTTTTTTACATTTTGTTATCTCCCTCCTTCTCCCCAGCTGCCTGATTGGTCTTTGACAGACACCTTTTTTACATTTTGTTATCTCCCTCCTTCTCGGAAGGGGGCCGGACATCCTGGAAATTCACCCATTATCTAAGAAGCCCCTATTGTCTGGAGAGTTCTTAATCATTAGCTGGAACAATGTCCCTCGAGTCCCATACAATAAAAATCTTAAAAAGGGGGGTGGGATCCCGATTGTGAAAAGAAAGTTCTGCTTTTAGCAGCATTTTTGTGCTAGCTCCCAACTGGACACAGCCCAAATATCCATCTGCAGTAGAATGGATGAAGTGTTGTCTATTCATATACTAGAATGCTAGGCAGTCTTGAGAATAAACGACAACCACACACAACGATCTGGGTGGATCTGACAGATGTGATGTTGAGTGAAAGAAGCCGGACACGAAAGAGAATGTCCTGTATGATTCCATTTATGCAAAGTTCAAAAACAGGCAAAACGAATCTATGGTGCTAGAGGTCAGGATAGGGTTCCCGGTGGGGAGTAATTATTGGAGGGAGCACAGGGGGCTTCTGGGGGCTGGCAGTGTTCTTGTTAACTGATCTAGATGCTGTTACCTGGATGTGCTCACTTTGGGAAAATTCTCCAGGCTGTTTTACACTTATCATGTGTTTTCTGTATATATGTTTGCTTCAACAAAACATTGGTTTTTTAAAAATTCTTGTTCATGTCTTGAATGGTGAATAGGAATGGTGAACTAGAAAGTCAAGCTACAGAAGCCTGATTTATACGCTTAATCTGTACCAAGCCAGAGAGACTATGAAACCAGATTTAAAATTCTCTACGCTGCTTGCAATTTGTACTGCTTCCACCCCCGTGAGCTGTAACCAATTAGTTTTGAAATCTAAATAGCCGACTTTCCACATCTCACACTGCCAGGGACCTGGAGGGGAAGGGGGTGCAACCCAGCACCAAGAAGAGGCCCTTATCCTCAAGCTCACAGGCCCTGGAGCAGAATCCACCATCCCCCTGGGCTTGCAGGTAGACAGTAGGCATCCAGCAAATACCTGTGGATGGACTGTGTCATAAAAATTCTTCAAGTGCACCCCTGGGATCCCACTGCCCCCGACATCAGGGAAGGGCTGTTGGCAGGGAGCTGCCTGCAAGGACTTAGGGCCTTGGGGTCTAGAGAAGAGGTTGTCCCTTCCTCCAACATCGGGAGTCCACCTCCCAGGTGCCCTACTGGACGCTGTGGGGAGAGCTGATGCAAAACATTTGACTTGTCCCTGGCTGACCCAAGTCGACTCCTGACACCAAACAACCTGGCAGTTGGGGTCTGGGGGAGAGGATAATTTATATTTTTGCTTGGTGACAAATTGCTAAATAATAGATCTGGCTGGGGTTTCGGTTTCTCCCCCAGCAGCTTCACCAGTGTGTTGGCCTGTTGACTCAATCAGCAAGTTATTTTGGCCCTGTGGGGACCCAGAACTTGGTTTCTGCTCCGGGAGGCCTTCCCCTCTCTCCTGGGTGTTTGGGCTTCCCCCAGGTGTCATGTTTGTTTGCCTGCCTGTCTGGGGCCCTGAGGGTTGAAGGAGGCAGCATGGGCCTTTGCCAGACTCCAGGTTTTCACATGGCCTGGGGCACGTGGCCCTAGGGAAACAGACTCCTGCTTGCAGGGGTATTTCTCCTGCACAGCTAGTGAAGCAGCCGCCGTATCTCCTTCCTCTTTCTATTTGTCCCAGTAAATGCTGTCCTCCCTCTCCTTCCAGCCCTCTCTGCCTCTCTCTCCACAGAAAATAGCCAGCCACTCTTAGTATTAATGACAGCAGTAGCAGCAACATAACCCCTTATGTGGGAATAGTGCTTTATGGTTTATGAGGCCCTTTCACAGCATCATGTCATTTGACCCTCCCCTAGCCCTCTGTTTGGGGCTGAGGCTCAAGAAGGTTTTGGGATTTACCCAAGGCCATGGACTCATAAAGGTCAGAGCATATCTTTTGATTTCTGATCCCGTTTTCTCGCCTCTAACCCAAGAAGCCCCCTTGCTTTTGGAGACTGGGGCAGAGGCTGTTAGCTGCCACCCTAAATCCATTCCCCTTTCTTCCTTAGCAACAGAACCTCCATTTTAGTCAAGGTAACATAGTGCCCAGGCAAAAGAAACATTCCTAGCCTCACTTGCAGCTGTGATTTGTAAGCAGGAACTTCAGGAAAACTCCTTAAAAAGGGGGCGTGGACCCTTTTTACCTTATCTCACTGCCTAGAATTCAGAGATAATGGCTGGGGCTCAGCAGCCATTCTGGATAATGAGGTAACCTGGAGGATAAAAGCGATGTACTACGACAGTAAAGTAGAAATATAGAGGGGTCCTGAGTCTCAGATGACCAGAGAACTACTATGCCAGCCCGGACTTCCTACCTCTAGACTTCTTTTACATGAGAGAGAAATAAGTTTCTATTTTGTTTAAGCCACTGCTGTATGGTTTTCTGTTGAATCACTCCTGATTCAGGTACCCCATTTCTGGTGATCCACAGTCTCTCCTGCACCCCTTCCTGCTTACTCATTTTGAATGCAGAGGGCTGTCTCCTCATGGTTCTCAGCTCTCATAGTTTGTATATACTGAGCCTGGGTCATGAGAGCTATCCCAGGCAGGTACCTCTCTGGGTCTCTTGAACCTGCTGAGAGTTCTAGAGAATAATCACATTATAGAGTTTCTTCTGTTAGTTCCTATAGCCAAGTGAAACTACTGAAGGGGGAGAACACATGAAAATTCCAAGCTCACAGCAATTTGCCTAGATTGGATCCTTCTGATGGCAAGTTTACAAACATACTTCCAGCTACCCTTCATCCCCCCAGGCTTCCAGAGGGTGGGACAGAGAGTTCATCATTTGGGGCCTACTTCTCATCTGCACCCCTGTCCCCAGAGCATAGCAGAGAACAGTAGAGTCCATGCGTTCATGATCCCTGTCATGTGAATCCCTACCGGTAAAACATTTTGCGCATATACCCCTAATAGATGCATGTTTGTAGACTTAAGAATTATAGGGCTTCCCTGGTGGCACAGTGGTTGGGAGTCCACCTGCCGATGCAGGGGACACGGGTTCGTGCCCCGGTCCGGGAAGATCCCACATGCTGCGGAGTGGCTAGGCCCATGAGCCATGGCCTCTGAGCCTGAGCGTCCGGAGCCTGTGCTCTGCAACGGGAGAGGCCACAACAGTGAGAGGCCCGCGTACAGGAAAAAAAAAAAAAAAGAATTATAGATTCCCTCCTGTTAGTCCACACATGTGGGGCTGCACGTAACTGAAAGCCCAGGCAACAGTGGCTGACTTGAGCACCTTGACTGGTCAGGCCGGGTGGGCTCTGCGTGGTGCATCAGGTCGCGGATGTCATTAAGGGCCGGGTTCTGTCTGGTTTTCTGAAGCTCCTCCATCCTTATTGCATAGGCTTTTGTTCTCAAGTCTGTCCCTTCAAGGTCGTGTGTTAAAATTGTGTCTTCCTTCTCAGAAAGGGGGACAGGGGCAGGGCTAGCCTGCCAAGCTCTGGCACCTGTCCCCTTTTTGAGAAGCAAAATGTCTTTTCCAGAAACCTCTGGTGATCGTGTTCTTATGCCTCGTTGTCCAGCACTGGGTCGCATGGCTTCATGGGTCACAAGGAGTCTGGGAAGTCATCAGGTAACAAGGGAAAATGGAGGTGGGAATGGAATGGCTGTTGGGTGACCACCCCATAAGGTCTGCAATGCATATGTACTACTGGGCTAATGTATTAGGTATATGATAAGACCTACATTAAAAACAGGGATTTTAAAAGCATGAGATAAGAAGTAGACATTCTAATGTTACTTCCCACACAGTTCCTGGGGCACAAGCACCCACTCTGGAAACCACTGGTGTAGCATAAAAGGCACAGTCTCTGGAGCCAGAAGGATCTGAGTTTAAATCCTGTCTCTGCTATTTATTAGCTGCAACCTTGGCAAACTCCTTAATCTTGTCAAACCTCACTTTCCTCATTTGCAAAATGGGGGTGGGAGTAGAACCCACCTGCGTTTTGTAACAGTGCTGGGTACCTTTTAAGAGAACAGTAAATATTAGATGTCTCCCTTTAATAACAGCTTCCCATTTATGGGCAAGGGATGGTGGTGGGGAGAGTTAAAATAGTGAAAGTATTGAAAGCGATGGTAAGTCCTCAACATCTTAATAATGTCCATCATTTACGTGTCCAGGTGTTTTTCATTTCTATAACAACAAACACCCCATTCTGAGGATTCCTACCAGGGCTAGAGCACAGGACCAGGGTCCTGGCAGTATTTTCCTAGCGTTGCCACTACCTGCTGTAAGCCCCTGATCTCATGGTTTTGCTCTCTTGGCCTCAGTTTTCTCAGCTGGAATCTGGGAAGTTTGGGCTAGAAGGTGCCAAGCCTGTCCTTTCTCCTTCGGTTTAGGATATCCCCTTTGTCAGTCCCGACTCCTGTGACATCTCTCTGCCTGGTCTCTCACCACTCCCACTCTCCTCCCCAAGCCCCCTGGACTTGATTTCTGAGGTCCTGCCCCTTGTGGCTTGCCTTCCCTTTCCCTGGCCTGTTCACCCATCAGTTCCCCCGCCTCTGGTAACTCTGCCCATTTGAAGGTGCTCTCTATCCCAGTATCCTATGAGATTCCACTCTCTCTCTAGGGAGGAGGCGGCATGGAGGTCTGGTCTCTGCTAGAGATGAGAGCTGGTTTCAGAATTTTTCCTCCCAGAAAGATTCAGAGCACTTTCAGCGTGCAAGGACTTGTCCTAAGGGCTTCATATGTTTTAACATACATAACATTAGGAGGTAGCTCCTCTTATTATCATCATCATCATCATCATCTTTCCCACTTTTAAAATGAGGGGAATGGGGCACAGAGAGGTTAAGTACCTTGCCCAAGGTCACACAGATGGTAAGGGGCATAGCTGCATGTTTGCCCAGGCACTCTGGCTCTAAAGCCCATGCTCTTAACCACTATGTTGGACAATATCTAATTAATTTCTTTGTCTCTTGTGACTTTGGGCAAGTTATCTAACCTTGTCATTTTTGTAAATGTGGAACCATTTGAGAGTATGTTGCAGACATCATGTCGCTTCACCCTAAATATTTCAGCGTGCCTCTACCTGGCATTTCTCTATATAACCTCAGCACCTCGTCAACTCAGGAAATTTGACACTGATACAAAACTGTCATCTAATATAATGTTTATTTGCAAAATGTCCCTGTCTCAGTAATGCCCTTTGTAGCTTTTCTTTTTTCAATATAGAGTCCAGTCAAGGACCACACATTGTATTTAGTTATAATGTTTTAAAAACTTTTTAAATTGAGATATAATTCACATACTAAAAAATTCACCCTTTTGAAGTGTATAATTCAGAGGGTTTTTAGTATATTCACAGAGTTGTGCGACTATTACTACTTCGTAATTCCAGAAAATTTTCATCATCCCCAAAAGAAACCCTGTACCCATTAGCAGTCGCTTCCCATTCCCCCGTAGCAACCACTGATCTGTTTTCCGTCTCTGTAGCTTTATCTATTCTGGACATTTCATATAAATGGAATCATACGATCTGTGGCCTTTTGTGTCTTGCTTCTTTCACTTAGCACAGTGTTTTCAAGGCTCATCCGTGCGATAGCCTGGATCAGAACCTCATTCCTTTTTAAGGTTGAGTGATATTCCATTGTATGGATATACCACATTTTGTTTATCCATTCATCTGTTGATGGACACTTGGGTTGTTTCCACTTGTCGGCTATTATGAACATTTTGGGGGTCCAAGCTGTTGTTTTGCAGAATGTCCCTCCATTTGGATTGTCTGATTAGTTTCAGGTTCACTGCATCTATTTTCGTAGCCTAACAAATGGCTTTCTCTCTCTGCTGAGCTCAGCCATGGCCAACGTCTCTGCCCAGCTGTGTCGCTGGCAGGTGGAACAGCCTGTTGAAGGCAGAGCTCCTCGCCTCCCCAACAAAGCAGTGCTGTGCTCATTCCCACTGCCCTCGGTCCCTGCCACTGCCCTCCCTGCCCTGTGGGCACAGAACCTCAGAGCTATTTCAGGCCCCTTTGGTGGTAGACCTGGCCTGGGAAAATCTGAGGTCCTGGCGGCTAGACACAACTGCCTTCCTTAGAGGCGTGAAGGTCATTCCCTGGGCTTGGCTTCTTTGGTCTGGTGGCCCAGCCCCTTGCTTCTGGTTTCCACCAACCCCCAGCAGTCAACCCCTGGCAACTAGCATGAGGGAGCAGAATACACATCACTGGGATGGGCTTCCTGTTGACATGCGCCAGCTTGTGGCAACGGGTGTGGTTAAGGCTCAAAAGAGCATCTATCTAAAAATGGGCCCTTTCTGCTCAATGAATTCGGAGCACATGTGTCTTTGAGTCATTGCTGTTTCCTTCATACCGGCAAAAGTGACCTTTCTTCCCCCGCTGGTTTCCTCTCAACAGCCCCAGGAGTCCCACAGCTATGAAAATCTGGAGTCTTTTCCCTCCTGGACCTCTTCCCTAGATTAACAGCTCAGCTTTCCTGGCAAAATCCACAGGGTGGCTGGGACTGCTGCTCCATAGCTCTTTGGTTTTTGTTAGCGCAGGACGAGGCAGGGCTTTTGGATCACTTTCTGATTCGCTGTATGGCTTTGAACAAGCCACTTGACCACTCTGTTCTCCTGTTTTTCCACTTGGAAATTAGAGAATGGATGAGGCCATTCTTTGCAGCATTTCTCCACAGACAGGTTTGTTTATGGGTGAGACAATGGAGCAAGTGACCGAGATGGGGTGAATCTCCTTCCTTGGAGATGCGGACATTTAACAATAGGTCAGATCCGCATTTGGCCATCCTGGCAGAAGTGGTTATGGAAAGAGCATGAGCTTCAGGGCCAGCTATTCCCAAGGCCAAAACTTATCTCTCTGTATCCTGCTTGCGGTGTGGCCTCGGGCGAGTTAATCTCTCTGACCCTCTGTTTCATGGGGATAATAGTAGCTTTTCCCGGAGTTGATGGAGAGATTAAAGGGGGTGACGTCTGGAAAGTGCTAAGGGCAGTTTCTAGTATGTTGCAGAAGCCCAATAAACCATTGATATTGAGAAAGTACAGTCAAACAGGGTAGCAGTGGGATAGTTCCTTAGGATATATCCAAGTCCTTACTCCTCTCTGTTGGCCAGTTTCTCATGCTGAGTTTTAAGACAGGTAAGTTAGTGTTGTTGGGTGAATACCCTGAAATTTTTACTGTGTAATTAAGGCCCTTTAACTCTCATCCTCCTTTTTGCTCAGCCCAGTTTTTACCTCCTTGGAAAACAGAACCAATCAGAAATGGGTTGCGAAAGGTCCCAAGTTATCTCAAGGAAAACCAGAAGAAAGTTGAGATGCTGCAGGGCGAGGCTGTGAACCCCACCTGTGGGGCCCCAGCTCCCTGGGAGGCTTGTGGGTTCCAGCCTCCCTGATGGCATGGCTCTGGGTGGGCCACCCAGGGGGTGAGATTTCAGGGCTGCCCAGCCACAAATCCTCTCTGTCTTGTGGGCTAATTCTTGATAGTCCTCGAAGTCCATTGACTTAAAGGTTTGATCCCTGCTGGAGAGAGAGCCACCCGGGAAAAGATATAATTTAAACCTCTTCAATCATGTGATCCTCAGTGTATGTGCCTAGAGCAGAAGTTGCTGGCTGTCCCCCCGTTTCGTTGCCCTCCGTCTTCGTTTTGTAATAGAACCCCCAGCACCTGGCTACCCAGTCACACCAGTGTTTCTCAACCATGGCGCTTTTAAACATTTTGGGCTGGGTGATTCTTTCCTGTTGGAGAGGCTGTTCTGTGCACTGTAAGACATTTAGTGGCATCCCTGGCCTCTACCCACCCCGCCCCCCGTAGACATTGCCAAGTGTCCCCTGGGGGTAGGGGCAAAATCTCCCCGTTGAGAACTCCCTTGCAGTAGAGACTACATCTCCTAGCCTCCCTTGCAGCTAGGTGTGGCCATGTGATGCTGTTCTGGCCAATGACACGTGACTTGGAACACCAGAGGTGTCCACGTGAGCAACTGCCAGTTTTCCTTAAAGGGGAGCGTGGGTGCTTTGCTTTCTTTCTCCCCTTCCTACTGGCTAGAGTGAGAGTACAGTGTCAGAAGCTGGGAGGTGGAAGCTGAAGGTCAAGGTGGCAGAGAAGCTACAGAGAAGGAGCCTGGGTGCCCAGCCTGGGAGCCGCCATATGTGCCCTGTTGCTTATGCTTAAACTGCTGTGTGTGAGAGAAATAACCTTCTGCCTTGTCGGAGCCACTGTCATTTTGGCCTTTGCAACAGCATTCAAACTATATCCTAATTGACATAAGTCATTTGTCACCTCCTTTCTTGACTGCAGAGTGTGAGGGAGGAAGTGAGAACATGAAAACAGGAATAAAGGAATGAATGACTAAACCTGCCTCTATGGAACCTCCTCTAAGTTCTAGGCACTGTGGCAGGGGTTTTCATGAACACCGCTTTTATTTAGTTAGTTCTCCGGGTGACTCTACAGGAGAGGCAGTATTATCCCTGTGTTTCCATAAGAGAAAGCCAAGGCTCAGAGAGGTTGAGTGACTTGCCCATATCACACAGTCAGCCAGGGACAGAACCATGATTCAGTTCTAGGCTTGAAAGACCCCACCCCCATTGCATGCTGCTCCTTTGATTGAGAAACTTTGCAGACACAAAGCTCCAGTAAGGACGCCACTGCCTTCAGGATAACCTGTCACACAAAGCCCTGTTCCTGTCTCCACACAACACTTTGTCTCCTCCCCTCACACCCCATGTTCAGCTTTGCTCGTCTCCAAGTGGTCTCCAGGCTTGCCGGCTCTTTCCTGCCTCTATATCTTTACTCAGGCAAAGCTTGCTCAGCCCCCTTGGGCTGGGATGACTTTAACATCCTTCCGAATCCCTAGCCCCTAAATCTGCTGACTCAGAGCCCTTCGGTAGGACTCGGCTCAGACATCGCCTCCTCCAAGAAGCCTTCCTTGACTATACCCTTCTCAGTCAGACCAGGTCCCTCTCCTGTGTGCTCCCCCCACACCTGTACCACCTGTGATGGCACCTACCATTGTGTGAGGTGTAGGCTCCTTGAGGGCAGAACTCTGTCTCCTCTGTCTCTTCACAGATCAACGTGATGTCTGAAACACAGTTATTTATTCAAGGACGGGGAGGGAGGGAGGAATGCTAGAATGCTGTCAAATGAGAGAACCGGCTCACAATTTATTCAGCCCTGTATGTGTCCACAGTTGCTAGTTACTGTGAAGAGTTTCACAGACAGGAAATGTGCTGGGTTTGGTCCTCAAAGAGCTAAGACTCTGAGAGGAAGCTGAGAAGAAGTCGAACAGGAAACATACAAAAAGATAAACAATGGACATTGTACCTGTAGATTGTCTATGGAGTGGGTCCCCCGAGGCCCCCAGCAGGCTGTGGGCTTCTCTTCACCCCATCAATCCCTAGGAATGCCGGCTCATTCTAACAGCAGTCTGAGCAAGACATAATTAGGAAGAACGATCTGCTGCCTGAGAGCTGCACCCTGAGATTCCAAGACTGAAAAGGAAGACCAGATCTCCCTGCCTCCCTGACCTGACTCACCCAGTTTGTGGGAATTATGTCCTGTTGTCCTGCTGTGGCGGACTGGCTGGCGTTTAGGGCTGGGGAGCCCTTCTCTAGCCCTCAACTCCCGAGAAGCTTCCCCAGAGACTGGGAATGTGTAGGGGGATGTGTAGGAGGGGACCCCTTCCTCAGATGCTCTGAAAGCTGGCGGAGCACCTGGAGAGCCAGAGGACAGGCCGGGCACCTCGGAGCATGCAGCCAGGCCTCCCCCATTGTGGGGGACCGCTCATCAGTCCTGAGTTCCCATGGGGCGCTCCAGTGGCCTCCAATCAGTGGGTTTGGAAGTCTGGGCAAGAAGCCCAGCTATGAGTCCACCCTTTGCCAGAAGAGCCTTCCTTTCTGCCCAGGCGAGGGAGGGTGGCAACCTGGCCTCGCTGGCAGGATCAGCCCTGAGGGTGGACGGGAATGACAGATGTCCTGATGATGGTGGCGGTGAGGACAGTGATGACATACCTGTCAGCAGCTGTTCGAAGCACTTATTTAATCCTCACAACCACCTCATGAGATTGAGTCTCATAGGTTTTACCCCAGTCATTATCCAAGTGATCTTAAAGGCATTTTCCAGGGCAATACGCTCCCACAGAAGCTCCTGCCCTGTGTGTCCTTGGGCAGGTCCCTTCGCCTGTGAGCCAGACATCAGCCCTGATGAGACCAGCATTGTAAGACCAACGATGCAGCCGCGCTTTGAAGAGGCTGTGGGTATTAACCAGGCTTAGCTGTTATTCCTTGCATCCTTAGCTGGCCTGGCCTGCGTGCAGACGCCAGGGCCCGCCAGCCTTCTCCAGGGAGGGAGCCTGATTCTGCCATTTGTGCGTTGTCCTTTCTGTTTCTGTTTCTCCTCACTGACCACCCACCATTTTTTTTTTTTTTTTTTTTTTTGAGGTACGCGGGCCTCTCACTGTTGTGGCCTCTCCCGCTGCGGAGCACAGGCTCTGGACGCGCAGGCTCAGCGGCCACAGCTCACGGGCCCAGCCGCTCCGCGGCATGTGGGATCTTCCCGGACCGGGGCACGAACCCATGTCCCCTGCATCAGTAGGCGGACTCTCAACCACTGCGCCACCAGGGAAGCCCCACCACCCACCATTTTGTACAGCCCGAGGAGGGCCTGGCCAGTGTGGACAAGGGTCCCAGCACTGATTCTGCCCCTCACCAGCCACATGACCTCAGGCAAGTTGCTTCTCCTGTCTGCCTCATCTGGAAAACAAGGGGGTCAGGACTGAACTACCCCTTTGAGCACTAACATCCTAATGTCCTGTGATCAAAGGCCAGGGGAAGGGCTGGAGGACCCAGACGGGAAAGCTCAGCCCCAGCTCAGCTTCCCATGTTAATGGCTTTGCCGAAAGAGGCCCCTGGCCATGGAAGCTGCTTTATCAAAATGTGTTCCAGCTCACTTAGATTACACTTCACTCCGCTGAACTTCAAAAGGGGCACAAGGGCTCCTCTGCAGACAATTGCCGGCGGAACGTCAACACGGCCAGTCAGGCTTGAAGGGGTCACCTCACTGGGCAGCTGGGCAGGCTTTTACGGACCCTAGATGGGAGAAAGAAAAAGGAGGCAGGCTGAAGCCTCCCGTGGTTGAGGCTTTATGGTTTTCTCATGGTTATCGTCTTCCCCTGTTCTCCAAATCTCAGATCCAAAGAGAAGAGTCCTGATGGGCCAGGAAGATAGGCAGCCTCTGAGAGAATGAAATATAATCTGAGGAGCTGCAAGCCTCATGCTTAGAGGGAGGGAACAAAGCAAATCTGTGAGAGGGACAGCTTATGGGTGACGCCCGATAGCAGCTCTGTGTGTGAACAGGGGACATGGGTATTAGTTGATGATAAAAGTTAGTCACGTGATGCAGCTTCCAGAGAAACTAAAGCCTTGGTGCTGCATTTAGAAGTTGAAGAAAAGCAAGAATATTGTTACCGTTTATAAGTGCTAAGAGCGCTAGACACTGGACCTAGACAGTTGTGTGGAGTATCTCATCTCATCCTCACAATACCCAATGGAGTAGATACTATCATGATCTCTCTATATTTCCAGGGAGCGCACTGAAGTTCACAGAGGTTAAGTGACTTGCCCATGGCCACACGGCAGATAAAAGGCAGAGGTGGGCTTCAACCTTGGGTCCCTCCGCCTATTTTGCCGCCAAAACAACGTCATGTAAGGAACAATCCAAAGAGCGGTGGTTGTTGAGTCTTCAACTATTTTCAAGAATGTGAGGGAGAAGGGGGATCGGAGGTGCCCTGCCTTGGGGCATTGGGAGGAACTAAGACTGAAGGGTGAGCAGAAACCTTCTTCCACTCAATGCAGAAAAGACATTTTCAGCAGCCAGTTGTCTGGAGACAGCAGGCACCATCAGGAGTAGTGATTTTCTTTGATATTGGGGGTGTTTATGCATAACCACCTGGCAGGGAGGCAGGCCGGTGGATTCAGTAGGTGGTTGAATGAAGGCCCTGCTACTAACCCTGAGATTTTGGCAGATTCAAGGGCTGAGGGGCTGGGTCAGGCAGACACACCTTGGTCTCTGGTGTCCAAAAAGTCACATCATATAAAGGATTTCTCCAGGTGTTACTGGAGGTACCCCGTAGTGGGTGGCCTCAGGCTAAGCTGAGAACGAACCTGGCTTGAAAGAACACTCACCTCAAGGTCCGGAGACCTGGTCTTTTGACTTCAACTCTTAGCTCTGTGCCCTTGGGCGAGTCACTTGACCTCCCTGGCCCTTGGTTTCTTCACCGGTGAAAATGGGCTTGGATCGGATCAGTTCTGTGGTCCTGAGACATAAACAGATGTTACAGGTGAACTTGGGACGACACAAACCCTCTGTGTCGTAGTGTTGGAGAAACAGAGCAGTAGAAGGCAGGCTGAGGATAAGCCCATGGCAGCCTTCTCAGGAAAGGAGGTCCTCTTAATGGGATGAGCTAAGCGGTCCTGGCTTGGAGGTCAGGACTCAGGATCTGGGCTGGTGGCCCAAACTTGAAGTCAGCCCTTGCATTTTTATCACAGAGGAAGTGGGAGAAACGCACTCAGCAGACAAAACAAACACAGAAAGGTGAGTTGTTGGTGAAGGTGTGTGTTTTGTCTGCTGAGCTCTTTCCTGCACAGAGACCCATCAGACAGGGTCGGGGAGGCCCTGGGAAGAGAGAGGAGGGGGCACAGGCAATGCAGCTCCCAAAGCGCTGTCTGTGCTTTGCAGTTAATGCCCCGACAGTCTTTGTTATTGTGAATGAGGTAGAACTCCCCCAGTGTCTGCTTTTTGAACTGAGGAAAACCTGAGTTCGAATCCCAACTCTTGCCACTCACTAGCTGGGTGATTTGGGGGCAATTCACTTAACTTAGGATGTCCATTTATGACTTGTTATCCAAATGGAGGCGTTTTTGAGAATGGAGGGGAAAGCTATTATTAATTATGCTGGGACAACAGCATAAACTGAGACTATTTGGAGCGAAAATGGGACACCCTGCCTGCCTTCGCCAAGGCCATTTCCACATTGAGAAAACGGCCACTGTGATACTCACATGCATGTGCTTCACGTGGCTGGGCTGAAGCTGCAGGGAACGGACACAGCATTTAGTGGGTGCTCAGGAAGAGAAGGCTCCATGCTGACCTTTCCCTCTTCTCGCATTCCGTGCGTCTAAAAAAAGGCTCTGAGACGGGGCTAACTGGGGTCCCAGAGAAGCTGTGCTAGGGCCTCCTTCAAATCTGTGTGTGCTTTCCTGGAGGGCCGGTGCCCAAAGCCAGCTAGGACTTGGGCCTCCCTTTGGGATCCGTTTGCCTTTTCATCAACACAGACACAGGGTTTTTCTTGGCTAGGCCCCTCTGCTCACAGCTCAGGGATTGTACCTTGAAGCGTTCAGTCCCAAGTGATATGAATCAGGATCTACCAGGAAGTTTGTTTTCCAAGGCCTTAGTCAACATGTGGGTGTGGAAACACCAACCAATTTCAATGTAGAGTCAACTCCTTTTTAAATAGGGACTTTCACATTAGTCAGACTTTTCAAAACAACATAATGTTTAAACAAAATTCCATTTCCACTTTTCCATCACCAGCAGCAGTTGCTGAAGATATTTCTGTTCCAAACAGAGGCTTCCCCAACCCATGTCTTAGCTGGTTCCCTTACTATGTCAGAGCCTGGGCTATGATGTCACATGCTGGGGGTGTGAAATCACCCTTACTAGGGCCTCAGTTTCCCCTTCTGGCTCTTCACGTGGACTCGGACTGCTTCGGCCAGCGTCTTCTTTTCCTTCGTTCTGATTCTTTGGTCTGTTGATCGCCTGGAATAGCAGCAATCCAGCTCCCACCTTCCGAGATACCTCCCCCTTAAGCCCCGGCACAATCCCAGGAGTTCCCACATTTCAGTATGCGAAGCTCATAGCTCAGACTGCCGCTGAGGTACTGCCGTTGAGGTACCAGGATTTGGCATGAAATACTTTCAGCAGAGACTCATGGGTCCCAAACGTGGTCACCCTGAGCAGGCTCAGGCTTTCACCTTACCGAATCCTGAAGGTTGGCTGGGTACACACACACCTGGCATCTTCCCATGGCCCTGGGCCCCCGTCAGTGTCTACTTTGATCCCTTCCGTCCTGGCTCCTGCATTCCCAGGGCCTGTCCTGTGTCACATCCCCATGCAGCTCTGTTTGCTGCTTTGGCAAATCAGGCAAAGTCCGAGAACTCCTCAACCTGTTGGTTGTGTGCTCCAGAGCTCTACTAAGTGTAACACGCAGTATTTCACTTCACGAGCAATGCTCTAGCTTGTGTTCAGAACTTGGGCCTCATGTAAGTAGCCGAGTAACCCCTCTGTGCCTCAATTTTGTCACTTGTAGAATGGGGATGATAACAGTCGCTCCTCTCTCACTGGATTGGTGTGAGAGCTCAGTGAGCTCATGAGTATAACGTGCTCCATTGCCATTGGCCATTGTTACGATAAATCTTCACCACCACCCTATGAGAGGGGGACTCTGTTTATCCCCATGGGCAGATGAGGAACTGAGATTTGGAAAGGTTAAGTAAGTTGCCCAAGCCGTGTGCTAGAAAGACGGGCAATAAGCATGCTTTGGAAGTCTGGGGCCCTGCTCTCGGTGACATGAGAGTCCGGGTTAAATCCCAATTCAGTTGCTTTTGCATATATTTAGAGAGACCAATGTGTCAGGCCCTGTGCCAGGAGCCAGGGAGCCAGCAGGTAGCTCCACCCAGTGTTCAGCCCAACCCGTGTGGGCCAGCTCTGGACTAGGCACAGTTAATCTCCAGCCATCCCCCCTGGCTTCACCTGGCTCCTTAAAACCAGACACGTTACGTAGCATCTGCAGAGAGTGTCTTTCATCTTCAAAGGATTCCCGAAGCACCAACCAATTAATGCTTACAACACCCTCATCTCGTGGACAAATATTTATCCTCACTTCATACCCAGGAAAACTAAGGCATAGAGAGGAGAACAGACGGGGTGGGAAGAGGAAGAGTGAGTGACAGAGCTAAGCAGAGAATTCCGAAGCCCCAGACCCTGCTGACTGCCCAGTCCATCTGGGGGCTGCAGGGAAATTCTTCCCATAATATCTTTTTTTTTTTTTTTAAATGGAAGTAGAACCTTTTGCAAGTTCAGAAGATTTAGATTTCTTTAATAGTAACCTCCAGGAAATACATTAAAAACACATTCTATCCGTTACAAATCTTAATGTCACCAGCCAGGGATGAGGGAATTAATGCTGGACCCAAAAATACATATAATCAGCAACTCCAGGGCAAGGGCAGAGACGATTTATAGAGTGCAAGATCTGGATGTCTGGAGCAGGCAGGCCGAGCTCAGCGACGAAATTGAAACAGGGCTGTTTTCAGATGGGGCTGAGGTGGGGGGAGGCTGCTGAAGGCGGCTTTGATTCAATCATTGTTCCCCATTTCTTCTCAATCGATGTAAAAAAAATTTTTTTAATGCTATAAAGACCAGGTTCCGATCTGTCATGAGAAAACTGCTTTCATTAACATAAGTTCCTGTTAAGGGCCCTTTAAAAGAATCAACCCCTCCCTCCTCCCCCCTCCCCCTGCCCGCCAAGTGCCCCCCACCAGAACCATCCCAACCCTGATCATCTCCCATGTCTACCTGGGTCAAACAAAGGGGGAATCCAAGCAGTGGTGCAGCTGGAGAATCTATGTAATGAAGACAAAACGTGTGTATAATTAGTGTGGTTTTACTTCCCTTAGCAGAGGGTATTTTTCTTTACTTTTATATTGTAAAATAAAATACAGTTATAGAAAACCGCACCAAAAAAAGGTGTAGCTTAGTAAACTGGGATAAGGGAAACAGCGCAGGGCTTTTAAATTGTTTTCATTTTTGGACTCAGCACTCCATTTTGCCAAACTTGAATCTGACACAACCTTGGAAAAGCTTTGAACCTCAGGGGTATTATTGCACTCATTTTAGGAAGGACAGTGACCTAAAGAATGATGTAGAGCACTCAGCTGTTACTTTAGGGCCGCCACATTCCCAGCCACGTGCTTGCTGCTCAGAGAAAGGGTATTAAAGGACTCAGTGAGCACTAGGAGCTGAAGCCCACGGCAGCGATGGACTTGGGTCCCCAGCGTGTTCCCACTGCCCGCCTCTCTTGTCGAAAACCACACAGCATCGCCTAGGACTGAGCGAGTTAATGGGCAGGTCTCTGTGCCCTTTTATCCTGGAGGAAAGGATGAGAAGGCATTACATCACGCCCCTCCCTTTACAGGGGAGGAAACTGAGGCCACAGGTCTGATCTGAGGTCAGTAGTAGCAGAGCCAGGACCGAGAGCTGGGTTGGAAGACCCCCTGTCCGGTGCTTCTCTGCCCCATGCCTGTGCTGCTTTTTCCGTGATACACCTTGTTGGATCAATAGCTACTTGTCGGGAACTGGTAACCAGCACTTTCTAACCAGCCCGAGTACTCAGTAGGATGACTGACCACCACAGTTTGCCCGGGGTTGGGGGTGGGGATTCCAGTGCTAACCCTGGGACAGTCCCAGGCACACAGGGCCAGCTGATCACCCTGTGGGCTGTGTCCATGTCACTGGCGCCCAATCACCTTGACTAGTTGGTGTGCACTCAACCTGTGGGGGCGAATCAAAAGTTAGAGAGGAGGATGTGGTTTCTTATGCCCAGTGAGTTGAGTTGGAGTACAATTATCCAAATCATTGAGATTTTTAAACAGTTACTGAAGGAAACGTAGGGGTTTGTCCTGAATTATAGTAGCTAACACTTCGAGCACGCTTTATAACTTTAATGAACTTTCACACTCCAGATCTTAATTATTTGGGCCCTTCAGGCAAGGATGTCTGATTAAAATCATTTTTATGAAGTAGGAGACTGAGCTGGCCCAGCGACCTAGGCAGGCACACCTAGCTGTGAGTGATGGAGCTCAGAAAGCACCACCCCCTCCTCTGACCCTTGGCTGAAGCTCTTCACCGCTCCCTCTCTGGTCAGGAACCCTGGTTGGAGGCCAGATCTTGAGTTCTCTCTCTATTTAATTGTTAGGAAGCAGGAAGCCAGAAACTGGGGATTTCTAAATTCAATTCCGAGGATCTTGGATGAACACCAAAATAATTCCCGTACCGTAGACTTGCTATTGGAAAAGAACCTTAGTGGGGCCAAAGAATGAGCTTGGTTTGATCAAGCGAAGCTATTTGTTTAACTTTAGCCTCTGCTGAAGTTCCAGTATTAAGGCTCTCCCTCTCCAAATGCCATTCAAACAGCCCCCAGCCACGGACACCGCTTTCCACTCACGCTGGAACAGGGGACTCTACACTTCTGAAATTAGAGCTGGAGGTGAAATGCTTAGCTGAGCTTTGTCTTTCAATGCCTTTCTTCTCTCTGGGGTTTTAACTGCTTTTTCTGGCCTCAGGGAATCCCTTGGAAGTTAATAAAACTTACTACATCAAAGGGCTCTACAACCATTACTCTATTAAAACCTCACAGCACTCCTGCAGCAGGTAAGCATTATTAACCCCATTTTACAGATGGGGAAACTGAGGTTAATTGGTTTGCCTCCAGCTACTGAGGAAATGAGTGTCCCAGCTGGCTTGAGAACTGGGTGGTTTGTTCAGATCACCCAGGGGTGGTGGTTTCTGCTGAAATCCGTTTTTCAAAGCACGTTGACTGGATTTCGTTTTCCTTCACGAAAACTGATTCCTCACTGGCTGCACTGAGGATGAGGAATTTCTCCAAAGCTGGCTAGTCCGAAAGCAACAGCTCCAGCCTTCCACCAGGAGAGGTGCCATAAAAATAGATAAAAGCTAAGAGTTCAGTGCAGTAATTTAGGAAACAATTTGGGCCTTTCAGAAATTAATGTTATTTAAAGATGCAGATTCATCCACCCCAGGGGCCTCCTGGGAGTGCTTCCCGAACCATCTGGTTCAATCAGCTCATTTTCTTTCCCCTAATCCTCCTGGCTCTCGTGTGTGTATGTACAGCGAAAGTTCCTGGGGAACTTGCAGCATGAATAAAAAGCAAAGACCTTTCTCTTTCACCAGCCACCTCTCCTCTTTTCCAAACAGCCTTAAATTCCTAATCCTGTTTATTCTTAGTGGGGGTATAAAATTCATGTTCCAACAGACAATGAGGAGATCTGTGGAGGCCTCCACCCCAGGGCTCCTGTCCTCTCAGTTTGGGTCCCACCAAGATGGTTGGGGTGTCTTTACCCCATTCTCTGAGAAGACCTACAAAACCTGGTAGTGTTTGGGAATAAATTTGCCCAGGCCTGCTGAAGGAAGAAGCCAAAAAAAATTTTCTTTGTGGGGAGTGGCATGTCTGGTTAAAGCTATCCATGAACCACAGGGATGATTTCAAAGGCTCAGGTAAGTGTTTTCAAAAGGAGGGTTTCAGCACAGTCCCAACCGTATGAGTCCCCGCTTCTTGCTGTTCGAGTCCAATTATCCACAAAGGCAGGATGCTGTGTTTACATAAATAATTACCAGATTTCGGATAGCCAGACGTGTTGCGGCACACAGAAGGCAAGCCCATAAATTACATTTGGGGAATTAAGGGTCAGATTGATCTTATCTCTCTAAATCCGGCCAGATTCCGGCAAGCTAAAGGCACATCCGGTTGACTGAGCCTTGGGAGGCATGGGCCCCAGAAACTAGTGATCCTGAGGATGGCGCTACCCGTCCCCCTCAACACCTCCCTTTTCTGCTTCCCCCTGCTCCAGTTTGCTGGCTGGCTCTGAGAGCTAGGGGGTGGCAGAAAAAACTGTCCCAACTCTCTTTGCCCAACCTGCAAGGGAGGAAGGCAGGAGAGGGGTGTAGGCATCTCACTTCTATCCTCTTTTTCCTCCTGGACCACACAGGATCTCACTTCTGAAATAACAGCAACGATGTAGGAGTAGTGATAGGAAACATCAAAACAATGAGAGTTATAGAACAGGGCTTCTGCTGGAGATTTCCCTCCTGCACAGGCCAAACCTCTGTGTTTTCATTCATTCAACAGAAATGCATTCAGCATCTACTGCATCCCCAGTGCCACGCACAGTGCAGTGGTGGAGGGCTCATGCTCTGCAGCCACAACGCTTGATTGGAATCCTGGCTCTGCCGGCCACCGCGGGCAAGTGACCTAACCCTCCTGGCCTCAGCTTGTTTACCTAGAAAGTGACATAATGATAGCACCACTCCCTAAGAGTGAGGTGAGGATTAATTAAATCATTCATAAAGAGCTCTTTGAACAGGCCTGGCACATAGTATGTTGGTTATTGCTATTATTATGATGATTATTATTATGACTCTGCTAAGCCCATGTGAGCCTCTGTTCTGAAAGTGGTTACAAGCTGGTTGAGACAGAATTCCCACATAAACACAAAGAGTATGACAAGGCAGTATGGTTGATTAGGTACCAAGTGAATGGAAAAGACAATTAAGTTCTATGGGGAGCAGGCAGAAGGGCGAGATCGCTGTGCTGGAAGAAGGCGTCACAGAAGAAGGAAGGCTTAGGCTGTGCTTGAAGGATGTGCAAGATTTGGCTGGGCCACAGAGGGAATAACGGATGTAGGGAGAACTTGAGGCGGGGGCTAGGGGTAGAGCCCCAAGAATCCACAGACTTAAGCTAGAAGTTAGAGTGTTATGCAAGTCTGATGCTTCTAAGAGTATAAGCAAAACCTCTTCAATTAAGATTTCCAAATCCAAATGTCAGCCTCTCTTATAGAGAAAGAAATATTGATGTGTGTTAACTACATCTGACAAAATAGTGTTACAAAGTGGGGCAACAGACTGCATTGTGAAGAGACCAGAAGAGGCATGGATAAATAGAGCCTCAATTTATAATATGGGGGGTTAGGTATATTGATAGACATGTCACTGAAACAAAGTAATATTGTTTGGTGAATTAGAAAGTATTCTACCCCAAAAGTGTTCTGTTCATTCAGTCATTCTTTAAATATCGAGTGCTTACTCTGTGCCAAGCATTCAGAGAGACTCTGGGAGTGACAATAAATATGGTTTTTATCATTGACTAAGTGTGTATTCTTAATTCCTGGCCAGAAGGACAGCTCCTCTTTCCCACAGAGACACAGGGAGGAACGTGAGTGAGCACAGAGGCTCGGACAGTCATCAGAGTAGAGGCGTTTCCGTGATCATTTTGATGAGAGTTGTAATGTACAAGTAGATAGGGAGTGAACTCTTGTGTTCTCCCAGATTTCCACTCCTCCCTCTAGGTGCCTCATTTTGCACCTGATATAAAAGTGCAAAATATATTCCACAAGTAATAGGGGAATTTGGTTTATTCACTGTTTTAATCTTTCATGCTACATGTCTTAAATGTCAATCCCTTTTTTGTAACTTTAAGGTTATAAACAGAATATAACATTTTCACTTCATTTAAAAAGTAAATATATGTTCACTGGAAAAAATTAAAAGCATGCATAAAGGTAGCCAGATTATTCTTTTATTTTACAATTTCATTTCCAAAAGCAGATAGTGGGCATCCAAGATAACTGGTAAGTTAAAGGTGTAGCTACGTTGTTTGCAAATGTTCTGGCCCAGTGCTGTCCAGTAGAAGGATGGTGCGAGCCACAGGTAATTTTACATTTTCCAGTAGCCACATTTAAAAAGATAAAAAGAAATGAAGTTAATTTTGGTAATTTATGGAATATATCTAAAATAACAATATAAAAATTGGGTTCTTACATTCTTTTTTTCATACTAAGTCCCCCAAATCTGGCAAGTTTTCCATTTATAGCACATCTCCGTTTGAACCAGCACATTCCAAGTGCTCAATAACTACATGCCAGCAAGTGCAATTCTAGAAGAATCATTTACAAAGTGAAATGCTTTATAAAACACAGTTGAAATAAATCTTAGTGAAATTATAGGTAGCAAATGTGAAATGTGGAAATTAAAGGAATGCAATTAATGTCCAGAATTTTTTTTTTTTTTTTTTTTTGCGGTACGCAGGCCTATCACTGTTGTGGCCTCTCCCGTTGCAGAGCACAGGCTCCGGACGCGCGGGCTCAGCGTCCGTGGCTCACGGGCCCAGCCGCTCCACGGCATGTGGGATCCTCCCGGACCGGGGCATGAACCCGTGTCCCCTGCATCGGCAGGCGGAATGTCCAGAATTTTTAATGTCCTTTTCCTAAGAGGGTAGAAAGCATTAATTACAGTTTGTTGTTGTTTATGTGAAAGAATTTTAAGTTATAATATAAACTATTTTGGTTATTAAAATAAATAAATATGGTTTTTACTATTGGTGTATTGACCTCATATTTTTCATTTTCTATAAGTTAGAAAACAATTTAAAATAAATAAATAAAAGCAGGTACATGTGAAGCAAGCATTTCAAAAACGTTTCTGTATAGCGTGTTTCTAAAAAATATTTTAATCTGCCTCTGTGCAATTTCATAAATTAATTTGGTCTTCATTTGAGTAAGAATTACAATAATTTATTATTAAACACTTAAAAAATTAACCCAGTCATTGACAATTGAATTTCTGAAAAACTTTTGCTTGGATATCATTACTTACAAAGATGAATTAATTCAAGAAGCATTCAGTGAATGAACCAACCATGTGCCCAGCACTGTTCTACCTGCAACAAAAGATAAGAAAGGATTTGAATGGAAAGAAGGACTTTCACTTCCAGCCAAGGAGCAACAGGGACTGGATATACTCCCTTCCATGAAACAACCAAAAAGACAGACAAACAGACAAAATATATGAAACAATGGTTTTCAAACCATTTCAGGCAATGAAGGACAGTTACTGAGAGAGGAAACCAAACAAGGTAAGTAAGCCCTACAATTGCCCAAGCTTTCTGCCTTATGAGGGTTTCCAGGCTGTAGCACAGGGAGGGAAAACCCAGGCAGAGCTCAGCCAATTCTCTGAGTTGAGAATTCTCTGCCTGAGGACAGAGCTAAAAGTTTGGGGAGACCAAGGTGGCCAGAATTTGCAGGACAGAGTACCAAGAGCAAGAGAGCTGCAGAGGTCTGGAGATCTGCAGAAGGTCTCCCTCAAGTATTCAGCATGATCGACCCATGAGTTTGAGGAAACTATCCAAGGCAGGGGAAAGAAGATCTGAAAAGATTAGAGAAGATGAGAGGTGTTCACTCAGAGCTGGGACCAGTGTCTAATCACCACCAGGCAGACTGGAAAACTTCATAAATCATGGGGCATTGGGTAGAACACTCAAAAGGGTATTGCCTCAGTAATGGGGAATAATTAGCCCTATATTAAACATGGCTCTGGTCCTACCTGACGATTCTCAAAAATAAGACCAAAAGGATCAAACTGTGTCCAAGTAATCTAGCTCCCATACAAATGTCAAGAATATTTGTAGAAATACCAAAATATCCAGCACCCAACAATGTAAAATTCACAATGTCTGGCATGTAAACAAAGATTATCAGACATGCAAAATGTGACCCATAATGAGGAGGAAAAAAAATCAAAACTGACCCAGAACAACACAGATATTATAACTGTACTCCATTTGTTCAAAAAGATGTATGTTATAAAAAATTTAAACCAAACTTTTCAAGATGAAAATTACACAAGTGAGATGAAAACCACACTGGTTAAGAATAATAGCAGATTAGACATTGCAGAAGAAAATTTTAGTGAACAGGAAGACATAACAATAAAAACTATTCAAACTTAAGCATACAGGGGAAAAAAAGTTTAAAAACTGAAAAGAGCATCTATGCACAATTAGACAACTTCAAGCAGCCTAACGTATATAATTGGAGTCCCTGAAAATGAGGCTGGAGGACAGAAAATTCACTTGAAGTAATGACCAAAATTTTTCTAAATTTGATTATAAACTCACAGATCCAAGAAGCTCAATGAGCCCCACGTGCAATACAAAAAAACCTGAAAGAGAACTACACCAACTCACATTTGATCCAAACTCTCAAAACCTGGGATAAAAAAGAGCATCATTGAAGCAGCCAGAGAAAAAAAAGACACATTATATGGAGAAAAACAAATATAAGGATAGCTGCAGATTTCTCACTGGAAACAGTACAAGTGAGAAGACAGTGGAGCAAAATATTTTAAATCCTGAAAGAAAACAAACAAAAAAACCCTCTCAATCTAAATCCTATACCCAGGAAAAAAAATCTGCAAAAATGAAGGTATTGGAAATTCCCTGGTGGTCCAGTGGTTAGGACTCTGCACTGTAACTGCCAAAGATGTGGGTTCAATCCCTAGTCCAGGAAATAAGATCCCACAAGACACGTGGTGCAGCCAAAAAAAAAAAAAAAGGTACTATACAGATCTTTTCAGACATACAAAAACCGAAAGAATTCACCACCAGCGGAAGTGTACTCTAAGAAATGTTAAAGGAAATCCTTCAGGCAGAAGGAAAATGATACCAGACGGAAACATGGATCTACCCAAAGGAATGAAGAGCACTGGAAAAGTTAACCCCATGGGTAAAATACGTGTTTTTTTAAACCTCGTATGTCTCTTTCAAAGATAACTGACTTTGGGACTTCCCTGGTGATCCAGTGGTTAAGACTCCACACACCCAATGCAGGGGGCCCAGTTTCGACCCCTGGTTGGGGAACTAGATCCCACATGCATACTTGTAACTAGGAGTCTGCACGCGGCAACTAAGAAGTTCGCGTGCCGCACTAAAAAAAAAAAATCCCGCATGCTGCAGCGAAGCTCCCGCATGCAGCAACAAAGACCTGGCACAGGCAAAATAAATAAATAAATAGTTTTTAAAAGATAACTGACTGCTTAAACAAAAATTATGATGTATTGTGTGATTTATTTCACATGTGTAAGTAAAAAGTGTGACCATAAAAGCTTAAAGGCCAAGAGGGGGGAAATGGACATATTCTATAGTAAGGTTCTTATACTATATGTGAAGTGGTATAATATCAATTAAAGGCAGGCTGTGTTAAGATGTAAATACCATAAACCTCAAAGCAACCACTAAAATAACAAAACAAAGAATTATAGCTACTAAGCCAACAAAGGAAATAAAATGGAATCATAAAAAATACTCAATTAATCCAAAAGAACACATAAAAAGAGAAAAAAGGAAACAAAGAAAGAAATGGAACAAATGTAAAACAAATAGCAAAACGGTAGACAAACTTAACCATATCAATAATCACATTAAAAGTAAATGGTCTGGGCTTCCCTGGTGGCACAGTGGTTGAGAGTCCGCCTGCCGATGCATGGGACACGGGTTCGTGCCCCGGTCCGGGAAGATCCCACATGCCGCGGAGCGGCTGGGCCCATGAGCCATGGCCAGTGAGGCTGCGCGTCTGGAGCCTGTGCTCCGCAACGGGAGAGGTCACAACAGTGAGAGGCCCGTGTACCACAAAAAAAAAAAAAAAAAAGTAAATGGTCTAACAAATGAATCTATCTATGAAACAGAAACAGAGTCGGGCACATAGAGAATAGACTGGTGGTTGCCAAGGGGGAGGGGAGTGGGAGAGGGTTGGATTGGGAGTTCAGGATTAGCAGATGCAAACTATTATATATAGGATGGATAAACAACAAGGTCCTACTGTATAGCACAGGGAACTATATTCAATGTCCTGTGAAGAACCATAATGGAAAAGAATATGAAAAAGAATATATATAGGTATAACTGAGTCACTTTGCTGTACAGCAGCAAATTAACACAACATTGTAATTCAACTATACTTCAATAAAAAATAAATTTAAGAAAAAGGAAATGGTCTATACTGTATGATTTCACTTATATGAGGTAAATAGAGTAGCCAAACACATCAAACAGAAAGTAGAATGGTGGTTGCTGGGGGTTGGGGGAGGGAGAAATGAGGAGTTATTGTTTATGGGTATAGAGTTTCAGTTTTGCAAGATGAAAAAGTCCTAGAGATTGTTTGCACAACAATGTGAATATACTTAACACTACTAAACTGTATACTTAAAATGGTTAAGATGGTAATTTTTATGTTATGTATATTTTATCGTAATTAAAACCAAACCAAACCAAACAAAAAAATTCACATAATTCTTTGAGCTTACAAAAAAAAAAAAATGGTCTAAATGCTCTAATTAGAAGGCAGAGATTGTTAGATTGGATAAAAAAGCAAGATCAAATTATATGGTGCTTATAAGAAATACACTTTATTTTTTTAGTTTTATATATATATATATATATATATATGCACTCTTTATTTTTTTATATTCTTTTCCATTGTAGTTTATCATAGGATATTGAATATAGTTCTCTGTGCTACACAGTAGGACCTTTCTGTTTATCCATTTTATATATAAAAGCTTACATCTGCTAACCCCAACCTCCCACTGCATCCCTCCCCCAACCCCCTCCCCCTTGGCAACCACCAGTCTGTTCTCTATGTCCGTGATTCTGTTTCTGTTTCATAGATAGGTTCATTTGTGTCATATTTTATATTCCCTGTATGTGGTATCATGGTATTTGTCTTTCTCTTTCTGACTTACTTCACTTAGTATGATAATCTCTAGTTGCATCCATGTTGCTGCAAATGGCATTATTTTGTTCGTTTTTATGGCTGAGTAGTATTCCATCGTGTATGTGTACCACATCTTCTTTATCCATTCATCTGTCGATGGACATTTAGGTTGTTTCCATGTCTTGGCTATTGTGAATAGTGCTACTATGAATATAGGGTTGCAGGTATCTTTTTGAATTATAGTTTTGACTGGATATATGCCCAGGAGTAGGATTGCTGGGTCATATGCTAATTTTATTTTTAGTTTTCTGAGGAACTTCCATACTGTTTTCCACAGTGGCTGCACCAACTTACATTCCCATCAGCAGTGTAGGAGGGTTCCCTTTTCTCCATATCATAAGAAATACACTTTAAATATAAAAACACAGATATGTCAGAAAGTAAAATGGTGTAAAAAGATATATCACGCTAACACTAATCAAAAGAAAAGATGGACCTGGGGATGTGATGTACATCACAGTGACCATACTTAATAATAATACTGTATTGTATATTTGAAAGTTGCTGAGAGAGTAGATCTTAAAAGTTCTCATCACAAGAAAGAAAATTTGTGATGAATGTTAACTAGATTTATTGTGGTGATCATTTTGCAATATATATGTATATCAAATCAAAATGTTGTACCCCTGAAACTAATATAATGTTATATGTCAATTATATCTCAAGAAAGATGGCTATGTCTTGGAAAGATGTCTATGATATATAATTAGATTAAAAATAGTTGTGAGACAAACAAACAAAGAAACATGTAGTGGCTATATTAACGTCAGACAAAGTAAATTTCAGAGCAAAGAATGTTTCCAGCTATAAAGAAGATCATTTTATAATCATAAAGTGGGCAATTCATCAAGATGACTTAATTCTAAAAGTTTGTGCACCTAATAACAGAGCTTCAAAATATGTGAAGCAAAAACTGATAGAACTGCAAGGAGAAATAGACAAGTAACAATTATAATAGGAGATTTCAATGCTCTCTCTTATTAATTGATATACAAGTAGGGAGAAAATAATCAAGGATATAGAAGACAAACACCATCAGTCAACTTGACCTAACTGACATTTATAGAACACTCTATCCAACAACAGCAGAATGTACATTATTTTCAAATGCACATGGAACATTTACCAAAATAGGCCATATTCTGGATTACAAAGTAAGTTTCAATAAACTTTAAAAATTCAAGTCATAAAAAATTTGTCCTCTCATCACAATGGAATTAAATTAGAAAGTTAATAACAGAAAGATTCTTGGAAAAATCTCCAAATATTTGGGAACTTGATAACACACTTATAAATAACCAAGGGTCAAATAAAAAATATAAAAGGGATGTACTTAGAGTGTATTTTGAAGGGACTGAAAATGAAAACCCAACATGTCAGAATTTGTGGGCTGCTACTAATTTGGTACTAAAAAGGTCTCAAATCAATCATCTCAGCTTCCACTTTAAGGAACTAGAAAAAGAAGAGCAAATGAAACCCAAAATAAGCAGAAGAAAGGAAATAGTAAAGATCAGAGCAGAAATTAATGAAATAAAATACAGCAAAACAATGAAGAAAAATGAAGCCAGAAGGTAGTTCTTTGAGAAGATCAATAATACTGATAAATATTAACCATGTTAGATCAGGAAAGAAGAGAGGAGACACAAATTACCAATATTAGTAATGAGAGAGCTGACCTCACTACAGATTTTACAGGTAAAAAAAGATAATAAGGGAATATTATGAACAACTTTGCCTATGTCAACAATGAACAATAAATTAGACAACTTATATGCAACAGCCAAATTCCTAAGACAAACTATCAAAACTCACTTAAAGAGAATAGGTAACCTGAATAGCACAGTATCTTTTTTTTTTAATTAATTAATTAATTAATTTTTATTTTTGGCTGTGTTGGGTCTTCGTTGCTGCATGTGGGCTTTCTCTAGTGGTGGCAGGGGCTACTCTTTGTTGTGGTGCGTGGGCTTCTCATTGTAGTGGCTTCTCTTGTTGTGGAGCATGGGCTCTAGGCACGTGGGCTTCAGTAGTTGTGGCTCACAGGCTCAGTAGTTGTGGCTCGCGGGCTCTAGAGCGCAGGCTCAGTAGTTGTGGCACACGGGCTTAGTTGCTCTGCGGCATGTGGGATCTTCCCGGACCAGGACTCGAACCTGTGTCCCCTGCATTGGCAGGCGGATTCTTAACCACTGCGCCACCAGGGAAGTCCCCAGTATCTGTTAAAGAAATTGAATTTGCAACTTAAAACCTTCCCCCAAAGAAAACTCCAGGCCTAGATGGCTTCACTGGTAAATTCTGCAAATATTTAAAGGAGAAAAAATACCAATTATATACAAACTCAGAAAACTGAAGAGGAGAAAAACTTCCCAAGTCATTCTGAAGCTGGTATTACCCTGATACTAAAACCATACAAACAAATTTATAAGGAAATAAAACTACAGACCGATATTCCTTGTGAACGTAGATGCAAAATTTCCAAACAAGATTTTAGCAAATAAGATCAATATATAAAGAGACAAAATACATCATGACCAAGTGAGATTTATTCTAGGAAGGCAAGGTTGACTTAACATTTGAAAATCAATATAACTCATGTTATTAACAAAGAAAGAAAGAAAAAACATACGATTATCTTAATAGATGCAGAAAATAATTTTGACAAAAATACAGCATCCATTCCACATTAAAAACTAAGCAAACTAGGAAATTCCTCAACCTCATAAAAAGCATCTGTGAAAAACCTACAGCTAACATCATACCTAATGGTGAAACTTAATGCTTTCCCTCCAAGATGAGGAGCAAGACAGGGATACCTCCTCTCACCAATTCTATTCAACATCGTACTAAAGGTTTTAGCCAGTACAATAAGGCAAGAAAAAACCAGGCATCCATATTGGAAAGGAAGAAGTAAAACTCTTTATTCAAGACAACATGACAGCAAAAGCATGATCCATAAAGAAATATTGATCAACCAGACTTAATGAAAATGAAAATTTCTTCTATATGAAAGACACTGTTAGGAGAATGAAAGTCACAGAGTGGGAGAAAAGTATTTGCAAAGCATATAACTGATAAAGGAGTTGTATGCGGAATATGTAAAGAACTCTTACAACTCAACAATAAGAAAACAACCCAATTTTTACAGTAAGCAAGAGATGTGAACAGACACTTCACCAGAGGAGGAATCTGAATGACAAATAAGCACAAAAAAAGATGCTCAGCATTGTTAGTCATCAAGAAGATGCAAATTAAAACCACAGTGAGAAACCACTACACCCTTACCAGAATGCCTTAACAGAAAAAAAAAAAAGAAAAAAGAAAAGATTGACAATACAAAGTATTAGTAAGGATGTGGAACAACGGAAACTTTTGTATACTGCTGGTAGAAATGTAAAATGAGACAACCACTTGGGAGAAATGTTTGGCAGTTTCTTATAAAATTAAACAAACTTACCATATTATCTAGCAATTCCACTCCTAGGTATTTACCCAAGAAAAATTAAAACATGTGTCCACAAAAAGACACTAGAATATTTATAGGAGCTTTGTTCACAAAGTCAAGAGCTAGAAATAAGCCAAATATCCACCATCAGATACATGGATAAAAAACTGTAGTATATTCATAGAATGAACTAACACTCTACAATAAAAAGGAAAAAACTGGTAAATGCCACAAAAATGGATGAATCACACAGACATTATGCTGAGTCATAGATGTTAGACAGAAAAGACTACTGTTATGGACTGAATTGTGTCCCCAGATTCATATGTTGAAGCCCTAACCAATATGACTTTATTTGGAGACAGGGCCTTTAAAGAGGTAATTAAGGTTAAATGAGCTCATAAGGGTGATGGGGCCCTAATCCAATAGGACTGGTGTCCTTATAAAAAGAGGAAGGGACACCAGGGATGTGCCCACACAGAGAAAGGCCATATAGGGACACAGAGAGAAGGAGGTCATCTGTCAAAGAGAGAGAGGGTTTAGGAGAAACCAAACCTGTTGACACTTTGATCTTGGTCTTCCAGCCTCTAGAACTGTGAGACAATAAATTTCTGTTGTTTTATCCTCCCAGTCTGCAGTATTTTACTAGCTGACTAATATAACTGTATACTGTATAACTCCATTTATATGAAGTTTCAGAACTGGTAAAACTAATCTATAGTGACAGAAAGCAGACCCATGGTTGCCTGGGGACTGGGATAAGGAGATGGGCACAAGGAAACTTCTGGGTATGAGGGAGGTATTCTATTTAACTGTGGTGGTGGTGGTGGTTCCCTGGTATAGATATTTGTCAAAACTCATCAAAATGTATGCTTAAAATTGGTGAATTTTATTCATGGAAATGATACCTCAATAAAGTTGATTTTAAAAAGAAACAAAATATTATGTAAAAAGTATAGACAAGAATTCTGGATTGCAGTGTAAGGGAGTCTACCAATGCTACATGTCTTTCATTTTGTAAGTTTGGGTTTTTAGAGAGATGTGTCCCCAGCAAAGGAAGCTGTGGGTAGTTTCAGCCCTATATGCAAAGAGCTTTCCATGTTAAAGGCCCGTAGAGTTATAACCATGTATTTCCTTTAATTTGCTCATGAAAAATAGCCGACGTTAAACATCAACCAACCAACTATTACACTCAAAGGTATTTTTGTACTTAAAAAAAATCTTAATATAAAAATTTGTATTTTTTTTTTTAACTGAGTCCCTATTTCTATAATCAACTGATGGTGAAGTTTTATTTAGCCTGGGGGCCTAGCCCTTCCTGGTGTCTAGTTCTCCAACTTGGACTGTGCAAGGCATCAAATCCCCCCTGAGGGCTTGCCTCACAGAGATTGAAGATCCTCACTATGGGCGTTAGAGGCTGCCTGCCCTAATTAGAGGGGCAACTATTAACCTTTCTAACACTGCAACTCTTGCTTCTTTTCTCACCATAGAGTAGAAAAGAGAGAAGACGTGGATTAGGTGATTTAAAAAGTGTTTGCTAGCTATAGCTATAGGCTCCTCTGAGCCTATATTAGGTCTATGCTTCTGTCACTCACTCATTCAACTATAATGAGTTCTCTCTCCGTGCCTAATTCTATAGGAAGGGCTCAGGACACAGCAGTGAAGGAGGCAGACATGGCTTGTGCCTTCATGCTGCTTGTATTCCAGTGGGAGTTGGGAGCTGCAGGCATCCCAAGTCGAACCAGCTTAAATGATAAGTAATGTATTGGCTTGATGCTTGGGAATCTTAGGCAGGGGTTTCAGGGGTTCCCCGAGACTCTCTGTGCAGTGAAGCTGGTATTAAGATGGCGGTCAGGGACAGTTCCCGGCCTCCCACCCTGGGAAGACAAAGTCAATATCCAGGAGAGAGACTCTCCCTTCCCTAAGGGTGTGTGATGAAACAGGCTGATGAAGAACGTTGCCGGAAGCCTCTAGCTGACCTCTCCTTGTGCCTTATTTGCCTGACTTGTGTCACATGCTCTCTCTGAACCAATCACTGTAATGGAGATGGGATTTCCCCCACCCCCCCAATCAGGGTTCTCCATGGAACTGGGTGTGGTAGGAATGAGCTGGGCGTGTCTCAGGAACCAGAAATAAGAGGCTCTGCATTATTCTAGTTGGGTTCTATTAATCCGAATATTCACGTAGTAAATTTCAACATTGGTTCAAGGCAGCTGATAACCCTTTGGCAACTTCTGGAAGCACTGACTTAAGATACTGGTTTCAACTATAAAGTAATTAAAGGGAGTCACCTTATAGAAAACATATAAGAAATATTCAGAGGTTTCATTGCATGACTGTTGAGGGGCAGGCGGGAAAGACTGCTTGGGGGAGGCAATTCTAGAGCTGGCTCCAGAAGCACGCAGCTTGGTTTTAAGTTCCTGTCTCTGAGGCTTACTAGCTGGGTAAGTCCCTTAAGCTCTTGGAACCTGTTTCCTTTCCTGTAGAATGGGCGCTATAATACCTTCTTTATAGGATTTGTGAGAGGACTGAATGAGAATGTATGTGATGCCTTTTAGTACAGTGCCTGGCACATAGTGAATGCTCAATATTATTACTTACATGTGCAGAGCCAGTCTAATCGACCACATTAGGAGGGACACCTGGGTTGTTTCTGACCCACTCCTTCATCTTCTCAGAATCTGATTTTAGGTCACAGCTGATCAAGAATGGGAGTACCACTTACAGGTGTTTGTCAAGGTTCTGTCCTCCATCCGCATTGCTTTCCTTGTTTGCTTCAACACCTCCACTTTTCAGGAGGTGATAAGAAAGACTGGTCAAGAACTCTGAGGTCAGATTCCCTGGGTTCAATCCCTGTCTTACTACATATTCACTGTGTGACCCTGGGCAGGATACTTAAGTTCTCCTCATCTGTAAAGTGGGTGTAAAAGTGCCATCCTTGTCGTGGGGTGGTTGTGAGAATGAGAGTCGCGTATCTGTGTGAAGGGCTCCCTGACGGTCTGGCACATCTTAAGCACTTGGTATGTGTTGTCTGGTATTCTTACTATTTCCTCTATCAACCATGACTCCTAACACCATTCTTGTTATCAGTTAGTCTCAATCTCTCTCCTTAAAAATTCCAGCTGCTTCTTTCCACCTGCCTGCTGAATATTTTCTCACAAAGATCCAACCAAAACTTCATTCTCAACCTGTCCTAAAAGAAATCTAAAATATACCCATCCACTCTCTCCTTCCCCCAAGTTTCCTCCTCCGCCTCTCTGCGCCCATTCTTTCCATTAATATCAGCACCTATGGGCAACAGCTGTTTCCTGTTTCAAGCATTCCAGATTATCAGAAAGCCTTGCTTCTCTTCCACTTCCCACAAATTCTCATAGTTGGGGAGCACTTCCACCCAGCTTAAGAGACATGAGGCCAGAGCTGTGAAGTGACTTGCCCAGGGTCACCAGCACATGGGCAGCAGAAGGAATTCAGGCCTCCTGTTTTTGAGGGGATTCCCCTTCCACCGCCCCATGGCTCACGGTTCTCTGTGCCGCGGAATCACTTTGCCCCAGTTGTCCTAAGGGCCCCTGGCAGGCTCACAGCCCCGGGCTTGGTGAGGCAAGGCTCTATGTAGTTCTTGAAACAATTAATCAGATTTCAAAAGCCAAGTCTCCTGTTATCCTGAGTTGTGCTCTGGGGAAGGGGGGTGGGCAGAGGTGAGGAGACTAGCTCCTTTGAGACTCTCCAAGCATCGTGAGCAAAGTAAAACCCAAACTGAAGGATGTGAGTCATTCTGAGTGTGCATCTGTTAGCCACAAATGGGTACAAGAGATATAGGTTCTGCAGGGGTTATGAGTGGTTTAGCCAGTGTTTTTCAATCTGAGAAATTCCATAGCATAGAATTTGAGGGTGCCCGAGGGAGCCCTCCATGGCTCTTCTTGCATTCCCACCTTTCTGAGCCCTGACAGGTCTCAGGTACTCACTCTGTAGCTAATGGGCACGGAACATGGGCCGCATGTGGGCTCCATGCAGGCTTCAGACACCAAAACAGCCGTCCAGCTCATCGTGTTCCTACTTCCTCAGACTATTGAAGTCAGAAAATTCTTGCCATTCCTGAGCTTGTAACAGAGACTCAGACCCAGTGACCTCTTTTTGTTCCCGCAGGGGGCTGCAGCCCCTCTGCAAGTTTAAACCGTTCAAATGAGCTCCGGCTTCATCTCATAGACACTGTTGGAGGAACGGGGAGGGGGGAGGCAGCGCTGGGAAGAGTCCCCAAGGTGCAAAGAGAATGCCCACGGTTTCCCCATTCTCCCCCCACGCCATGGGAAGAAAAAAAGCCCCAAAGTAAAACTGGAGTTTAAAACTTTTCTCTGTTCATAGAGACAGAAACTAGAATAGAGGTTACCATGAGCTGAGGAAGGGGGTGTTGGAGGAGAGGAGGAGGAGTTATTGTTTAATGGGTATAGAGTTTTTGTTGGGGATGATGAAAGGTTTTGGGTATAGATAATGGTGAAGGTTACACAACATTGTGGATTTAATTTATTTGACGCCACTGAATTGTACCCTTAACAAATGGTTAAAATGATAAATATTATGCTATGTATTCTACCACAATAAAAAAAAAGACAATAACTTTAAAAAAAAACCCTGTTCTCTGCATTTCTTTTGAAACTGACTTCAAATAGACTGGCCCTCAAATCTGCAGCTGAATTCTTTGTCGGGAGATCATTATACTTTGCTTTAGGCTGGTGGTTCTAAAGAATTATGGATGACGGGAATGATTGAAACTGATTTATTTCTCAAGTGTTTGAGATTCCTTCATCCTGGTCCAATAATGTCTATTCAGGAAAAGCTTGTCTTTACCCAAGTCAGAAAAATAAAAGAAAATGCACAGGCCACCATCTAAAGTGGGCCTGGTTTAAGAAAATCTCTTATGTGAAATCTCAGATTTGGAGAACAAATTGGTAGCTGATGATTTGCCTTACAAAAGACTGATTCACTTAACAAAGGAGTTTTACTCAAAGGTTCCTTTAAGAAGAGAGCCCCCTGGTGCATTTAATGATATTATTAGATTAAAAAAAAAAAACCATCCCAAACGTTCAAGGACATTGCACTGTAAATATGTGAATGCATTGTATTGTGTTGTAAGAGTGGGAATAAAGAAGTAAGGGCTCTTTGACAAATGGACCATTTTGGCCCAAAGTAACACAAGGAGGAAGCAAGATGAGTGTTCTTGGCCTAAAATCCTGGCGGCTTTCTGGGAAGGCTTTGGGAGTTTGTGATTTATTTCAGACAGCTAAGCCCGAGGCCTGCGATGTGTCCATTTTGAGAACTTAGGGTCCAAGTTCTAACTCTGCTCACGCTGACCCCTGTCACCTGCCCTAATCACAAAGGCCCTCAGTCGTGAGCGCAACTCTGTCCTGCGATGGCAGAAAAATATATCTGTTGCCAGAAAGTGGATTCTCTCCGGTGATGAAGAATGATCCTTATTTATGTCTGCATAGGTACATTCTGGGGCCCATAAAGGTTTAATTGTCCCTCTAACTAGTTTTTTAAAAAAACCCACAAAGAGGCTGCCAGCTTTCCCCAGAGTTTAAAACCAACTGAATGCGGTTCTGTGGAAACTGCTTTAAGTGTGTAACTCACGCTGTGTCCTGGGGCACAAGGCACGATTGTTTGGGGGAGTCGAAAGATGCAGCTCTTAGGAGGACTTTGAAAGTCAGTTTTTGTGGCTTTGGGCTGCTGCTGACCCTGGCTTGCTCTACAGAGGGAGAGAGAGAGAGGGCCTCCCTCTCCCTCAGCAGAAGCCTGCCTCTGCAAGTTACTCCCGGGGTGCCACTGCCCCCTGCTGCCACCTCCCAGTTCAGGGGGACCCCCTGTCACAGGACCCTAAACATCCTCCCTTTTCTCTCTGACGTTGCCTGTGCTGGTTTAAAAGACTTACAGGAAGCTAAGGAGAGAGGAGACACAGAAAGAGAGGAAACATGTCTGTGAGACAAAAGAGAAAGACAGACACTGATAACCAACACTGGGCCCAGAGAGACCCCTCAGCACCGCTGCCTCTCCTGTTTGTGCCTGTGTGTTCATTTGACAGTTATTGGCAGGGCACCTACTCTGTGAATAAAGCACACACAGTTCCTGCTCTCAGAGAGCTTACAGTCTCCCGATGGAGTTACTCATCATGCACAAATGTGTAAGGACAAACTGCGGTGACTGCTATGAAGAAAAAGGAATGGGTGTTGAGTGACGCTAACCAAGGGCCATGGAAGGTTCTGTGAGGGAGTTAGGCCTCGTAAGTTAGACCTGAAGAATGAGAGGGAGTCAGTGAGGTAACCGGAGATTAGAGGAAGGGACAGTATGTGCAAAGACCCCGACGCAGAAAGGAGCAGGACTGGAGAAGGAGGCTGTCAGCACTGCTGCCAGCATCTTCTTTGTCTTCTCTTTAAGCCCCCTTCCCTGAAAAGATCTGTGATGGTTTCCCATCCATCACACTTCCCTGTGAGCTTTGAAGGGCCTTGTCCGGACTGCCCCCAGATTACCTTGACCCTTCTCACCCTCCTCCTGGGTTCCGCGAAGAAAACACATTTGTCAAAAGACTAAAGCAAATAGTTTTGACGTGTGGTTCTGTACCATAAGGGAGGTTATGATGAAGTCGATCCCAGTTTACACGACTCCAAATGGTTCCATTTAAATGTCCCACCCTGTATTTATGTGTCCCTACCACTTTAGTTGACTGTTTATCTTCCAGTATACTCTACTCTACTTGCAGTCCAGGCCTCTATTTAACATCATCTCTTACTATTTCCATTCCATGGTCTATCATTTACATTTTTCTTTAGGAAATGTAAATATTTATTTACAGTATTAGCTTTTACTCTTGCTTAGCTCTATATATTATGGAATAAACAGACTGTGATATGGGTTCTAGTCCTGAATTTTCTGTAAACTGGTGGTGACCTTAGCAGAGTCATTTAACCTCACTGAGCCTAAGATGCTTCTGTGTAAAATGAGGCATTTTTTGTTTTTGTTATTTTGTTTTAGCTAGCGGATCCATATTCAGGATTCCTCTTAATCCCTGTGCTTCTCTACTTCTTACAGACAGCCACCTAGGAGTGCTTCTCTGACATCCTTCTCTATATCCACCCCTCTTTCAGAATGTCTTTGCGGTAAGATCAACTTTCTGTATAATTTGCTCTTGTGGGGTGGTGTACAGGATAGTATTTAACAAATGAGGATAGATCGTACTATTGTGCTTGGGTTAAAGCGCACATATGTGGGGAAATGGTGGAGAAGTAGGAAAATTCTAGCTGCTGCCTAAAATTCCCTTAGACTGCTTCTCAACCTGGGGTATATGCACCCATAGGGGTACAGAGGTGTGCCAGCAAGTACAGGAAGCCCTTCCTCCTCGAACAAGAATTCTACTCGAAGATTTGAGGAGAGAAAATAGACTTCAGTGTTAAAACAAACATATGACATCTTAGTTTAAAAGGGGAACCCTGGGGTGGACAGCTTTGGGCACACTGTGATGTGAGCGGAAACGTGGCCTTTACCTCTGCCCTTGGGTTGTTTGAGAAATACTTGCCTTATGGGTCTTTTGAAATATGTGCACTTAAATAGGGTAAAGGTGTTGAGTTACTCAGGAGGGCCACTCCTGCCAAAGAATGGACATATGTGGAAAATCCATTTTCACCCATTAGGAGAGTTTAAAGAGGGGTCCTGAGGTTGGGGGGGCAGCCAGGCTGAACAAGAGACCCATTTCTAAAGACCAAATCGGTTACACAGTCTTGCTTAGGATTCTGGCTCATGGCTGGGTTTGAACTGATCCAAACATCTGGAAGGTCTCTCACCCTTTCTCTGACCTCCAGTAGCAATTCTTATTTGTACTCCATTCTGGGACTTACCGTACCATTATATGTTAGTTATATTTTCTTTTTTATATAGCTTCTCAGCCAGAGTTAGGGAGGTGGTGTGAATTAATAAAAAGTATATGATCAAGAGTCAAGACCCTGCTTGCCGTGTGACTTTTGGAAACTCCCTGAAATCTCTCTGATCCCCAGCTTGCTCATCTATTAAATGGTCCAATATAACACCTGCCTTGCCTACTGAACAGGTAGGATTGCATGCAGAGCGTATACATTACATTTGCAATGTAAAAGCATTTTGTAGATCATTAAACAAAAATCAGTTATTATTAACTAAGACCCCAAAGTGAAGGAGAGTTTATCTCTCACATCATCTTTCTATTCTCCTCAACCTCTAACTTTTGCCTAGTTGGTTCTGAAAACTATTAAAGATAAGATCATGAAATGCTGTCCCCACGCTGACCCTGAGAAAAGTCCAGTTCTGTCTCTCCTACCCCCATCCTTTCCTCCTCTTCTGGCCTGTCTCCTCCCCTCTTCCACATGCTCCCACACTGCTATTTCTTCCTACTGCCCCTTCCAGAGAATTTGGGTAAGAAGAGGACGCTTAAAGGGGCTGTGTAATGTATATGAATGAACTACTCTCATAATTTCAGGCATCAGCAGGGCAAGTTTTATGGCAATGCCATTTTTGTGGGAAAACAAACTGGTGTCATTCTGGAGACTTTCTCCCAGAAATAAAAATGCCCAAACAGAATTCTGGAAAAAAAAAATTTTTTTTAATAGAGAAATCAACAACCCAATCTAAATATATCCCTGTAATAATGAAGAATCATATTTTCATTTAACTCTTTGCTGCAGTCAGACAACTTCCTCCCACTTCTGGCTTTGGGGTGTAGGCCAGCCTGCTTCACAGTTGACATCCCTGAGGGAAACACTAGGAAAGGGTGATGGGGAGGAAGCGGCAAATTTAGTGTGTATTGATTTGAGATACTCTGGCTAAACGTAAATTTGCTAGGCCATTCCCCTCCTATCTGCCTGGGCCTCAGAGTGAAGTGGATTTTCTTAAGCAGAAATGTTCTTGGATCTCTTCATAATTTTCCCCTTCAAACTATAGGAGTTGTGCAAGAAAGATCCACATTCCACACTAACAAGGCAAGGGTTATAATGAGAACTTGGTTTCTTACAGGCAATACTTTCATCTTTTATTTATTTATTTTTAAAGTAAGCTTTTGTGGTAAGAAATCAAGTCAAAGTAATAAAGAAGGATGGGAGAATGTGGAACGGAAACTTCCTTTTCATTTTTTCCCCCAAAGTGCAGGGATTGGAGAGGAGGGGTCACTCCAGGTCCTCACATCACTCCAGGGGCAACAGAGCTGACCAGGAACCAAGAAAGGCCTGGTGACCTGCGGCCTGGAGCGGCGGGATCAGCCCGCAAGCCACAGATGAGCCCGTGGCCAGGAATTCAGTGGGAGGAGCCTACACTGCCTCCCAGTCCCCGCGCCCGCTCCGACAAGCACCTGGCACGGTTTCTCAGCTTCCACACCTGGAGAATGGGAGAAGGGCCCACCTCTCACAATGGGCCCAGGATGTGCTAAGGAAACAACCCGCCTGGGTGTGGTTCTCAAGTTTTATGAACAGGCTGAAGAGAAACAAAACATGGTGCTCCTTCCCTTCCTAAGTAGTTTCAGGTGATCTTTTTCGTGGGGGGCGGGAGATGTCAAGCAGGGAAGGGACCCGGGGACCAGTTAACCAAAGGCCTGTGGAGGCTTCGAGCCCTCGAGGACCGAGGCACTAGCCGGCCGCTTCCACCAGAGAAGCCGGCGGAGGCCGGCACGTGCCCCTCCCCGTTGCCCCGGAGACGGGCGGCGGTTTACGTTCAAATCCCGGACTCTCCCACCATGGCACGGCGGCGGGGGGTGCGCGCGGGTCGGCCCCGCACGGCCGTCGCCCCTCGCTGCCCAGCCGCGGTGGTACGGCCCCAGTCTAGAGGTGCGCCGGAGCCCGCCCGATTCCGCAGTGGTGGTTGGTCGCCGTGGAGGAGGTGAGGGGCTTGGAATTTGAGCGCCGTGGGCTCCCCCTGCTGCTGGAGCCCGGGTGGGCCTGGGGCGGGCGTTTCGGGCGAGCAGGCCGCCCCTCTGGCCTCAGTTTCCTGGTTGCGTAGCCAGCACTCACTTCTCTGTGATTCCCCAGCGCCGTTCCTCCAGTCTCCTCTGCCCATGTCGGTCCCCGAGAGACGGTGAAGCGGTCCACCCTCCTCTTAGTTTGTCCAGGTCGGGCGCGATTGGCCGGGCCCCAGACCCCTTCGGTAGTTGGAGAGCCCCCTTCCTCGCCGCCCACAGCGCCCCATTTCTCCCCCACCCAGATTCCATCAGCAAAATGACGGACGTGGAGGAAAACATGCCCCTGAAGGACCCTGGCGATGCAGAGAGCGGGCCCTGTAAGCCCGAAACCTCAGGACCGACCCGGCAAGACATGAGCAGCCCCAAGAACCACCCTTTCAGTAGGTCCAGCCCCGCCGGCCCCGGCCCTCGGGGTGCTTAGTGTAGGTCAGGTGGGAAGAAGCCCGCGGCGCCGCACTTCTCTATCCCCCTTTTTCCTCATTCCCCCCCCCCCCGCCCCCAATCGCTACTTTCAGGCCCCAGGCCCTCTGTTGACCAGAAGATCTTCAGAGTTTGTAGTCCTGGAGAAAGATGTGACCCAAGAGCGATTTCTTGAATCTGACAAGATGTGAGGTTGAGTCAGTCCAGAGCCAGCTTTGTATTCTTTTATTTTGAATTTGTAGGTGGAAAATGGCAGACACCTGGGGTAGATTTTAAAGAACGGAAATGGTCCCAGATGGGCATTGTGTTTTCTCGGTGCTTCGTTGACTGCATTAGTAATGCTGCTCTGGCCTCATACTCTAGCTCATACTATAAGAGATGTTCTTTTATAGTTCTTATTGGGGCACAAAGTATCTTCCACACTTTACGTCTGATCTCACTGGGACTCATCCAGCATTTCCCTTGTAATAATCACCAGGCAATTTCAGCAGTCATCAATCTGAAGGCCTGTCCACGTGCAACAACCTGCGTTAAATTCTTTAAATTCAATCGCATTTCTTTCTCTTGTAGCCACACGGGGTCGCTGCTGGTTAAGGAAAAGCAGCAAATGGGGTGCTTTGGAATCCTGCTTTAGGCAATACAACTCCCTAACCTGAATAACCAAACTCCTCTTTTTTAATAATTTCGAAATTTTATATATCAGGTTGACTTGGTTAAGTTACCAAATTATCTTGAAAATGTCTTTGTCCTTGGGATCTGGGTTTTAAAAATCTATTTTAGTTACTTTTTACCTCTAATTTCTCTTTGAACCCTCCCTGTTCCTGAATTTTACAGCTGTAGGAGTTGCATAGTGCTATGGTACTTTTGAGCGACAGAACAATCTTGTCAAAGCAGGCTATGAGCTTTGGTTTGTTGTAATTGGGAAGTGTTTCTGTGTATTTTCCTCAGTCCTTCAATAAGCTGCTACAAGCAGCTCAATCTCCCTTTGAAGATTTTCTCTTTGTTCTGATTTTGCATTACTGAATTAGCAGTACGTCTGTTTGCATATTTGACTGTGTTTTGCCATTTTGGCCAAAACTGAAGACTTCAGAGAGACTGTAAAAATAAAGGGAACTTCCCGTCCACCTAAGGTTCAGTTCACCTTTACATTTACCTAAACGGAAACTCTGCTGGTGGCTTTTTGGTAAATTTTACAATCACCTTTTACCCTTAACTTTTTATTTCGATATATTTAAAATCTGTTGAAAAGTAAAAAAAAAAACAACGAATGCCCACATTAACATTTGCCACACTGTTTTTTTCTCTTATTGTATTTTACGTATGTATTTTTTCTTTCTTGAAGTTATAGTCATGACTTTACCTCTAAATATTTCATGTCTCTTCTAAGAACAAAGGCATTCTCCTATGAAACCTCTTTTCTGCAATTTTTCCTTTTTACATTTTTAAACCTTTTTGCTTATGGAAAACTTAAACATATACAAAAGTAGAGAGATTGGAATAATGAACCCCCATTTACTCATCACCCAACTTCAACAATTATCAACTCATGGCCAATCTTAGTTCATTTATATCCCCTCCACATCTTGGAGCCAAATACTTTTTTGTGAACAGATTTTGAAGCTTCATTGAAAGAGAGTGAGAAAATATGATTTATTGTGTGCAGCTCTTTTATACCAAGTAATAATAACTACCATGTACGCCAATTATGTAAGAATGCTATCAGGTAGGTCTGTACTAAGAACTTAGAATAGTGATTCCCAAATGCCAGAGCTGGTTTGTGACAAATTCTTAGCATACTGTGTGAAATGAAATAAAGATATTGTAATGAGTTTTTCCTAAAGCTAAATTGATTCAGTTTTCAGGACTAGTCTTTTTTCTGACTGTATTCCCTTTCCGCTTTTTGGGAGTTTAAACTATCCTTTTTCTTTTATGAAATGGTTTTGGTGGTGGTAGAGTGGATTTTTTTTTTTCTTGGTTGCACCAGGTCTTAGTTGCGGCTTGCGGGCTCCTTAGTTGCAGCTCACCAGCTCCTCAGTTGTGGCATGCACACTTTTAGTTGTGACATACATGTGGGATCTAGTTCCCTGACGAGGGATTGAACCAGGGCCCCCTGCATTGGGAGCACAGAGTCTTAACCACTGCTCCACCAGGGAAGTACCTACAGTGGATTTTTTATTTGCTTATTTCATACTATCCATACCTGACAGAACAAAAAGTTGGCAAGCTGTCGTCAGTTGCTCAAAATCTTTTTGGATATTTACTAGTCTGTGAAATCCTAAATTCTGGAAACTACTTTAGAAGACGAAGTGAGATTGACGCCATTCAGTACCCTCTGTGTGGAGAATTTAACTTCCATCAGAGGCAGGAAGAGGAGAGTGGAATCATAATATCCTTAGATAAACATTATTTTTGCAAATCGCAAATTATTTCTTTGCCACTTCATTATTTTATTTCTTAAGAGAAAGGCTTTTAATCAGTTTCACTTTGTTTTTTTATAAGATAGCTTCTTTGTCCTCCCTTACCCCCATGCTGGGCTACTGAGAGGCTCTGTCATGGGGCCTAGAGTTCAGAAAACATAACTGACTGGAATGGTCGAATGAGCGTGTATAAAGTCACTGTGATGAATCTCAATTTGGAGCCTACTCAGTGGAGTGAATCTCTGAATAAAATAGAAATTCAGACTTCTTTGAGTTCACTGGTGTCCCCCATAAGTTCTTTTTTTTCAGTTGAGGTATAAGTGACATAGAACATTAGTTTCAGGTGTACCTCATATGTTCTTTCTGTCACAGGTCTGATAGATACAGTTAGTGATGTTTCCAAGCTGAGCAAGGAGATTGGGATGAATCATGATTTCCACATGGAAGAGAAGGTTTTGCCTCCAAGCAGGTACAGGCTCTTCTAATTTTCCCATTTTATTCATCCTGGTATAGGCATTTAGCACTAATGGATTCTGACCAGACTCAAAGCATTTTTATTTAATAACACAATCAGTGCTTGAATCTAAGCCGTTAGAGGTCTCAGCAACTGAAACAGAAGAGTAATAAATTATAATTATTAGTATCAGAGGGTCAAGAAGCAAATGTTATTTAACCAGTGAATAAACCCAAGCAATTTTTGGGATGTTCACTTTGGGACCCCCACTTAATAATAAAATAGTTAGGGTGGATTTCAGATCTTCTCTGACAGATGGGGAGGAATTAGCCTGTAGTAGCTATCTATTGCTGCATGACAAATTACCCCAAAACTCATCAGCTAAAACAGTGTTCATTATCTCCCAGTTTCTGTGGGTCAGGGATTACGGACGTGGCTTCACTGTGTGCTCTACCAGTCTGTTGATGTTGGCCTGAGCTGCCCTCAGTTCCTTGCCACCTGGGCCTCTCCATAGGGCGGCTCACAAAACAGCAGCTGCCTTCCCTCACCCAGGGTGAGAAAGCGAGAGAGTAAGTGAGTGAGAGATGGTGCCCAAGACAGAAGCCACGGTCTTTTTGTTACCTAACCTCAGGAGTGACGTCGTGGCCTCTGCTACATTCTGTTTGCTAGAAAGGAACCCATAAATCCAGGCCACACTCCAGGGTACAGGATTACACCAGGGTGTGAATACCGGAGATCTAGATCTTTGGGGTCATTTTATTGGTATTGGTTGCCTACCACATGGCTCCTGTCTTATCAGTTACTCTCTGTGTGATCACAGATTTAAACAGGCACAGATAAAAAGATCAATTTTCTCATTGTGGTGTTTTCAACCGCCCCCTCAACTCCTCACCTGCACCCCCATTCCCCACTTCATAAATCAGCTTAATTTGTGAATCAAGATCAGAACCCTGTTGATGAGGAATGCTCCCCCACCCCCATCAAGCCTTATTTTTCATTCTTAGTTACATTGACATTGCAATAAATAAGAACCATTCCGTGAGTATGACTTGCTGGTTTATTGGCAGTTAAGTGGGTAAATTCATTGTCAGATTCTACATTTTAAAACAGTTCTGATTTCCCACCAACAGACAGATATGTGATGGCAGCTTGTGGTAAGTCAATTTCCTTGAATGTTTTTGTCATTTGTCAGCTTCAGGGACTCTGTTACTAAAGTGCTGTTCTCTGCCACAAGTTGCTGCCCTGGTCTTCCTGGTCTGATCTGCTCTTGCCAGCAGATGTCCATGTCAAGCACAGTTTCTCTGGGAACAGGTTTTCACCAAAACCCAGATCCTCTAGCATCTCTCTCACTGCTTAGATGTTTCTGTTGCTGGCAGGAGAGGAGGAAAAAAGAGTAGAGGAAATGAGAGAGGGAGAAATGAAGCAGGGGAAACAGTACTATTCAGAGCTGGGTTTTCAAGTAAGGTAATACAAAATTTATATCAGGAAAAAGGTTGAAATGGAGTTCGAGGTCACTCCTTATTGGCAGTTGGCTTTACTTTGGGCTCATAGGATGAAGTTAATTACAACTGTAGGTTCCTAAGGGAAATCCCATGTTTGGGCATTCATTCATCAGGCATTTGTTGAGTCCTTATTATGTGGCAGGAAAAATGTTGAGTTCCGGGGATAGAGGTAGCTACAGCTATAAATAAATAAGACACTGTCTTTGCTGTCAAGAAGCTTTTGTAAGAGAGACAGATGAATAACAGAAGGTGACTGATAAGTTCACTCAGAGCTGTGTGAATAGAGTTCAATGAAAGTTCTCAGCTGCCTAAAGATCAGAGAAGATTTGCCTATGGAGGAAGATTTAGCCTATGATGACTTGAGTCTTAGAGGTGGTCTGGGTGGGAAGGAATGCTCCTGGCAGAGGAATCATGTTGGAGGCACAATGGTGTGAACTGAACAAGTATCTTGATGTGATTGAGCACAGGGTATTATGAGGTAGGAGGAGATAAATTTGAAAGGGAGGTAGAGCAATATCAGGAAGGGTCATGTGAGCCGTTTATACTGCTGGTGATGGGAAGCCCCAAAGGACTTTGAGCATGACCTCATGATCGGAGTTGCATCTTAGAAAAATCATTGATTTTAGAATGAATTGGTGGGGAACAGATTAAAAAGGGACAAGACTGAAGACAGAGGGACCAGTTAATGGCCTAATGTAGTAGTCCAGGTAAGAGATGATGGTAGGAGGAGATGGATTCCAGAGACATTTAAAAAGCAAAATTTATGGAACTTGGAAGATGGATTGGACAAATAAGGTGAGGGGAAAAGCTTTAAGAACAATTACAGTACACAACAGACTATTAGATTATAGTTGGTTACCTCTGCTGATTGAGATTGGTATGTTGGGAGAGGAATTCTGATATTTGTTTTATTCATCTTTGTATTGCTTTTGTTTGTTTTACAAGGAGCATGCATTACTAAGGGGGGATGTTTAATGCCAGAAAACCAATCACTATTTGGCAATGACTAGGTACAGCCTCAGAATTTTCAAATGATTCTTTTTCTTCTTATTAGTCTAACTCTATAGGTCAGAGAAATCATTTAAATAAAGGTCAGAGGAAAATTAATTCCTTTTAAAATATTAATAGACAATTTTTTAGCATAGTTTAGTTTTATAGAAAAATGATGGAAAATAGAGTTCTTACATTCCCCCTTTTCTCCTGCACACAGTTTCCTCTATTATTTGTATTTTATATTAATGTGGTATATTTGTTACAATTGATGATCCAGTATTAATTCATTATTATTAACTCAAGTTTACACAGGTGTTCACTTTTCGTGTTGTATATTCTGTGGGTTTTGAAAAATGTACAATGACATGTATTCACCATTTCTGTATCACACAGAGTAATTTCACTGCCCTAAAAATCCCCTGTGTTCGACCTATTGGTTCTTCCCTCCCTCACTCTGAAACCCTTGGCAACCACTGATCTTTTTACAGTCTCCATAGGTTTTTCTGAATTTCTTATAGTTGGAATCATATAGTATGTAGCCTTTTCAGATTGGATTCTTTCAATTAGCAATATGCATTTAAGGTTCCTCCATGTCTTTTGGGGGCTGGATAGTGCATTTCTTTTTAGTATTGACCTCTTGGTTGCTTCCAAGTTTTGGCATTTATGAATAAAGCTGCTATAAATGTCCATGTGCAGGTTTTTGTGTGGACATAAGCTTTCAACTCATTTGAGTAAATACCAGGGAGCACTATTGTTGGATTGTATGGAAAGAGTATGTTTAATTTTGTTAGAAACTGTGGAACCATCTTCCAGAGTGACAGGTCTTAACACTTTGCATTCCTACCAGCAATGAATAAGAGTTCCTGTTGCTCCCCGTCCTTGTCAGCATTTGGTATTGTCAGTGTTTTGGATTTTGGCTATTCTAATAGGTGTGTAGTGGTATCTCATTGTTACTTTAATTTACAATTCCCTAATGAGATGTGAGGTTGAGCATCTTTTCATATGCTTATATGCCATCTGTATATATATCAATACTTTGGTGAGGTGTCAGTTCAGACCTTTCCCAGTTTTAAAATTGGGTTGTTTTATTGTTGAATTTTAAGAGTTCTTTGTATATTTTGGATACTAGTTCTTTATCAGATATGTGCTTTGCGAAGATTGGAGCTTGCCTTTTCATTCTCTTGTCTCTCACAGAGCAGTTCTTAATTTTAATGAAGCCCAACTTACCAATTTCTTCTTTCATGGATCTTTCTTTTGGTGTTGTATCTAAAAGGTCGTTGCCAAACCCAAGGTCACCTAGATTTCTCCTGTTATCTTCTAGAAGTTTTAGAGTTTTATGTTTTACATTTAGGTCTATGATCTATTTGTGGAAGGTGTAAGATCTGTATCTAGATTCATTTTTTTGCATGTGGATGTGCAGTTGTTCCAGTACCATTTGTTGAAAAGACTATCCTTTCTAATTGAATTGCCTTTGCTTCTGGTTTTTGTTTGTTTGTTTGCTTTTTTAAAAAAATTATTTATTTATTTATTTTTGGCTGCATTGGGTCTTCGTTGCTGTGCGTTGGCTTTCTCTAGTTGGCTATTGGGGGCTGCTCTTTGTTGCGGTGCGTGGGCTTCTCAGTGCGGTGGCTTCTCTTCTTGTGGAGCATGGGCTCTAGGCACGTGGGCTTCAGTAGTTGCAGTATGCGGGCTCAGTAGTTGTAGCTCACAGGCTTTAGAGCACAGGCTCAGTAGTTGTGGCGCATGGGCTTAGCTGCTCTGCGGCATGTGGGATCTTCCTGGACTAGGGATCGAACCTATGTCCGCTGCATTGGCAGGCAGATTCTTACCTATTGTGCCACCAGGGAAGTCCCTTTTTTTTTTTGAGTGGGGGGAAAAAGACGGATATTTCTGGCTTCCATGACTGGCTACATGGTAGTGCCATTGAAATTGGGAATACAGGAGGAACAGGTTTGGAAGGGGAAGATAGTGAATTCAATTTTAGACCTGCTGATTTGGAAGTATCTATAGCTATTCAGGTGTTATCAAAGAATGAAAATCCTTTCCTAGATTTTAGGTCTATAAGAAAGTGAAAGATCATTTAGTTCATTGCTATATGTGTACATAAAGGGAAACTAAGTCACATCTTTTCTAAGCTAAATGCAAAATCAGTGCTAAAGTTCAGCCTGATCTCTATTCAGGGTTCTTCCTACTGCAGAGGGTGGGCTGTGCTGGAACCACAAGGAGCCCTTCTGAGAGGTTGTGCTGGTGCCCTGACATCCAAGTTTAACCCCAGCTTATTCAGCTCTGCTACCGTCCAAACATAGTTCCCGGCCTTTCCCTGTCTGTATAATGGTCTTTTATCATATCAAACACTGTTTGGGGCTTAGGAGATAATGGCCTTTGGCAGTTTTTGAGTAGAGAAAGTAATTTGTTCATTTAACCTTCTTACAGTCTGGAAGGCAGGGTCGAGGAGACAATGCACAATGCCTTTTGGGATCATCTGGAAGAGCAATTATTAGCTACTCCTCCAGACTTCAGCTGTGCTCTTGAACTCCTAAAAGAAATTAAAGAGGTGAGTGACGAACCTTTCATTTGTAGATGTAAAGTTCCTGGACAGGCCCCGCTCACTGGAGTGTCAGTGGCTAGCAAATCCTAACTGAACATGGTCCATGAATCAGTCAGAGTCTAATCAATAGACAGAAATCACACAGTAATTTCAACAAAGAAGTTTTAATATAAAAATTATTATAACAGGGAATTGGAGAAATGAAGGCTTTGGGCTAGTAAGAAGCAAAGAAAACTCTACTGGAATATCAGACATAAGGAGAATCCTTTCTCATCCCCAGGGGATGGGGAAAACCCAAGGACCCAGTTCCTCATTTGAGGGCATGTCTGTGCCAGGGGAGGTTGCTGGCCTGTGTGTGCTGCTGACCGCTGTGTACTGCAGGAGCTGGCCCTGGAGAAGCAGCCATTTTCCCTACAGAGTCCAGCACTAGAGAAGCCTCTCAGCTGTAGGAGCCAGCTGCCTGCAGAGCCACGTGTACTGTAGGAACCTGCCATGTGAGCATTCCAGAACCAGGAAGAAAAGCTCTTGCCTTTTGCAATGTCTTTCTAGTATGTGGTGGATACACCCTAAGGTGACCCCCAGTGATCCATGCCCTTGTATAATCCTCTCTCCCTGAGTGTGGATGAGATCTATAACTTGCTTTTAATCAATAGAATATGGCAAAGGTGATGGGATATTACTCCCAGGATTACATTTCATTATGTAAGACTTTATCTTAGCAGGCTGGAGAGAGAGACTTTCCAGCTGGCCTCGAAAAAGCAAACAGGTAGGGACTTCCCTGGAGGCGCAGTGGTTAAGAATCTGCCTGCCAATACAGGGGACACAAGTTCGAGCCCTGGTCTGGGAAGATCCCACATGCCGCGGAGCCACTAAGCCCGTGTGCCACAACTGCTGAGCCTGCACTCTAGAGCCTGCAAGCCACAACTACTGAAGCCTGCATGCCTAGAGCCTGTACTCTGCAACAAGAGAAGCCACTGCAATGAGAAGCCTGCGCACCACAATGAAGAGTAGCCCCCGCTCGCCACAACTAGAGAAAGCCCACGTGCAGCAATGAAGACCCAACACAGCCAAAAATAAATAAGTTTAAAAAAATTGTTTAAAAAAAAAGAAAAAGCAAACAGGTATGTTGTGAACTGCATATGGAGAGGGCCACATGGCAAGGAAATGCAGGTGGCCTCTAGGACCTGAGGGCAGCATCCAACAAACAGCCAGTAAGAAGCTGGGGCCTTCAAGTATACAGCTGTAAGGAAGTGAATTCTGTCAACAATTTGAATGAGCTTGGAAACATTCTTCCCCAGTCAGGTTTCCAAATGAGAACACAGCCCAGCCAACACCTTGGTTGCAACCTTGTGAGATCCTGAACAGAGGATCTGGTTAAACTTTCTGGACTCTTGACCCACAGAAACTGTGAGATGACAAACGTATATACTGTTTTAAGTCTCAAAGTTTATGGTTAACTTATGATAACAGAAAACCAATTAATAACCATCTCACATGCACCCCAGTGTTCATAGCAGCACTATTTACAGTAGCCAAGACATGAAAGCAACCTAAATGTCCATGGACAGATGAATAGATAAAGAAGATGGGGTCCATATACATAGTAGAATATTGCTCAGCCGTAAAAAAGAATGAAATAATGCCATTTGCAGCAACATGCATGGACCTAGAGATTATATCATACTGTCATACTAAGTGAAGTAAGTCAGACAGAGAAAGACAAATATCAGGTGATCTCATTTATATGTGTAATCTAAAGTATGATACAAATGAACTTATTTGCCAAACAGACTCACAGAGAAAACGAACTTATGATTACCAAAGGGGAAAGGGTGAGGGCAGGGATAAATTAGGAGTTTGGGATTAGCAGATATAAAAACTACTGTGTGTAAAATAGATAAACAACAGGTCCTACTGTATAGCAGAGAGAACTGTATTCAATATCCTGTAATAAACCATAATGAAGAAGAATATGAAAAACAATTTCATTATATGTATCTATATAGATATAATCTGGATCACTTTGCTGTATACCAGAAACTAACACAACATTGTAAATCAACTATACCCTCCCCCCTCAAAAACAGTGCCATCTACAGAGGAAGCTTAAAATTGTGCCATCTGGTAAAGGAAAAATATTTAAAGGACTTACTCCATTTTCTCAGAGAAGAAAAGGATGGATTTGGAGAGGATTTGAGAGGCAGTAAATTGATAAATGTTGCATTCCATTCCTTTGGCTACTCAGCTTCCATATGTACCCTTCTATAAACACTCAAATTTCTGAAAACAATTCTATTTTTACCTAATAAGACATAGCTATCCAGGAAATTCCCTGGCCATCCAGTAGTTAGGACTCCATGCTTTCACTGCCATGGACCCAGGTTCAGTTCCTGGTCAGGGAACTAAGATCCCACAAGCCGTGCAGCGTGGCCGAAAAAAGAAAAAGAAAAGACAAAAGACATAGCTAGGGCTATGGTGGCGCAGTGGTTAAGAGTTCGCCTGCCGATGCAGGGGACACGGATTTGTGCCCCGGTCTGGGAAGATCCCACATGCTGCGGAGCGGCTGGGCCCATGAGCCATGGCCGCTGAGCCTGCGCGTCCGGAGCCTGTGCTCTGCAACGGGAGAGGGCACAACAGTGAGAGACCCGCGTACTGCAAAAAAAAAAAAAAAAAAAAGGCATAGCTATATGTCTTACAAGTTCTTATCCTTTTCCCCAAATGAGGAGACTCACATTCCCAATAGTTATAACTGTTGCTGTCTATGATATACCTCATATTTGGTCATAGTCTCACTGAATATTCTATTACCTACAGGCTAAACTGTAAAATTTAACTTCCAACAACCTGTCTATAAAATAATAATGGAGGTTCCTTAAAAAACTAAAAATAGAGCTATCATATGATTCTGCAATCCCACTCCTGGGCATATATCCAGAGAAAACCATAATTCAAAAGATACGTGCACCCCAAATGTTCACTGCAGCACTATTTACAATAGCCAGGACCTGGAAGCAACCTTAATGTCCATAGACAGATGAATGGATAAAGAAGATATGGTACACATATACAATAGAATATTACTCAGCCATAAATAAAGAATGAAATAATGCCATTTGCAGCAACGTATACACACTACTATATATAAAACAGATAATCATCAAGGACCTACTGTATAGCACAGAGAACTCTACTCAATTATTCTGTAATAACCTAAATGGGAAAGGAATCTGAAAAAGATATATGTATAACTGAATCACTTTGCTGTACACCTGAAACTGACAAAACGTGTAAATCAACTATACTCCAATATAAAATAAAAATTAAAAAAAAAATAATGGGAAGGAGAGAGAAGAAAATTGTTAGCATATACAAATAAAGCCATGCTTATAACAAGCAAAGAGAAAATGTATGGTCTTCGTTTCTGTAATTGGTCCTGAGGCTGTAGTTGGTATCTATGGCTTCATTTTACTAGTCATTCCATATTTCCCTTGTCCTTAGCTGCTGGGGTTCTTTATCTGATGGAGTGACTCAAACCTTCATTGCCAAAGAGTCTGAGTCCTTGGGCGTTTTGCTTTTGTTGTTTGTATGTTGTGTTTTTCCCTTGACCTATATTATTGGGTATGGAAGTATCAAAAGGTACCTTAGAATCTTCTGGGTTCCAGACACAGTCCTTCTTGTTCCCATTGTGTAGCAGCAACCTAGTTTCTCCTTAGTACTCAGGATCAATTACTCTAGTCCATAGAGGAACTCCTTTTTTACCTTGTTGGTTCAGTGGTATAGGGAGCCCAAAATGACCAGGGGGGTAGTCTCATCTTCTAATTCATTGGAACCAATGTAAGCATTCCTCCCAAATCAGCAGAGCCCAAAGTTGGCAGGAGGGGAAATAAAAATTCTGCAAGTAGGTTATTAGATATAATGGTGAGAGGAACCAGTCCTACTTCCACCCCTTGATTCCTGGGACCATGTATTCTGGCTTTAGGGAATAGCACTGCATAATGGTTTTGATTCAAAGTATATATTGCATCTTATAAGACAGAACCTCTTCCTTTCAAGATATTATCTCTCAACTAATGCTGTAACTGAGTCTTCAATAAGCCATTCCACTTTTCAGTTAAGACCAGTCGACTCTCCGTGAGGGGTATGTGGGTATGAACCCGTTGCTGTACTTTCTTGGCTGTAAAATGAGTTCCTTGACTAGATGCAATGCTGTGGGGCATACCAGGACCCAGGACAGAGGATAAGGCATTCTGTGAAATTTTGTGAGTATATGGATGTTGGTGCTAACAGAAGTAGTGCAGACAGGGAAGACAGCTCCATATTCAGAATGCGTCTATTCCATTGAGGGTGAATCTCTGCCCCCTCCACGAAGGAAGAGATCCAAAGAAATCATCCGCTACAAGGTGCCTGGCTGATCCTCCCTGGGGAATGGTGCCACATTACCAACTTAGTTGTTTGTGCTTTTTAGGATTTTTTTATTATGATAAACAAAATTTTTACCGTTTTAATAATGTTAAGTGTTACAATTCAGTGGCATTAAGTACATTCACAATGTTGTGCAGTCATCACCACTATCCATTTCCAGTACGTTTCATCTTCCCAAACAGAAACTCTACCCATTAAACAGTAACTCTTCAGACCCCTTTTCCACCCGTGCCTGGTAACCTCTATATTACCTTCTGTCTCTAGGAATTCGACTACTCTAGATTCCTCATATAAGTGGAATCATACAACATTTGTCCTTTTACATATGGCAAATTTTACTTAGCATGTTTTCAAGGTTCATCCACATTGCAGTGTGGCAGAACTTCATCCCTTTTTATGGCTGAAAATACTCCATTGTATGGATATACCACATTTTGTTTATCTATTCATTTGTTGTTTTGCTTTGGTTTTGGCCACATCACGTCTTAGTTGCAGTGTGCAGCATCTTCAGTTGCAGCATGTGGGATTTTTTTTTTTTCCACATCTTTATTGGAGTATAAATGCTTTACAAGGTTGTGTTAGTTTCTGCTGTATAACAAAGTGAATCAGCTATATGTATACATATATCCCCATACCCCCTTCCTCTTGAGGCTCCCTCCCACTCTCCCTATCCCATCCCTCTAGGTTGTCACAGAGCATCAAGTTGATCTCCTTGTGCTATGCAGCAGCTTCCCACTAGCCATCCATTTTACATTTGGTAGTATATATATGTCAGTGCTACTGTCTCACTTAATCCCAGCTTCCCCTTCCCCCCCATGCCCTCAAGTCCATTCTCTACGTCTGTGTCTTTATTCCTGCCCCGCCACTAGGTTCATCAGTGCTGCTTTTTTTAAAATTCCATATGTATGTGTTAGCATACGGTATTTGTTTTTCTCTTTCTGACTTATTTCACTCTGTATGACAGATTCTAGGTCCATCCAGCTCACTACAAATAACTCAGTTTCGTTCCTTTTTATGGTCGAGTAATATTCCATTGTATATATATGCCACATCTTCTTTATCCATTCATCTGTTGATGGACATTTAGGTTGTTTCGATGTCCTGGCTATTGTAAATAGAGCTGCAGTGTACATTGTGGTGCATATATCTTTTTGAATTATGGTTTTCTCAGTGTATATGCCCAGTAGTGGGATTGCTGGGTCATATGGTAGCTCTATTTTTAGTTTTACAAGGAACCTCCATACTGTTCTCCTTAGTGGCTGTATCAATTTACATTCCCAGCAACAGTGCAGGAGGGTTCCCTTTTCTCCACACCCTCTGCAGCATTTATTGTTTCTAGATTTTTTTTTGATCCACTTTCCTTTTATTTATTTTTTGAATTTTATTTTATTTATTTTTTATACAGTAGGTTCTTATTAGTTATCCATTTTATACATATTAGTGTATATATGTCAATCCCAATCGCCCAATTCATCATACCACCACCGCTCCCCACCGCTTTCCCCCCTTGGTGTCCATACGTTTGTTCTCTATATCTGTGTCTCTATTTCTGCCCTGCAAACCGGTTCATCTGTACCATTTTTCCAGTTTCCACATATATGCGTTAATATACGATATTTGTTTTTCTCTTTCTGACTTACTTCACTCTGTATGACAGTCTCTAGATCCATCCACGTCTCTACAAATGACCCAATTTCTTCCTTTTTATGGCTGAGTAATATTCCATTATATATATGTTCCACATCTTCTTTTTTTTTATATAAATTTATTTATTTATTTACTTATTTTTGCCTGCATTGGGTCTTCGTTGCTGCATGCAGGTTTTCTCTAGTTGTGGCAAGCGGGGGCCACTCCTTGCTGCAGTGCGCAGGCCTCTCACTGTGGTGGCCTCTCTTGTTGCGGAGCATGGGCTCTAGGTGCGCGGGCTTCAGCAGTTGTGGCTCACGGGCTCCAGAGTGCAGGATCAATAGTTGTGGCACACGGGCTTAGCTGCTCCACGGCATGTGGGATCTTCCCAGAGCAGGGCTCAAACCCATGTCCCCTGCATTGGCAGGCGGATTCTTAATCACTCTTAGGGCTAAACTCTAAAGCTATTTGACTTAAAGCTGGAAGCTGGTCCATCAAAGGATGTTAGAAGTACAAAACACAGGTCCTCTCTACACAGCTTCGGATTCAGCAATTAGCTTGAAAAGACTGATGGTCTTGGAGGGTCTCCTGGGGAGGTGGGGTTGGCTGTGGCTCATGCTGGGGCCATAAAAGCTGGTGGCAGATATACTGGGGATTATTCATCTGCCACCACATCTTCTTTATCCATTCATCTGTCAGTGGGCATTTAGGTTGCTTCCATGACCTGGCTATTGTAAATAGTGCTGCAATGAACATTGGGGTGCATGTGTCTTTTTGAATTATGGTTTTCTCAGGGGTCATATGGTAGTTCTATTATAGTTTTTCGAGGAACCTCCATACTGTTCTCTACAGTGGCTCTATGAATTTACATTCCCACCAACAGGGTAGGAGGGTTCCCTTTTCTCCACACTCTCTCCAGCATTTATTGTTTGTAGATATTTTGATGATGGCCATTCTGACTGGTGTGAGGTGATACCTCATTGTGGTTTTGATTTGCATTTCTCTAATGATTAATGATGTTGAGCATTTTTTCATGCATTTGTTGGCCATCTGTATGTCTTCTTTGGAGAAATGTCTATTTAGGTCTTCTGCCCATTTTTGAATTGGGTTGTTTGTTTTTGTGGTATTGAGCTGCATGGGCTGCTTGTATATTTTGGAGATTAATCCTTATCAGTTGCTTCGTTTGCAAATATTTTCTCCCATTCTGAGGGCTGTCCTCTTGTCTTGTTTATGGTTTCCTTTGCTGTGCAAAAGCTTTTAAGTTTCATTAGGTCCCATTTGTTTATTTTTGTTTTCATTTCCCTTTCTCTGGGAGGTGGGTCAAAAAGGATCTTGCTGTGATTTATGTCATAGGGGGTTCTGCCTATATTTTCCTCTAAGAGTTTTATAGTGTCCGGCCTTACATTTAGGTCTTTAATCCATTTTGAGTTTATTTTTGTGTTTGGTGTTAGGGTGTGTTCTAATTTCATTCTTTTACATGTATCTATCAATTTTTCCCAGCACCACTTACTGAAGAGGCTGTTTTTCCTCCAGTGTATATTCTTGCCTCCTTTGTCAAAGATGAGGTGATCATATGTGCATGGGTTTATCTCTGGGCTTTCTATTCTCTTCGGGATCTTTTTTTAGTTGTGACATGTGGACTCTTAGTTGCAGCATGTGGGATCTAGTTTCCTGACCAGGGATTGAACCCAGGCCCCCTGCATTGGGAGCACGGAGTCTTAGCCACTGGACCACCAGGGAAGTCCCCATTCATCTGTTGATGGACATTTGTGTTTTCACATTTTTGCTATTGGGAGTAGTGCTGCTATGAACATTCGTGTACAAGTCTTTGTTTGAACATCTCTTTTCCAGTCTTTGGAATATATGCCCTGGAGTGGAATTGCTGAGTCATGTGATAATTCTATATTTAATTTATTGAGAAATCACTAAACTTTTCCACAGTGACTTACCATTTTACATTCCCACCAGAAATGTATGAGTATTCCAATTTCTCCACATTTTCACTTATTTTTCAACATTTATTTTCCTTTTTTAAAAAAAATATAGATCTTCCCATGGCACAGCCTGCATGAAGTGGAATCTTAATGTGGTTTTGATTTGCATTTCCCTAGTGGCTAATGGTGTTGAGCATCTTCATGTGCTTGATGCCCTCTTCTGCGTCATCTTTGGAGAAATATTTACTCAAGTCCTTTGCCCATTTTAAAATTGAGCTGTCTTTTTGTTGTTGAGTTGTAAGAGTTCCTTAAACATTCTGGATAGTTGACCCTTGTCTGATAAATGATTTGCAGATGTTGTCTTCCATTCTGTGGGTAGTTTTTTCACTTTCTTGATAATGTACCTTGATGCACAAAAGTTTTAATTTTAATGAAGCGCCATTTATCCAGTCTATGGTTACTTCTGCTTTTGGTGTCATATCTTATGAAATCCAAGATTATGAAGATTTACTCCTATTTTCTTCTGAGAATTTCAGAATTTTAGCTCTTATGTTTAGGTCTTCCACCCATTTTGAGTTAATTTTTTATCTGGTGTAGGTAAGGTTCAACTTCATCCTTCTTCTTCTTCTTTTTTTTTTTTTTGTGGTACGCAGGCCTCTCACTGTTGTGGCCTCTCCTGTTGCAGAGCACAGGCTCCGGATGCGCAGGCTCAGCAGCCATGGCTCACGGGCCCAGCCGCTCCGCGGCATGTGGGGTCCTCCTGGACCAGGGCATGAACCCGTGTCCCCTGCATCGGCAGGTGGACTCTCAACCACTGCGCCACCAGGGAAGCCCCAACTTCATTCTTTTGCATGTGGATATCCAGTTTCCCCAGTACCATTTGTTGAAAAGACTGTCCTTTCCCCATTGAATGGTCTTGGCGTTGTTCTCAAAAATCATTTGACCATATGTCCAGGTTTTATTTCTGGGCCGTCTATTCTAATCTGGTCTGTATGTCTGTCCTTGTACCTGGATATGCTTGGTCTCTTATGGGTCATTTTCATCTGATGATAGATTGCTGTGGTGCATGTCCAGTCTTGTGGCTAGGTAGGTCAGACAACACCGAGTTCCTGGTGGGAATCTCAGGCCACATGGTCACCCAGTGTCCTGTGGTGTGGTGTTTACTTTCTGCCAAGGGTCAGGCACAAGCCAGAAACTGTTTCTCAAAAGGCAAATAGTTATCTGCAGAAGAGGGCATAGATTTGCTCCCAAATCCTAGAAGTCTGTGCTGTGATGTTCCTGTTGGTGTTTGCCAGGGCTCTGGACAGCATCCTTACTTGCCATGGGCACTTCAAGTATCATTGAGTCTGCTGGATCAGGCCTAAATGGTAGAGTCACTTGTATAGCAGCCTGAACTTGCTGCAGAGCCTAGTCTTACTTGGTTCCACTTGAAATTGGCAACCTTGTGAGTGACTCTAAATGAGTGTCACAGTAGCAATCTCAGATGTGGTGTATGTTGCCTGGTTACCACATCCACAAAATCCTACAAGTGTTGTGCCTTTTTTCATGATGGGTGGTTTGAGGTACAGCAACTTACTTTTCATCTTGGAGTGGAAAGCTTGACAAGCTCAGACCACTGAAACTCTAGCAACTGCACTGAGGTCACCAGCTGCCCAATTCTTGTAGGGATTATCTGCCATCCTCTAGTTTGCATGTTTTTCTAAGGCATCTAAGGTACTTCCTACTTTCTGCTCATCAAATCCAATGGACATGTGGCCATTTGAGTTCAAACCTCACTCATGGTACAGATTTTGTATCAGTCAGGGTCCAATCAGGCAAAAGAAACCACATAGTAATTCGAACAAAGAGAAGCCGCTGTGCTGCAGGAGCTTGCTGGCAGGAGCACACCAGAGCCAGGAAGGAAGAGGCTTCCTCTTGCATTGTCTCTTTAGCACCCTCTACTGGCAGAACTTAACATTGTGCCAGCCAGCAAAGGAAAAATATTTAAAGGGCCCAGCACCATTTTCTCAGAGTAGGCACTGATGGGCAGATTTGGAACTGAGAGGCTCCAAGTGGATAACTGGCATAGTTTGTCATTTAAGTGGATAGTATGGAGCAACTTTTATTTGTTTAAGATGAAGCTAAACAGTTGGGATCTTGCTGTGACAACACAGTGTTTCATTAAGTTAAACAACCCTATCCCTCACCACCACCAATGTCTAGATATTACGGAGCCACAGAGATGAATAAGAGAGTCTCTGTCCACAGGGGACTTATGTTTTTGGGTTAATAGTCTATTTCAAGTGACTTTTTTTTTTAATTTTATACTCCAAGTTTTTTTTTAATTTATTTTTTATACAGCACGTTCTTATTAGTCATCCATTTTACACACATCAGTGTACACATGTCAATCCCAATCTCCCAATTCATCACACCACCACCACCACCCGCCACTTTACCCCCTTAGTGTCCATACGTTTGTTCTCTACATCTGTGTCTCAATGTCTGCCCTGCAAACTGTTTCATCTGTACCATTTTTCTAGGTTCCACATATACGAGCTAACACATGATATTTGTTTTTCTCCTTCTGACTTCACTCTGTATGACAGTCTATAGGTTCATCCACGTCTCTGCATATGACCCAATTCCCTTCCTTTCTATGGCTGAGTACTATTCCATTGTATATATCTACCACATCTTCTTTATCTATTCGTCTGTCGATGGGCATTTAGGTTGCTTCCGTGACCTGGCTATTGTAAATAGAGCTGCAATGAATATTGGGGTGCATGTATCTCTTTGAATTATAGTTTTCTCAGGGTATATGCGCAGTAGTGGGATTGCTGCGTCATATGGTAGTTCTATTTTTAGTTTTTTAAGGAACCTCCATACTGTTCTCCATCATGGCTGTATCAATTTACATTCCCACCAACAGTGCAAGAGGGTTCCCTTCTCTCCACACCCTCTCCAGCATTTGTTGTTTGTAGATTTTCTGATGATGCCCATTCTAACTGGTGTGAGGTAATACCTCATTGTAGTTTTGATTTGCATTTCGCTAATAATTAGTGATGTTGAGTGGCCTTTCATGTGCTTCTTGGCCATCTGTATGTCTTCTTTGGAAGAATGTCTGTTTAGGTCTTCTGCCCATTTTTGGATTGGGTTGTTTGTTTTTATAATATTGAGCCGCATGAGCTGTTTATATATTTCAGAGATTAATCCTTTGTCTGTTGATTCATTTGCAAATATTTTCTTCCATTCTGAGGGGTGTCTTTTCGTCTTGGTTGTAGTTTCCTTTGCTTTGCAAAAGCTTTTAAGTTTCATTAGGTCCCATTTGTTTATTTTGGTTTTATTTCCATTACTCTAGAAGGTGAATCAAAAAAGATCTTTCTGTGACTTATGTCAAAGAGTGTCCTTCCTATGTTTTCCTCTAAGAGCTTTATAGTGTCCAGTCTTACATTTAGGTCTCTAATCCATTTTGAGGTTTTTTTTGTGTATGGTGTTAGGGAGTGTTCTAATTTCATTCTTTTACATGTAGCTGTCCAGTTTTCCCAGCACCACTTATTGAAGAGACTGTCTTTTCTCCATTGTATATCCTTGCCTCCTTTGTCATAGATTAGTTGACCATAGGTGTGTGGGTTTATCTCTGGGCTTTCTATCCTGTTCCATTGATCTATATTTCTATTTTTGTGCCAGTACCATATTGTCTTGATTACTGTAGCTTTGTAGTATAGTCTGAAGTCAGGGAATCTGATTCCTCCAGCTCCGTTTTTTTCCCTCAAGAATGCTTTGGCTATTCGGGGTCCTTTGTGTCTCCATACAAATTTTAAGATTTTTTGTTCTAGTTCCGTAAAAAATGCCATTGGTAATTTGATAGGGATTGCATTGAATCTGTAGATTGCTTTGTGTAATATAGTCATTTTCACGATATTGATTCTTCCAATCCAAGAACATGGTATATCTCTCCATCTGTTTGTATCATCTTTAATTTCTTTCATCAGTGTCTTATAGTTTTCTGCATACAGGTCTTTTGTCTCCCTAGGTAGGTTTATTCCTAGGTGTTTTATTCTTTTTGTTGCAATGGTAAATGGGAGTGTTTCCTTAATTTCTTTTTCAGATTTTTCATCATTAGTGTATAGGAATGCAGGATATTTCTGTGCATTGATTTTGTATCCTGCTACTTTACCAAATTCATTGATTAGCTCTAGTAGTTTTCTGGTGGCATCTTTAGGAATCTCTATGTATAGTATCATGTCATCTGCAAACAGTGACAGTTTTACTTCTTCTTTTCCAATTTGTATTCCTTTTATTTCTTTTTCTTCTCTGATTGCTGTGGTTAGGACTTCCAAAACTATGTTGAATAATAGTGGTGAGAGTGGATATCCTTTTCTTGTTCCTGATCTTGGAGGAAGTGCTTTCAGTTTTTCACCATTGAGAATGATGTTTACTGTGGGTTTGTCATATGTGGCCTTTATTATGTTGAGGTAGGTTCCCTCTGCCCACTTTCTGGAGAGTTTTTATCATAAATGGGTGTTGAATTTTGTCAAAAGCTATTTCTGCATCTATTCAGATGATCATATGTTTTTTCTTCTTCAATTTGTTAATATGGTGTATCACATTGATTGATTTGCATATACTGAAGAATCCTTGCATCCCTGGGATAAATCCCACTTGATCATGGTGTATGATCCTTTTAATGTGTTGTTGGAGTCTGTTTGCTAGTATTTTGTTGAGGATTTTTGCATCTATATTCATCAGTGATATTGATCTGTAATTTTCTTTCTTTGTAGTATATTTGTCTGGTTTTGGTATCAGGGTGATGGTGGCCTCATAGAATGAGTTTGGGAGTGTTCCTTCCTCTGCAATGTTTTGGAAGAGTTTGAGAAGGATAGGTGTTAGCTCTTCTCTAAATGTTTGATAGAATTCACCCGTGAAGCCATCTGGTTCTGGACTTTTGTTTGTTGGAAGATTTTTAATCAGTGTTTCAATTTCAGTGCTTGTGATTGGTCTGTTCGTATTTTCTGTTTCTTCCTGGTTCAGTCTTGGAAGGTTATACCTTTCTAAGAATTTGTCCATTTCTTCCAGGTTGTCCATTTTATTGGCATAGAGTTGCTTGTAGTAGTCTCTTAGGATGCTTTGTATTTCTGCAGTGTCTGTTGTAACTTCTCCCTTTTCATTTCTAATTTTATTTGAGTCCTCTCACTCTTTTTCTTGATGAGTCTGGCTAATGGTTTATCAATTTTGTTTATCTTCTCAAAGAACCAACTTTTAGTTTTATTGATCTTTGCTATTGTTTTCTTTGTTTCTATTTCATTTATTTCTGCTCTGATCTTTATGATTTCTTTCCTCCTGCTAACTTTGGGTTTTGTTTGTTCTTTCTCTAGTTCCTTTAGGTGTAAAGTTAGATTGTTTGAGATTTTTCTTGTTTCTTGAGGTAGGCTTATATTGCTATAAACTTCCCTCTTAGAACTGCTTTTGCTGCATCCCATAGGTTTTGGATCATTGTGTTTTCATTGTAATTTGTCTCTAGGTATTTTTTGATTTCTTCAGTGATCTCATGGTTATTTAGTAACGTACTGTTTAGCCTCCATGTGTTTGTGTTATTTACGTTTTTTTCTCTGTAATTGGTTTCTAATCTCATAGCGTAGTGGTCAGAAAAGATGCTTGATATGATTTCAATTTTCTTAAATTTACTGAGGCTTGATGTGACCCAAGATGTGATCTATCCTAGTGAATATTCTGTATGCCCTTGAGAAGAAAGTGTAATGTGCTGTTTTTGGATGGAATGTCCTATAAATATCAATTAAATCAATCTGGTCTATTGTGTCATTTAAAGCTGTGTTTCCTTATTAATTGTCTGTTTGGATGATCTGTCCATTGGTATAAGTGAGGTGTTAGAAGTCCCCCACTATTACTGTGTTACTGTCGATTTCCTCTTTTATAGCTGTTAGCAGTTGCCTTATGTATTGAGGTGCTCCTATGTTGGGTGCATATATATTTATAATTGTTATATCCTCTTGGATTGATGCCTTGATCATTATGTAGTGTCCTTCCTTGTCTCTTGTAACATTCTTTATTTTAAAGTCTATTTTATCTGCTATGAGTATTGCTACTCCAGCTTTCTTTTGATTTCCATTTGCATGGAATATCTTTTTCCATCCCCTCACTTTCAGTCTGTATGTGTCCCTAGGTCTGAAGTGGGTCTCTTGTAGACGGCATATATATGGGTCTTGTTTTTGTATCCATTCAGCCAGCCTGTGTCTTGTGGTTGGAGCATTTAATCCATTCATGTTTAAGGTAATTATCGATATGTATGTTCCTATTCCCATTTTCTTAATTGTTTTGGGTTTGTTTTTGTAGGTCCTTTTCTTTTTTTGTGTTTCCTACTTAGAGAAGTTCCTTTAGCATTTGTTGTAGAGCTGCTTTGGTGGTGCTGAATTCTCTGAGCTTTTGCTTGTCTGTAAAGCTTTTGATTTCTCTGTCCAATCTGAGTGAGATCCTTGCTGGGAAGGGTAATCTTGGGTATAGGTTCTTCCCTTTCATCACTTTAAATAGGTCATGCCACTCCCTTCTGGCTTGTAGAGTTTCTGCTGAGAAATCAGCTGTTAACCTTATGGGAGTTCCCTTATATGTTATTTGTCGTTTTTCCCTTGCTGCTTTCAATAATTTTTCTTTGTCTTTAATTTTTGCCAATTTGATTACTATGTGTCTCAGCGTGTTTCTCTTTGGATTTATCCTGAATGGGACTCTCTGTGCTTCCTGGACTTGGGTGGCTATTTCCTTTCCCATGTTAGGGAAGGTTTTGACTATAATCTCTTCAAATATTTTCTCAGGTCCTTTCTCTCTCTCTCTTCTCCTTCTGGGACCCCTATAATGTGAATGTTGTTGCATTTAATGTTGTCCCAGGGGTTTCTTAGGCTGTCTTCATTTCTTTTCGTTCGTTTTTCTTTGTTCTGTTCTGCAGCAGTGAATTCCACCAGTCTGTCTTCCAGGTCGCTTATCCATTCTTCTGCTTCAGTTATTCTGCTATTGATTCCTTCAGGTGTATTTTTCATTTCAGTTGTTGTATTTTTCATCTCAGTTTGTTTGTTCTTTAATTCTTCTAGGTCTTTGCTAAACATTTCTTGCATCTTCTCGATCTTTGTCTCCATTCTTTTTCGGAGGTCCTAGATCATCTTCACTATCATTATTCTGAATTCTTTTTCTGGAAGGTTGCCTATCTCCACTTCATTTAGTTGTTTTCCTGGGGTTTTATCTTGTCCCTTCATCCGGTACATAGCCCTCTTCCTTTTCATCTTGTCTATCTTTCTGTGAATGTGGTTTTTGTTCCACGGGCTGCAGGATTGTAGTTCTTCTTGCTTCTGCTGTCTGCCCTCTGGTGGATGAGGCTATCTAAGAGGCTTGTGCAAGTTTCCCGATGGAAGGGACTGGTGGTGGGTAGAGCTGGATGTTGCTCTGGTGGGCACAGCTCAGTAAAACTTTAATCTGCTTGTCTGCTGATGGGTGGGGCTGGGTTCCCTCCCTGTTGGTTGTTTGGCCTGAGGCGACCCAACACGGTAGCCTACCCGGGCTCTTTGGTGGGGCTAATGGCAGACTCTGGGAGGGTTCATGCCAAGGAGTACTTCCCAGAGCTTCTGCTGCCAGTGTACTTGTCCTCACGGTGAGACACAGCCACCCCCCGCCTCTGCAGGAGAACCTCCAACACTAGCAGGTAGGTCTGGTTCAGTCTCCTATGGGGTCACTGCTCCTTCCCCTGGGTCCCGATGCACACACCACTTTGTGTGTGCGCTCCAAGAGTGGAGTCTCTGTTTCCCCCAGTCCTGTCAAAGTCCTGCAATCAAATCCCGCTAGCCTTCAAAGTCTGATTCTCTAGGAATTCCTCCTCCTGTTGCCGGACCCCCAGGTTGGGAAGCCTCACGTGGGGCTCAGAACCTTCACTCCAGTGGGTGGGCTTCTGTGGTATAAGTGTTCTCCAGTTTGTGAATCACCCACCCAGCAGTTATGGGATTTGATTTTATTGTGATTGCGCCCCTCCTACCGTCTCACTGTGGCTTCTCCTTTGTCTTTGGATGTGGGGTATCTTTTTTGGTGAGTTCCAGTGTCTTCTTGTCAATAATAGTTCAGCAGTTAGTTGTGATTCCAGTGCTTTCGCAAGAGGGAGTCAGAGCACGTCCTTCTACTCCGCCATCTTGAACCAGTCTCTCAAGGGACTTTTAACAGTTCCTTTGCCTATTTCATTCTTGCCCTTTGAAGTAAAATAATCTAAAAAATGCTTCCTTTGGTAAATTAAGAGTACCTCACCACTGTGTGATGGTGTGTATTTTATATTTGTTGTACCTTGCATTTCTTTTTACCATACCCCTTGACTCTATTCATCTCTTTATCTCAATCTGCATAGAAAATGATATACTGTTGCTATCAGTGATCCCCTAAACCCTCGAACTGTCATTGGCCCCTACACAAAGATAAATAATATCCTCTAGGAAATTTAGGGACCTAACTTTTTTTTTGTTTAATTTTTATTGGAGTATAGTTGATTTACAATATTTGTTAGTTTCCACTGTACAGCAGAGTGAATCAGTTATACATATACATATATCCACTCTTTTTTAGATTATTTTCCCATATAGGTCATTACAGAGTATTGAGAAGAGTTCCCTGTGCTATACAGTGGGTCCTTGTTAGCTATCTATTTTATATATACTATTGTGTATATGTCAATCCCCATCTCCCAATTTATCACCCTGCACCACCGCTGCTTTCCTCCTGGTAACCATAAGTTTGTTTTCTACAGCTGTGACTCTATTTCTGTTTTGTAAATAGGTTCATTTGTACCATTTTTTTAGATTCCACATATAAGCGGTATCATATGATGTTTGTTTTTCTCTGTCTGACTTCACTCAGTATGACACTCTCTAGGTCCATCAGTGCAAATGATATTATTTCGTTCTTTTTTTTTTGTTTTTGCGGTACGCGGGCCTCTCACTGCTGTGGCCTCTCCCGCTGCAGAGCAACAGGCTCCGGACGCGCAGGCTCAGCGGCCATGGCTCATGGGCCCAGCCTCTCCACGGCATGTGGGATCTTCCCAGACTGGGGCACGAACCCGTGTCCCCTGCATCGGCAGGCGGACTCCCAACCACTGCGCCACCAGGGAAGCCCCTATTTCGTTCTTTTTTTATGGCTGAGTAAAATATTCTGCTGTGTGTGTGTATATATATATATATATATATATGACATCTTCTTTATCCATTCCTCTGTCAATAGACATTTAGGTTTATTCCATGTCCTGGCTAGTGTAAATAGTGCTGCAGTTGAACATTGGGGTGCATATATCATTTTGAATTATGGTTTTCTCTGGATATACATCCAGGAGTGGGATTGCTGGATCATATGGTAGCTCTATTTTTAGTTTTTAAAGGAACCTCCATACTATTTTCCATAACTTCTTGATCCTTAAAAGACATAGGCTGGGATGTCTTTGGCTAAAGGGATTGTCCATTAGAGAAAGTTTGGGGCTCTGAACAGAAAGCAACTTCTCCTTTGACTTTCTTTCCTGGGCAGATCTTGCTGTCACTGCTATTACCACGCCAGAACCGCCTAAGAAGTGAGATTGAAGAAGGCCTGGACATGAACCTCCTTAAGCAGGAAGCAGAACACGGAGCCCTGAATGTCCCTCATCTCTCTAAGTACATTCTCAACATGATGACTCTGCTGTGTGCGCCAATTCGAGATGAAGCAGTGCAGAAACTAGAGAACATCACAGACCCTGTTCGGTTACTGAGGTGTGAAACTTGACCAGTTTCTTGAAACCTGCCTCAGCCCCTGGGCCGGGCACAGCTGGGCCGGACACTGGGTCACAGCCTCTGTCTTGGCTGGCTCTTCCCTACTGAAGACCTGACTAACTCCTCTTTTCTCTGGTCTATTAGCTTTTCTTTTCCAAAGATGGCCTTAGATTGATTGGCCCCCTATACACCATCCTACCATAAATCATTGGAGTATGTAATCCTTTCTTCTAAGGAATTCAAACATCCCTATCCCAGGTTTTCTTATTGCATTTCACACAATATGAGGGATAGGGATGGGAGGTTACCCCTTTTTCAGAGCTATAGAAACCATGACCCAGAAAGTTAAAAAAAAAAAGTGAATTGTCCAAAAATAGCATCAGAAGTAGCATCAGCTAAAATCCCACTTTCCAGAGAGGTTCGTTGGCATGGTGGTGTGTGTCCTTCCACTGACTACTCTTTTTTTAGGAGACATAGAATGACTGTTGTGGAAAGGTCTGAAGGCTTTAGCATCCAGAGACTTATCTGTTCCTAGCTCTGCCACTCACTCACTTACTCACTCTGGGCCTTGGGTCCTAGGCCTCAGTGCCATCTTTTGTAAATTTAGGAGGCAGGACTAAGTTAGTTTTAAAGCCCCTCCTACCTCTAGAATATGGTGATTTAATGATATCTTGTGTAGGTTCCCCCTCACTGGATTTCCTTTCATAGTATAACTATTCTATTTCCTCCTGTGTCAGAGGAATCTTCCAGGTTCTGGGCCTGATGAAAATGGACATGGTGAACTACACTATCCAGAGCCTTCAGCCCCAACTGCAGGAACATTCCATCCAGTGTGAACGAGCTAAATTTCAGGAACTCCTCAACAAGCAGCCTAGTATGTATATAACTTGAGGGCAGGAGCAGGGAATATGACTTTGGGTCTGACTTTAATGATGTGAGAGAGTACTCTGCCTCTTTTTAGGAGCAGAAAGTTTCTTCCTCAGATGGGGGTGGCAGAAGGAATAGTTAATCTAAGCCAGAAAGACTTCCCCCCACCAAAGCATTTACTTACTGAGGAGGAGGAGATCTTGAATCTTCGTCCCAAGGCCTCCGGGATGTAGGAGCTGAAGATAATTACGCACTCTTCCTGTCACAGGCCACCTCGATCACACTATCAAGTGGCTGACCCGAGCGGCGGCAGACCTCTCCACGCCGCCGCCTAGCTGCCCTGACTCTCCCGACTCCTCCAGTGTGGTCTGCCCCTCTCCAAGTGAGGCAGCCAACAGCCCGGAGCCCCTCAACCCCAAAATGGTGCTGTCCCAGGGCTTCCTGAACCTCCTCCTCTGGGACCCCGAAGATGAAGAGTTCCCTGAGGTAGGACTGTGGGGGGCCTTGCCTTGTTGTCTGGGACTGAGGACTTGCATGGGGACCCTCCTCTCCTGACCCACTCTGCCTGCTTCCCCAGACCCTGCTGATGGACAGAGCCCAGCTGCAGGAGCTGGAGGCCCAGCTGCGCCAGTTAACCATCCTGGCCTCGGTCTTGCTAGTGGCCAGCAGCTTCTCTGGCAGTGTTCTGTTTGGCTCGCCTCAGTTTGTGGATAAGCTGAAACGCATAACCAAAGCCCTGATGGAGGAGTTGAAGTCCAGGTGAGATGCATAGGTCTTTTTTAGAGTAACGACAGGTGATATGAAGGCACAGGCAGGTAATGAAGGATGCCTTACGTTCCACAACAAACCACAGAAAGGCCCTTTGGAATCATTCACAAAGATTGTTGGTATCGTTCCATAAGTGGCCTTGGGGCTTGTAACAAAGAAAAATAAAACTTTCTTCCAGAAGTGTAGCATGGAGGACAGTTTCCTATAAAATGATTCACTAGCTTGCTCGCTACAGAAGAGTCTTTATCTAGTTGAGTGGGCTGGTCGTACGTATCTCCAGGAGTCGACCAGTCAGTCAGCAATGTTGATTGAATATCACTGAGTGCAGGGTGTCACACCAAAGGAAAAAGTGGAATCAGAAGGCCAGGTTTGTCATTGTAATTGGTGAGAGTATGACAAATGACCATGGAAAATGTCCAAGAAAGTGTTAAAAGTGTGCATACAGGAATAAATCCCATGGGGCTAAAGAATACTAGTGGATACGAAATCCTTGTCCAGAGTTGATTTTATAGTTTATCTTGTTTTCTAAGAAGAAGAACATGGTATCATACAGAGGAAGAAGTCAGTATCTGGAGGGTAACAGTGAAGACACTGACCCTGCCCACTGGGCTCTGTGCTTCCAGGGCCTGGGGTGAGGGCAGAAGGGTGGCTGGGCATCTCCCTCACATGGGCCCAACTTCTGGTGTGGAGCTTCGGGGCTCAGGGCCACCCCTGGGTACCAGCTTACTCTCCTTCACGGTCTAGGCCTGAGGAGGAGGCTATGCTGACTGTGAGTGAACAGGTGTCTCAGGAAATCCATCAGAGCCTCCAGAACATGGGCCTTGCTGCTCTGAGCAGCGACAACACAGCATCGCTGATAGGAGAGCTCCAGAACATCACCAAGAAGGAGAACTGTGTCCACAGTGTCATTGGTGAGCGTGCCTGTGGGGTGGTGGGAATGCTGAGGCGAGAGCCAGTCCCCACCCTGGAAGGTGCTTACTGAACCATTTAACCATCAAGGGCATGATGATTGGGCAAGTCACCGTGTAGGCTTTAGTTGTTGTATAATGCTGGGTTGAAAATATATCCCTTTTAGTTTAAAGACTGACTCTATGGTTGAAGAAAGATTTGTACCGGGAATTCATGGCTTCTAGGTGTGGCATACTGTCCAGCCAATCTGCTTAAGTCATCCCTGGCCTTCTGGGTCATTTTTGGCTGCAGTCTAAGACATGTGACACCCACTCCCTGCCAACAAGAAGTTGATGCCAAATTAGGCTGGAGGACATGTTCCCAAAGCAGGGGTTTCCCCTGTCCCATGTTGGAATGGTGGCCATGAACTTGACCTTGCTCTTAACCTCAGCCATCTGAAGGGTCAGTCAAAGATCCTCCTGTTATGTCAAATACCAGGATTTAACTGATGAATACTTAAGGAATCTTTTGAATAGAAATGTGCTAGCCCACTAGTTTTGGATCTTTGCTTTGTCCTTGGGAGTTAGGTAGCAGCCCCCTTCCCAAACAAAACAAATTTCCTTATGTCTAGGTGCATGGGTAGGTCAGTGACTATCTCAGTTAACTTTGAACTTGGGTGAGTAGAGTGCAGGGGGCAGTGTTTCTCCCTGAAAGTTGTTTGCTCTTTCCCTTCTCACTGTCTATTCCTGCTCACAGGTCAGCGGATCCACTTGTTCCTCAAATGCTGTTTGGTTCTTGGTGTGCAGCGGTCTCTGCTAGACCTCCCTGGAGGCCTTACCCTCATTGAGGCAGAGCTGGCAGAACTGGGCCAAAAGTTTGTCAACTTAACGCACCACAATCAGCAGGTGTTTGGCCCCTTCTACATGGAGATCTTAAAAACCCTCATCCCCCCAGCCCAGGCACTGGAGACAGAAGTAGGGTCTCTCTGATGACACTGGCTCCAAGCCCTGGTACCTTGGACTCAGGAGAGAAGCCCATCATTCTCTTGGGGTGACATCACCAGTGACCAGCAGAGCAGCAAGCCCTCTCCGCGTCTGCAGCCAGTACACTACGCTGCAGTGACCAAGCATGTAAATACTGGCTGGTCCAAACTCATTCACTAATAAACTTCTGAACTGCAAGCAAACGCCATGCTTCCTGAGCGGCAGTTGTGGCCAGGCCCTGTGTCCTCTGCCCCCCACTAGTGAGCAGCCGGCAGGCCCTGGTTTTTCCTCCAGGTGCTGCCTTCAGCACGCAAAGCTGAGAAGCCAAGACACGCAGGTACTATAACATTATATAACATTTTCTCTGAGGGTAAAGCATTTCTCTGAGGGCTCTGAGAATTCTGTGGAATTATCCAAAATGTGAGTATATTTCTGGAAGTCAGAAATTGGTTTTGTCTAATTCAGTTCTCAGGATTGGGTGTGATTGAAAAAAGTTATTAGAAACCTCATTTCCAGGACCAAATTCCCCTGAAGGTTTCAAATGATGCCACAAGAGGTCAGGAAGAGTGAGAGCCTCAGCTTTCTCTTCTGTTGCAGGGGTTCTGAAGCTGGGCGCTAGCTGGGGCCAGATGACAATGGATGTTGGCTCATAGCGGGCGTCCTGCTGAGGACAGGTCCGAGTTCCTGTGCTCTCTCTCTCTCTCAGGTGTCCAGAGTTCAGTCTTGGCCAGTTGGATCATTGACTGGTTTGGTCAAGTTTATCCTTAGTCCTGTTCTCTAGCTGAGTGGCTGAGTAAGTCTCCTGTTCCTTCCTCTCTAAGCTTAGAAGCCCCTGTTCTTCCCAACAGAGGCCATGTGGGCGTCCCAGTGTGGAACACCCTCCACCCTTCTTCCCACTTCCAGACTGGGACTGTCCCTGGCAGTTGTGGCTGTGAGCTCTGCTGTTGGCATCACAAATGAGAGCTGTTTTAGGAAGGACCTGGGCTTGTCTCCTGGGCTTGTTGAGATCCAGCCCCTCATTCTCGGGCAGACCGCAGCAGACCAGCCCTGACCTAGGACGGCTGAAATGAGGAAATGTTCCCTTCACATTTGGCCCTTTTTTGGTAATGGATAAGAGAGAAAATGGAAACTCACTTTCTGCTCTCAAGATAGGGCGAAGACAATCAATGTTCTCACCATTTCAGGAGATGGAGGGAGCTGAATATAGGAAGAACATCTAGGAAGTCTAGGAAGAACATCTGAAGGGGGATTTGAGTTCTATTAGCCCAGGATTTCTCCTGATTGACTTCCTTTTTTAGAGAGTAGAGCCTAGATGGGTGACAGAGCCAGGCCAACAGTGGACCTTTACTGTGACCAGAAAAGCTGGAGGGCCTGGATCACTCAGTTTCCAATCTTGTAGCTGGACATCCTTGAGATGGGGAAGCCCAGAAAAAGGATGTGTTTCATAGACAGTGAAGCTTGCCTAGATGGAGTCTCTGATTTGCAACTATTTGAATTTGTTAAAAATCCATATTTTGGAAGCCTCCTTATCTTAGAGGCAGAAGTGCTCTGAAGGGGTTCCTGAGAAGAGGACTGCCTGGTTGGTGGGTGCAGATACTGGGCTGACAATAGAACTTTGCTTTGCACTTCATAATTAAAATCCGCAACGATTGATTTCTTAGAAATTTTGAGTTGATTTTCTTGTGCTTCCATGTGGAGGAGACAGGGATCCTGACCTTAACAAAGAAAGATAGCTCCATTCAATCCTGCCCACAGTTTGAGGGATATATACTTTGATTTGCAGTAAAATACACATAATACAGAAATGTACCATTAGTGACATTTTGTACACTCACAATGTTGTGCAGCTATCACTAGTGTCTAGTTGCAGAAATCAAAAATCAGTTCATTGGGCTGAAATCAGAGTGTTGGCAGGGCCATATTTCCTATGGAGGCTCTAGGGGAGAATCCGTTCCTTGCCTCTTTCAGCTGCTTTTTTTTTTTTTTTTTTTTTTAATTGCTGGTATTTCATTACCTGTGGCTGCATTAGTCTAATCTAGGCCTCCATGGTCACCTCAGGGTCCCATGGTCGTCATCTGTGTGTATCTAATCTCCCTCTGCCTCTCTCTTATAAGGATATTTCTGATTGGATTTAGGGCCCACTCACATAATCCAGGATAATCTCCCCATTTTAAGATCAACTTAATCACCTAGGTAATTGTTATGGGTTGTGTCTCCCCCACTCCCTGCCCCCAAATTCATATGTTGAAGTCCTAACCCTCAGTACCTCACAATGTGACCTTATTTGTAAATAGGGTCATTATAGATGTACTTAGTTAATGTGAGGTTATACTGGAATTGTGTGGGACCCTGATCCAATCTGACTGGTGTCCTTATGAAAAGACATGTGTCACATGAAGAGACAGACACATACAGAAGTACAGCAATGTGAAGAATCAGGGAGAATGCCGTCTACTTCAGGCTACCAGAAGCTACAAAATAGGAATGGGACAGATTCTCCCTCAGAGCCTTAGAAGAAACCAACTCTGCTGACACCCTCATTTCACACTTGTACCTCAGATAAAACAAATGTATTTTCTGTTTAAGCCACCCAGTTTGTGGTGCTTTGTTACAGTAGCCCTAGGAAACGAAAACAGTAACATTTACAGGTTCTAGTAATTAGGACCTAATATCTTTGTGTGGCCATTATTCAGTCTTCTACAAAGAAAGAATCTGTTTCCTTGACTTTTCCAGCTTCTAGAGACTGTGCACATTCCTTGGCTGGTAGCCCCTTCCTCCAGCTTCTAAGACTGTCCCTAAACCATTGCTTTCATCATGTCTCCTCTCTTACTTTGACCCTCCTCCCTCCCTTTTTTTTTTTTTAAGCATCTTTATTGGAGTATAATTGCTTTACAATGTTGTGTTAGTTTCTGCTGTATAACAAAGTGAATCAGCTATACGTATACATATATCCCCACATCTCCTCCCTCTTGCATCTCCCTCCCACCCTCCCTATCCCACCCCTCTAGGTGGTCACAAGGCACTGAGCTGATCTCCCTGTACTATGCAGCTGCTTCCCACTAGCTATCTATTTTACATTTGGTAGTGTATATATGTCCAGGCCACTCTCTCACTTCATCCCAGCTTACCCTTCCCCCTCTCCATGTCCTCAAGTCCATTCTCTACGTCCGTGTCTTTATTCCTGTCCTGCCCCTAGGTTCCTCAGAACCATTTTTTAAAATAGATTCCATATATGTGTGTTAGCATACCATATTTGTTTTTCTATTCTGACTTAATTCACTCTGTATGACAGACTCTAGGTCCATCCACCTCACTACAAATAACACAATTTCGTTTCTTTTTATGGCTGAGTAATATTCCATTATATACATGTGCCACATCTTTATCCATTCCTCTGTCGATGGACACTTAGGTTGCTTCCATGTCCTGGCTACTGTAAATAGTGCTGCAGTGAACATTGTGGTACATGACTCTTTCTGAATTATGGTTATCTCAGGGTATATGCTCAGTAGTGGGATTGCTGGGTCATATGGTAGTTCTATTTTTAGTTTTTTAAGGAACCTCCATACTGTTCTCTACAGTGGCTCTATGAATTTACATTCCCACCAACAGGGCAGGAGGGTTCCCTTTTCTCCACACTCTCTCCAGCATTTATTGTTTGTAGATTTTTTGATGATGGCCATTCTGACTGGTGTTAGGTGATACCTCATTGTGGTTTTGATTTGCATTTCTCTGATGATTAGTGATGTTGAGCATGTTTTCATGCATTTGTTGGCAATCTGTATGTCTTCTTTGGAGAAGTGTCTATTTAGGTCTTCTGCCCATTTTTGGATTGAGTTGTTTGTTATTGTGATATTGAGCTGCATGGGCTGCTTGTATATTTTGGAGATTAATCCTTTGTCAGTTTCTTCGTTTGCAAATATTTTCTCCCATTCTGAAGGATGTCTTTTCATCTTGTTTATGGTTTCCTTTGCTGTGCAAAAGCTTTTAAGTTTCATTAGGTCCCATTTGTTTATTTTTGTTTTTATTTCCCTTATTCTAGGAGGTGGGTCAAAAAAGATCTTGCTGTGATTTATGTCATGGAGTGTTCTGCCTATGTTTTCCTCTAAGAGTTTTATAGTGTCTGGCCTTACATTTAGGTCTTTAATCCATTTTGAGTGTATTTTTGTGTATGGTATTAGGGAGTGTTCTAATTTCATTCTTTTACATGTAGCTGTCAAGTTTTCCCAGCACCATTTATTGAAGAGGCTACCTTTTCTCCACTGTATAGTCTTGCCTCCTTTATCAAAGATAATGACCATAGGAGCATGGGTTTATGTCTGGACCTTCTATCCTGTTCCACTGATCTATATTTCTGTTTTTGTGCCAGTACCATACTGTCTTTACTGTAGTTTTGTAGTATAGTCTGAAGTCAGGGAGTCTGATTCCTCCAGCTCTGTATTTCTTTCTTAAGATTGCTTTGGCTGTTCGGGGTCTTTTGTGTTTCCATACAAATTGTGAAATTTTTTGTTCTACTTCTGTGAAAAATGCCATTGGGAGTTTGATAGAGATTGCATTGAATCTGTAGATTGCTTTGGGTAGTATAGTCATTTTCACAATTTTTTTTACCTTTATTGGAGTATAATTGCTTTACAATGGTGTGTTAGTTTCTGCGTTATAACAAATTGAATCAGTTATACATATACATATGTTCCCCTATCTCTTCCCTCTTGCGTCTCCCTTCCTCCCACCCTCCCTATCCCACCCCTCCAGGCAGTCACAAAGCACCGAGCTGATCTCCCTGTGCTATGCGGCTGCTTCACACTAGCTATCTACTTTATGTTTGGTAGTGTATATATGTCCATGCCTCTCTCTCACTTTGTCACACCTTCCCCTTCCCCTTCCCCATATCCTCCAGTCCATTCTCTAGTAGGTCTGTGTCTTTATTCCTGTCTTACCCCTAGGTTCTTCATGACATTTTTTTTTCTTAAATTCCATATATATGTGTTAGCATATGGTATTTGTCTTTCTCCTTCTGACTAACTTCACTCCGTGTGACACACTCTAGGTCTATCCACCTCATTACAAATAGCTCAATTTCGTTTCTTTTTACGGCTGAGTAATAGTCCATTATATACATGTGCCACATCTTCTTTATCCATTCATCCGATGATGGGCACTTAGGTTGTTTCCATCTCCGGGCTATTGTAAATAGAGCTGCAATGAACATTTTGGTACATGACTCTTTTTGAATTATGGTTTTCTCAGGGTATATGCCCAGTAGTGGGATTGCTGGGTCATATGGTAGTTCTATTTGTAGTTTTTTAAGGAACCTCCATACTGTTCTCCATAGTGGCTGTACCAATTCACATTCCCACCAGCAGTGCAAGAGTGTTCCCTTTTCTCCACACCCTCTCCAGCATTTATTGTTTCTAGATTGTTTGATGATGGCCATCCTGACTGGTATGAGATGATATCTCATTGTAGTTTTGATTTGCATTTCTCTAATGATTAATGATGTTGAGCATTCTTTCATGTGTTTGTTGGCAGTCTGTATATCTTCTTTGGAGAAATGTCTATTTAGGTCTTCTGCCCATTTTTGGATTGGGTTGTTTGTTTTTTTGTTATTGAGCTGCATGAGCTGCTTATAAATTTAGGAGATTAATCCTTTGTCAGTTGCTTCATTTGCAAATATTTTCTCCCATTCTGAGGGTTGTCTTTTGGTCTTGTTTATGGTTTCCTTTGCTGTGCAAAAGCTTTTAAGTTTCATTAGGTCCCATTTGTTTATTTTTGTTTTTATTTCCATTTCTCTAGGAGGTGAGTCAAAAAGGATCTTGCTGTGATTTATGTCATAGAGTGTTCTGCCTATGTTTTCCTCTAAGAGTTTGATAGTTTCTGGCCTTACATTTAGGTTTTTAATCCATTTTGAGCTTATTTTTGTGTATGGTGTTAGGGGGTGATCTAATCTCATACTTTTACATGTACCTGTCCAGTTTTCCCAGCACCACTTATTGAAGAGGCTGTCCTTTCTCCACTGTACATTCCTGCCTCCTTTATCAAAGATAAGGTGACCATATATGCATGGGTTTATCTCTGGGCTTTCTATCCTGTTCCATTGATCTATCTTTCTGTTTTTGTGTCAGTACCATACTTCCTTGATTACTGTAGCTTTGTAGTATAGTCTGAAGTCAGGGAGCCTGATTCCTCCAGCTCCGTTTTTCGTTCTCAAGATTGCTTTGGCTATTCGGGGTCTTTTGTGTTTCCATACAAATTGTGAATTTTTTTGTTCTAGTTCTGTGAAGAATGCCAGTGGTAGTTTGATAGGGATTGCATTGAATCTGTAGATTGCTTTGGGTAGTAGAGTCATTTTCACAATGTTGATTCTTCAAGTCCAAGAACATGGTATATCTCTCCATCTATTTGTATCATCTTTAATTTCTTTCATCAGTGTCTTATAATTTTCTGCATACAGGTCTTTTGTCTCCTTAGGTAGGTTTATTCCTAGATATTTATTCTGTTTGTTGCAATGGTAAATGGGAGTGTTTTCTTGATTTCACTTTCAGATTTTTCATCATTAGTGTATAGGAATGCCAGAGATTTCTGTGCATTAATTTTGTATCCTGCTACATTACCAAATTCATTGATTAGCTCTAGTAGTTTTCTGGTAGCATCTTTAGGATTCTCTGTGTATAGTATCATGTCATCTGCAAACAGTGACAGCTTTACTTCTTTTCCGATTTGGATTCCTTTTATTTCCTTTTCTTCTTTGACTGCTGTGGCTAAAACTTCCAAAACTATGTTGAATAAGAGTGTTGAGAGTGGGCAACCTTGTCTTGTTCCTGATCTTAGTGGAAATGCTTTCGGTTTTTCACCATTGAGGACGATGTTGGCTGTGGGTTTGTCATATATGGCCTTTATTATGTTGAGGAAAGTTCCCTCTATGCCTACTTTCTGCAGGGTTTTTATCATAAATGGGTGTTGAATTTTGTTGAAAGCTTTCTCTGCATCTATTGAGATGATCATATGGTTTTTCTCCTTCAATTTGTTAATATGGTTTATCACGTTGATTGATATTTGTATATTGAAGAATCCTTGCATTCCTGGAATAAACCCCACTTGATCATGGTGTATGATCCTTTTAATGTGTTGTTGGATTCTGTTTGCTAGTATTTTGTTGAGGATTTTTGCATCTATATTCATCAGTGATATTGGCCTGTAGTTTTCTTTCTTTGTGACATCTTTGTCTGGTCTTGGTATCAAGGTGATGGTGGCCTCGTAGAATGAGTTTGGGAGTGTTCCTCCCTCTGCTGTATTTTGGAAGAGTTTGAGAAGGATAGGTGTTAGCTCTTCTCTAAATGTTTGATAGAATTCGCCTGTGAAGCCATCTGGTCCTGGGCTTTTGTTTGTTGGAAGATTTTTAATCACAGTTTTAATTTCAGTGCCTGTGATTGTTCTGTTCATATTTTCTATTTCTTCCTGATTCAGTCTTGGCAGGTTGTGCATTTCTAAGAATTTGTCCATTTCTTCCAAGTTGTCCATTTTATTGGCATAGAGTTGCTTGTAGTAATCTCTCATGATCTTTTGTATTTCTAAAGTGTCAGTTGTTAGTTCTCCTTTTGCATTTCTAATTCTGTTGATTTGAGTCTTCTCCCTTTTTTCCTTGATGAGTCTGGCTAATGGTTTATCAATTTTGTTTATCTTCTCAAAGAATCAGCTTTTAGTTTTATTGATCTTTGCTATCGTTTCCTTCATTTCTTTTTTATTTATTTCTGATATGATTTTTATGATTTCTTTCCTTCAGCTAACCTTGGGCTATAAACTTCCCTTGTAGAACTGCTTTTGCTGCATCCCATAGCTTTTGGGTCATCGTATCTCCATTGTCATTTGTTTCTAGGTATTTTTTAATTTCCTCTTTGATTTCTTCAGTGATCACTTCGTTATTAAGTAGTGTATTGTTTAGCCTCCATGTGTTTGTATTTTTTTACAGATCTTTTCCTGTAATTGATTCTAGTCTCATAGCGTTGTGGTCAGAAAAGATACTTGATACGATTTCAATTTTCTTAAATTTACCAAGGCTTGATTTGTGACCCAAGATATGATCTATCCTGGAGAATGTTCCATGAGAACACTTGAGAGAAATGTGTATTCTGTTGTTTTTGGATGGAATGTCCTATAAATATCAATTAAGTCCATCTTGTTTAATGTATCATTTAAGGCTTGTGTTTCCTTATTTATTTTCATTGTGGATGACCTGTCCATTGGTGAAAGTGGGGTGTTAAAGTCCCCTACTATGAATGTGTTACTGTCGATTTCCCCTTTTATGGCTGTTAGTATTTGCCTTATGTATTGAGGTGCTCCTATGTTGGGTGCATAAATATTTACAATTGTTATATCTTCTTCTTGGATTGATCCCTTGATCATTATGTAGTGTCCTTCTTTGTCTCTTCTAATAGTCTTTATTTTAAAGTCTATTTTGTCTGATATGAGAATTGCTACTCCAGCTTTCTTTTGGTTTCCATTTGCATGCAATATCTTTTTCCATCCCCTTACTTTCAGTCTGTATGTGTCTCTAGGTCTGAAGTGGGTCTCTTGTAGACAGCATATATATGGGTCTTGCTTTTGTATCCATTCAGCCAATCTGTGTCTTTTGGTGGGAGCATTTAGTCCATTTACATTTAAGGTAATTATTGACATGTATGTTCCTATTCCTATTTTCTTAATTGTTTTGGGTACGTTATTGTAGGTCTTTTCCTTCTCTTGTGTTTCTTGCCTAGAGAAGTTCCTTTAGCATTTGTTGTAAAGCTGGTTTGGTGGTGCTGAACTCTCTCAGCTTTTGCTTGTCTGCAAAGGTTTTAATTTCTCCATCAAATCTGAATGAGATCCTTGCTGGGTAGAGTAATCTTGGTTGCAGGTTTTTGTACTTCATCACTTTAAATATGTCCTGCCACTCCCTTCTGGCTTGCAGAGTTTCTGCTGAAAGATCAGCTGTTAACTTTATGGGGATTCCCTTGTGTGTTATTTTTCCCTTGCTGCTTTTTTTTGTGTGTGTGTGGTACGCAAGCCTCTCACTGTTGTGGCCTCTCCTGTTGCAGAGCACTGGCTCCGGACGTGCAGGCTCCGGACGCGTAGGCTCCGCAGCCACGGCTCATGGGCCCAGCGCTCCGCGGCTCACGGGGCCCAGCACTCCGCGGCATGTGGGATCTTCCTGGACCGGAGCACGAACCCGCGTCCCCTGCATTGGCAGGAGGACTCTCAACCACTGCACCACTTGGAATGCCCTCCCTTGCTGTTTATAATATGTTTTCTTTGTATTTAATTTTTGACAGTTTGATTAATATGTGTCTTGGTGTATTTCTCCTTGGATTTATCCTGTATGGGACTCTCTGTGCTTCCTGGACTTGATTAACTATTTCCTTTACCATATTAGGGAAGTTTTCAACTATAATCTCTTCAAATATTTTCTCAGTCCCTTTCTTTTTCTCTTCTTCTCTGGGACCCCTATAATTCAAATGTTGGTGCATTTAATGTTGTCCCAGAGGTCTCTGAGACTGTCCTCAATTCTTTTCATTCTTTTTTCTTTATTCTGCTCTGCAGTAGTTATTTCCACTGTTTTATCTTCCAGGTCACTTATCCGTTCTTCTGCCTCAGTTATTCTGCTATTGATCCCATCTAGAGTATTTTTAATTTCATTTATTGTGTTGTTCATCGTTGTTTGTTTCATCTTTAGTTCTTCTAGGTCCTTGTTAAATGTTTCTTGCATTTTGTCTATTCTATTTCCAAGATTTTGGATCATGTTTACTATCATTATTCTGAATTCTTTTTCAGGTAGACTGCCTATTTCCTCTTCATTTGTTAGGTCTGGTGGGTTTTTATCTTGCTCCTTCATCTGCTGTGTGTTTTTCTGTCTTCTCATTTTGCTTATCTTACTGTGTTTGAGGTCTCCTTTTTGCAGGCTGCATGTTCATAGTTCCCGTTGTTTTTGGTGTCTGTCCCCAGTGGCTAAGGTTGGTTCAGTGGGTTTTGTAGGCTTCCTGGTGGAGGGGACTAGTGCCTGTGTTCTGGTGGATGAGGCTGGACCTTGTGTTTCTGGTGGGCAGGTCCACGTCTGGTGGTGTGTTTTGGGGTGTCTGTGGCCTTATTATGATTTTAGGCAGCCTCTCTGCTAATGGATGTGGTTGTGTTCCTGTCTTGCTAGTTGTTTGGCATGGGGTGTCCAGCACTGGAGCTTGCTGGTCATTGAGTGAAGTTGGGTTCTGGTGTTGAGATGGAGATCTCTGGGAGATTTTCACCATTTGATATTATGTGGAGCTGTGAGGTCTCTTGTGGACTAGTGTCCTGAAGTTGCTCTCCCACCTCAGAGGCACAGCACTGACTCCTGGCTGCAGCACCAAGAGCCTTTCATCCACACGGCTCAGAATAAAAGGGAGAAAAAGTAGAAAGAAAGAAAAGAAAGAAATGAAGGAAGGAAGGAGGGAAGGAAGGAAAAAAGACAGAAAGAAGATAAACTAAAATAAAATAAAGATAAAATATAATAAAGTTATTAAAATAAAAAATAATTAAGAAAAAAAAATGGATGGATAGAACCCTAGGACAAATGGTGGAAGCAAAGCTATACAGACAAAATCTCACACAGAAGCATACACATACACACTCAAAAAGACAAAAAGGGGAAAAAAATCATAAATCTTGCCCTCAAAGTCCACCTCCTCAATTTGGGATGATTCGTTGTCTAAAGGAGGGAAGGATGGAAAGAAAGAAAGAAAGAAGATAAACTAAAATGAAATAAAGTTATTAAAATCAAAAATAATTTTTAAGAAAAACAAAAAACGGATGGATAGAACCCTAGGGCAAATGGTGGAAGCAAAGCTATACAGACAAAATCTCACACAGAAGCATACACATACACACTCACAAAAAGAGGAAAAGCGGAAAAAATCATAAATCTTGCTCTCAAAGTCCACCTCCTCAATTTGGGATGATTCGTTGTCTATTCATGTATTCCACAGATGCAGGGTACATCAAGTTGATTGTGGAGCTTTAAATTGCTGCTTCTGAGGCTGCTGGGAGAGATTTCCCTTTCTCTTCTTTGTTCTCACAGCTCCCAGGGGCTCAGCTTTGGATTTGGCCCCGCCTCTGCGTGTAGGTCGCCGGAGGGCGTCTGTTCTTCGCTCAGACAGGACAGTGTTAAAGGAGCCGCTGATTCGGGGGCTCTGGCTCCCTCAGGCCGGGGGTGGGAGGGGCGCAGGGCGAGCCTGCGGTGGCAGAGGTCGGCATGACGTTGCACCAGCCTGAGGTGCGCCGTAAGTTCTCCTGGGGAAGTTGTCCCTGGATCCCGGGACCCTGGCAGTGGCGGGCTGCACAGGCTCCCGGAAGGGGGTGTGGATAGTGACCTATCCTCGCACACAGGCTTCTTGGTGGAGGCAGCAGCAGCCTTAGCGTTTCATGCCCGTCTCTGGGGTCCGCGCTTTTAGCTGCGGCTCGTGCCCGTCTCTGGAGCTCCTTTAAGCCGCGCTCTTAATCCCCTCTCCTCGCGCACCAGGAAACAAAGAGGGAAGAAAGTCTCTTGCCTCTTCGGCAGGTCTAGACTTTTCCCCGGACTCCCTCCCGGCTAGCCGTGGTGCACTAACCCCTTCAGGCTGTGCTCACGCTGCCAACCCCAGTCCTCTCCTTGCGCTCGACTAAAGCCCGAGCCTCAGATCCCAGCCCCGCCCGCCCTGGCGGGTGAGCAGACAAGCCTCTCGGGCTGGTGAGTGCCGTTCGGCACCGATCCTCTGTGTGGGAATCTCTCCACTTTTCCCTCCGCACCCCTGTTGCTGTGCTCTCCTCCGCAGCTCCAAAGCTTTCCCTCTCCGCCACCCGCAGTCTCCGCCCGCGAAGGGGCTTCCTAGTGTGTGAAAACCTTTCCTCCTTCACTGCTCCCTCCCACTGGTGCAGGTCCCGTCCCTATCCTTTTGTCTCTGTTTATTCTTTTTTCTTTTGCCCTACCCAGGTACGTGGGGAGTTTCTTGCCTTTTGGGAGGTCTCAGGTCTTCTGCCAGCGTTTAGTAGGTGTTTTGTAGGAGTTGTTCCTCGTGTAGATGTATTTCTGGTGTATCTGTGGGGAGGAAGGTGATCTCTGCGTCTTACTCTTCCGCCACCTTCCCATTTTCACAATATTGATTCTTCCAATCCAAGAACATGGTATGTCTCTCTATCTGTTGGTATCATCTTTAATTTCTTTCATCAGTCTCTTATAGTTTTCTGCATACAGGTCTTTTGTCTCCCTAGGTAGGTTTACTCCTAGGTATTTTATTCTGTTTGTTGCAGTGGTAAATGGGAGTGTTTCCTTAATTTGTCCTTCAGATTTTTCAACATTAGTGTATAGGAATGCAAGAAATTTCTGTGCATTAATTTTATATCCTGCTACTTTACCAAATTCATTGATTAGCTCTAGTAGTTTTCTGGTGGCATCTTTAGGATTCTCTGTGTATAGTATCATGTCATCTGCAAACAGTGACAGTTTTACTTCTTCTTTTCTGATTTGGATTCCTCTTATTTCTTTTTCTTCTCTGACTGCTGTGGCTAAAACTTCCAAAACTATGTTGAATTATAGTGGTAAGAGTGGGCAACCTTGTCTTGTTCCTGATCTTAGTGGAAATGGTTTCAGTTTTTCACCATTGAGGACGATGTTGGCTGTGGGTTTGTCATTTATGGCCTTTATTATGTTGAGGTAAGTTCCCTCTATGCCTTGTTTCTGGAGGGTTTTTATCATAAATGGGTGTTGAATTTTGTTGAAAGCTTTCTCTGCATCTATTGAGATGATCATGTGGTTTTTCTCCTTCAATTTGTTAATATGGCGTATCACATTGATTGATTTGCATATGTTGAAGAACCCTTGCATCCCTGGGATAAATCCCACTTGATCATGGTGTATGATCCTTTTAATGTGCTGTTGGATTCTGTTTGCTAGTATTTTGTTGAGGATTTTTGGATCTATGTTCATCAGTGATATTGGCCTATAGTTTTCTTTTTTTGTGACATCTTTGTCTGGTTTTGGTATCAGGGTGATGGTGGCCTTTTAGAATGAGTTTGGGAGTGTTCCTCCCTCTGCTATATTTTGGAAGAGTTTGAGAAGGATGGGTGTTAGCTCTTCTCTAACTGTTTGATAGAATTCGCCTGTGAAGCCATCTGGTCCTGGGCTTTTGTTTGTTGGAAGACTTATTTTTTTAAAGATTTGTTTTTTTGCTTGTTTTTTGTTTATTTATTTAATATATTTTTGGCTGCATTGGGTCTTTGTGGCTGCGTGCAGGCTTTCTCTAGTTGCAGCGAGTGGGGGCTTCTATTTGTTGTGGTGCGTGGGCTTCTCATTGAGGTGGCTTCTCTTGTTGCAGAGCACAGGCTCTAGGCACGCGGGCTTCAGTAGTTGTGGCTTGTGGGCTCTAGAGTGCAGGCTTAGTAGTTGTGGCGCACGGGCTTAGTTGCTCCTTGGCATGTGGGATCTTCCTGGACCAGGGCTCAAACCCGTGTCCCCTGCATTGGCAGGTAGATTCTTAACCACTGCGCCACCAGGGAAGCCCTGTTGGAAGATTTTAAATCACAGTTTGAATTTCAGTGCTTGTAGTCGGTCTGTTTATATTTTCTTTTTCTTCCTGGTTCAGTCTTCGAAGGTTGTGCTTTTCTAAGAATTTGTCCATCTCTTCCAGGTTGTCCATTTTATTGGCATAGAGTTGCTTGTAGTAATCTCTCATGATCCTTTGTATTTCTGCAGTGTCAGTTGTTACTTCTCTGTTTTCATTTCTAATTCTATTGATTTGAGTCTTCTCCCTTTTTTTCTTGATGAGTCTGGCTAGTGGTTTATCGATTTTGTTTATCTTCTCAAAGAACCACCTTTTAGATTTATTGATCTTTACTATCGTTTCCTTCATTTCTTTTTCATTTATTTCTGATCTGATCTTTATGATTTCTTTCCTTCTGCTAATTTTGGTGTTTTTTTGTTGTTGTTCTTCTTCTTTCTCTAACTGCTTTAGGTGTGTAAGGTTAGGTTGTTTATTTGAGATTTTTCTTGTTTCTTGAGGTAGGATTGTATTGCTATAAACTTCCCTCTTAGAACTGCTTTTGCTGCATCCCATAGCTTTTGGGTCATCGTGTTTACATTGTCATTTGTTTCTAGGTATTTTTTGATTTCCTCTTTGATTTCTTCAGTGATCTCTTGGTTATTTAGTAGTGTATTGTTTAGCCTCCATATGTTTGTATTTTTTACAGATTTTTTCCTGTAATTGATATCTGGTCTCATAGCATTGTGGTCGGAAAAGATACTTGATACGATTTCAATTTTCTTAAATTTACCAAGGCTTGATTTGTGACCCAATATATGATCTATCCTGGAGAATGTTCCATGAGCACTTGAGAAGAAAGTGTATTCTGTTGTTTTTGGATGAATGTCCTGTAAATATCAATTAAGTCCATCTTGTTTAATGTATGATTTAAAGCTTGTGTTTCCTTACTTATTTTCATTTTGGATGATCTGTCCTTTGGTGGAAGTGGGGTGTTAAAGTCCCTTACTATGATTGTGTTACTGTCAATTTCCCCTTTTCTGGCTGTTAGCATTTGCCTTATGTTTTGAGGTGCTCCTATGTTGGGTGCATAAATATTTACAATTGTTATATCTTCTTCTTGGATTGATCCCTTGATCATTATGTAGTGTCCTTCTTTGTCTCTTCTAATAGTCTTTATTTTAAAGTCTATTTTGTCTGATATGAGAATTGCTACTCCAGCTTTCTTTTGATTTCCATTTGCATGGAATATCTTTTTCCATCCCCTCACTTTCAGTCTGTACATGTCCCTAGGTCTGACGTGGGTCTCTTGTAGACAGCATATATACTGTCTTGTTTTTGTATCCATTCAGCCAGTCTGTGTCTTTTGGTTGGAGTATTTAATCCATTTATATTTAAGGTAATTATCAATATGTATGTTCCTATTACCATTTTCTTAATTGTTTTGGGTTTGTTTTTATAGGTCTTTTCCTTCTCTTGTGTTTCCTGCCTAGAGAATTTCCTTTAGCATTTGTTGTAAAGCTGGTTTGGTGGTGCTGAATTCTCTTAGCTTTTGCTTGTCTGTAAAGGTTTTAATTTCTCTGTCCAATCTGAATGAGATCCTTGCTGGGTAGAGTAATCTTGGTTGTAGGATTTTGCCTTTTATCACTTTAAATATGTCCTGCTGCCACACCCTCTGGCTTGCAGAGTTTCTGCTGAAAGATCAGCTGTTAACCTTATGGTGATTCCCTTGTAATTTGTTGCTTTTTCCCTTGCTGTTTTTAATATTTTTCTTTGTATTTTATTTTTGATAGTGTGATTAATATGTTTCTTGGCATGTTTCTCCTTGGATTTATGCTGTATGGGACTCTCTGCGCTTCCTGGACTTGATTGACTATTTCCTTTCCCATATTAGGGAAGTTTTCAACTATAATCTCTTCAAATATTTTTGAAGCAGTCCCTTTCTTTTTCTCTTCTTCTTCTGGGACCCCTATGGTGCATTTAATGTTGTCCCAGAGGTCTCTGAGACTGTCCTCAATTCTTTTCATTCTTTTTTCTTTATTCTGCTCTGTAGTAGTTATTTCCACTATTTTATCATCCAGGTCACTTATCCATTCTTCTGTCTCAGTTATTCTGCTATTGAGTCCTTCTAGAGAATTTTTAATTTCATTTATTGTGTTGTTCATCATTGTTTGATTGCTCTTTAGTTCTTCTAGTTCCTTGTTAAACCTTTCTTGCATTTTGTCCATTCTATTTCCAAGATTTTGGATCATCTTTACTATCATTACTCTGAATTCTTTTTCAGGTAGACTGCGTATTTCCTCTTCGTTTCGTCTGGTGTGTTTTTACCTTGCTCCTTCATCTGCTGTGTATTTGTCTGTCTTCTCAGTTTGCTTGACTTACTGCATTTGGGGTCTCCTTTTCGCAGGCTGCAGGTTTGTAGTTCCCGTTTTTTTGGTGTCTGCCCCCAGTGGGTAAGGTTGGTTCAGTGGGTTGTATAGGCTTTCTGGTGGAGGGGACTGGTGCCTGTGTTCTAGTGGATGAGGCTGGATCTTGTCTTTCTGGTGGGCAGGACTGCATCCGGTGGTGTATTTTGGGGTGTCTGTGAACTTATTATAATTTTAGGCAGCCTCTCTGCTAATGGGTGGGGTTGTGTTCCTGTCTTGCTAGTTATTTGGCATGGGGTGTCCAGCACTGGAGCTTGCTGGTCGTTGGGTGGAGCTGGGTCTTAATGTTGAGATGGAGATCTCTGGGAGAACTCACGCCAATTGATATTATGTGGGGCCAGGAGGTCTCTGGTGGATCAGTGTCCTGAAGTTGGCTCTCCCACCTCAGAGGCTCAGGCCTGACACCCAGCCAGAGCACCAAGACCCTGTCAGCCACATGGCTCAGAAGAAAAGGGAGAAAAAAAGCAAAGAAAGAAAAAAATTAATAAAAGTTATTAAGATAAAAAAATGTATATTATTAAATTTAAAAATTAGTAAAAAAAAAAAAAAGAAGAGAGCAACCAAACCAATAAAGAAATCCACCAATGATAACAAGCACTAAAAACTATACTAAAACAAAACAAAACAAAATGGACACACAGAACCCTAGGACAAATGGTAAAAGCAAACCTATACAGACAAAATCACACAAAGAAGCATACACATGCACACTCACAAAAAGAAAAGGGAAAAAAGAATTATATATGTGTGTGTACACACACACACACACACACACACACACGTATATATAAAGGAAGCATCAACCAAATCAATAACCAAATCTACCAATAATAATAGGCTCTAAATACTAAACTAAGATAAACATAAAACCAGAAACAAATTAGATGCAGAAGGCAAACCGCAAGTCCACAGTTGCTCCCAAAGTCCACTGCCTCAATTTTGGGATGATCGTGGTTTATTCAGGTATTCCACTGATGCAGGGTACATCAAGTTGATTGTGGAGATTTAATCTGCTGCTTCTGAGACTGCACGGAGAAATTTCCCTTTCTCTTCTTTGTTTGCAGAGCTCCTGGGGTTCAGCTTTGGATTTGGCCCGGACTCTGTGTATAGGTCGCCTGAGGGTGTCTGTTCTTCACTCAGACAGGACGGGGTTAAAGGAGCAGCTGATGAGGAGACTCTGGCTCACTCAGGCCCTGGGGAGGGAGGGGTACAGAATGCGGCAGCAGAGGCTGGCGTGACATTGCGCTAGCCTGAGGCGTGCCGTGTGTTTTCCTGGGGAAGTTGTCCCTGGGTCATGGGACCCTGGCAGTGGTGGGCTGCACAGGCTCCTGGGAGGGGAGGTGTGTAGATAGTGACCTGTGCTCGCACACAGGCTTCTTGGTGGCTGCAGCAGCAGCCTTAGTGTTTCATGCCTGTCTCTGGTGTCTGCGCTGATAGCCGCGGCTTGTGCCCATGTCTGGAGCTCGTTTAGGCGGTGCTCTGAATCCCCTCTCCTCGTGCACCCCGAAACAATGGTCTCTTGCCTCTTAGGTCCAGACTTTTTCCCGGACTCCCTCCCGGCTAGCTGTGGCGCACTAGCCCTCTTCAGGCTGTGTTCACGCAGCCAACCCCAGTCCTCTCCCTGGGATCCGACCTCTGAAGCCCGAGCCTCAGCTCCCAGCCCCCACCTGCCCCAGTGGGTGAGCACACAAGCCTCTCGGGCTGGTGAGTGCTGGTTGGCACCAATCTGTGCGGGAATCTCTCCGCTTTGCCCTGTGCACCCCTATTGCTGCACTCTCCTCCGTGGCTCCGAAGCTTCCCTCCCTGCCCACCACTCTTTCCACCAGTGAAGGGGCTTCCTAGTGTGTGGAAACCTTTCCTCCTTCACAGCTCCCTTCCACTGGTGCAGGTCCCGTCCCTATTCTTTTGTCTCTGTTTTTTCTTTTTTCTTTTGCCCTACCCAGGTACATGGGGAGTTTCTTGCCTTTTGGGAAGTCTGAGGTCTTCTGCCAGTGTTCAGTAGGTGTTCTGTAGGAGTTGTTCCACATGTAGATGTATTTTTGATATATTTGTGGGGAGGAAGGTGATCTCCACATCTTACTCCTCCATCATCTTGAAGGTTCCCCTCCCTCCCTTTTTTTTTAATAGCCCTGGTGATTATACTGGGCTGTTCTAGATAATCCAGGATAATCTCCCTGTCTCAAGACCCTTGATTTTACACATTTGTAAAGTATCTTCTGCCACATAAGGTAACATATTCACAGGTTCTGTTGATTAATTGGGATGTGGACATCTTTAGGGAGCTATTACTCACCCTCTATTTCCGTTTTTCTGAGTGTTTTAAAAATCATGAACGGGTGTTTGTCAAATTTTTCTGCATCAATTGGTAAGATAATGTGATTTTTCTTCTTTAGCTTATTAATATGTTGGATTATATGGACTGATCTTCAAATATTGGTCAGCCTTGCAGTCCTGGAATGAACTTTACTTGGTTATGATGTATAATTCTTTTTATATATATCTGAATTCTATTAGCTAATATTTTGTTACAAATTTTTTTGTGTCTACATTCATGAGAGAAGTATTGGTCTATAGTTTTCTTTCTTTGTATTTCCTTTGTTGGTCTTGGCATCAGGGTAATATTAGCTTATAGAATAAATGAATTAGGAGGCATTCATACACTTCTGTTTTCTGAAACAGATTGTGTAGAACTGGTATTAATTATTTAAACATTTGGTAGAATTCTTCAGTGAAATCATCTGGGCTTAGAGTTTTTTTTAAAATTATGGATTCAATTTTTACAGTGCTACTCAAATTATCTATTTCACAGTGGGTGAGTTGTGATAGTGTATGTTTTTTGAGGAATTGTTCTATTTAGTCTAAGTTGTTAAATTTACATGTTTAGAGTTAGTGCATAGTGTTCTGTTATTATCCTTCTGATGTCTGCAGGGTATGTAGCAGTAGCCATAGTTTTATCCCTGATATTGGTAATCTGTCTTCTCTCTTTTTTTTCCTTTGTCAGTTTAGCTACAGTTTTGTGAATTTTATTGATCGTATCATAAAAGAAGCTCTTTGCTTCATTGGTTTTTTCCTACTTCCTGTTTTCATTTTCATTTATTTCTGCTTTTATCTTTATTATTTCCTTCCTTCTCCTTGCTTTGCATTTATTTTGCTCTTTTTTTGAGGTTCTTGAGGGTAGAAGCCTAGATTACTGATTTAAGACTTTTCCCCTTTCACAGCGTATGCATTTACTGCTATGAATTTCCTTCTCAGCACTACATTACCTTGTCCCACAAATTTGGGTATGTTGTATGTTCATTTTCATTCAGTTTAATATTTATTTTGATTCCCCTTGAGATTTATTTCTCTTTGACTCATGGATTACCTAGAAGTGTGTTATTGCCAAGTATTTTAGAGAATTTTCTGTTATCTTTGTTATTGATTTCTACTTTGATTCTATTGTTTTTCAAGAACACACCGTGTATTATTTTAATTCTTCTAAATTTGTTGAGGTTTATTTTTGGCCCGGGATATGGTCTATCTTGGTATTTGTTCCTTGGGCACTCATCCTGCTGTTGTTGGCCAAAGTGTTCTGTACTGTCAGTGAGATCCTGTTGGTTGATGGTGTTGATTTCTTCTGTATCCTTGCTGATATTCTCTCTAGTTGTTCTACCAGCTGTTGACAGAGTTTCTAATTGAGTTGAATCTCCAGCTCTATTTGTTGTATTGATATTAGTCTGCTTAGGCTGCCGTAATGATATACCGTAGAAATTTATTTCTCACAGTTCTGGAGGCTGGAAAGCCCCAGATCAAGTTCTAGGAGGGTCATTTTCTGGTGAGGAGTCTCTTCCTGACTTGTAGACAGTCACCTTCTTGCTGTGTTTTCACATGGCCTTTCCTTGGTGCCTGTGTCTGACGAGATTGATCTCTCTTTCTCTCTCTCTCTCTCTTCCTCTTCTTGTAAAGCCAGTAATCCTACTGAATTAGGATCTCACCCTTATGACCCAATTTAACCTTAATTACCTCCTAAACGCCCTATTTCCAAATACAGTCAAATTGGGAGTTAGGGCTTCAACATATGAATTTTGGAGGGGCACAGTTCAGTCCATAGCATGTGTGGATTTGTCTATTTCCCTTTTAAACTCAGTTTTTGCTTCACATATTTTACAGCTCTGTTGTTTGGTCCATACACATTTAGGATTGATATGTTTTCTTGGTGCACTGACCTTTAATCATTATATAATACCGTCTTCTCTCTTATAATTTTCTTTGTTCTGAAGTCTACTTTATAAGACATTAACATAGCCATTCCTTTCTTTTTTTTTCCTGTACGCTGGCCTCTCACTGTTGTGGCCTCTCCCATTGCAGAGCACAGGTTCCGGACGCGCAGGCTCAGTGGCCGTGGCTTACGGGCCCAGCCGCTCCGCGGCATGTGGGATCTTCCCAGACCGGGGCACAAACCTGTGTCCTCTGCATCGGCAGGCGGACTCTCCCTGCGCCACCAGGGAACCCCCTCACTCCTTTCTTTTGATTAATGTTTACATTATATATCTTTTTTCCATCCTTTTATTGTCAACCTGCCTATATTATTGTTATTTGAGGTGGGTTTCTTATAGATAGCATATAGTTGGCTCATGTTTTTTAATCTCCTCCAGTCTTTTTTTTTTTTTTTTTAATTTATTTATTTATGGCTGTGTTGGGTCTTCCTTTCTGTGCAAGGGCTTTCTCTAGTTGTGGCAAGCGGGGGCCACTCTTCATCGCAGTGCGCGGGCCTCTCACTATCACGGCCTCTCTTGTTGCGGAGCACAGGCTCCAGACGCGCAGGCTCAGTAGTTGTGGCTCACGGGCCTAATTGCTCCGAGGCATGTGGGATCTTCCCAGACCAGGGCTCGAACCCGTGTTCCCTGCATTGGCAGGCAGATTCTCAACCACTGCACCACCAGGGAAGCCCTCCTCCAGTCTTTCAATTGATGTTTTTAGACTGTTTAGACTGTTTTTAGACTGTTTTTAGACTGTTCATGTAATTATGATATGCTAGGGCTTAAGTCTGTCATTTAATTTTTTGTTTTCTAGTTATTCTGTTTTCATTTTTCTATTTTTCCTGTCTCCCTGTGAGTTACTTGAAAACATTTTAAAATTCCATTTCTATTTATCTTAGTGTTTGTGAGTTTATCTCTTTGAATAACTCTTTTATTTAGTGTTTGCTCTAGGTATTACATATATACGTAACTCTCCACAGTCTATTGGTATCATCATTTACCAGTTCAAGTAATGTATAGAAACCTTACCTTGTTTTATATCCCCTCATCCTCCTCATTTAAAAGATAATTGTTTTAAACATTTCCTCTACTTGCATTTCGAACAATATTAAACTGCATTAGGATTTTGCTTCAACCATCAAACATAATTTAGAAAACTCCATAGGAGAAGGAAAGTCCATTGTATTACCCATATTTTTGCTTCATGTTTGTTCATCCTTCCCTGATGTTCCAAGGTTCATTTCTTTCTTTCTTCATTTCCTTTCTATTTAGAAAACTTTCACCATTCTATTAGGGTAGGTCTGCTGGTGACTAAGTTCCTTAGTTTTCCTTCATCTGAGAATGTTTTGATTCCTCTTCATTCCTGGAGAATATTTTTGCAGGGTATAGAATTCTGGGTTCACAGTTCTTTTCTTTCAGCACTGGAAAAATATCATACTACTTCCTTTTGGCCTCCACAGTTCTGCTGAGAAATTCACTGTCATTCAAATTACTTTTCCCCTATAGGTAAGATGTCATTTTTCTCTCACTACTTTTAAGAATTTTTCCTTGGTCTTTCATTTTCAGAAATTTAATTGCGATGGTATCTTGGCATGGATTTCTTTTGGTTTATCTGGTTTGGGGTGTGCTCAGCTTCTTGATTCTGTAGGTTTGTGTCTCTTGCCAAATTTGGGGAATTTTCAGTCATTATTTCACGGATGGCTCTTTCAGCCCCACCCCCTTTCTGTCCTTCTGGGACTCTGATGACATACATGTTTGATCTTTTGTTAGGTCCCTGAGATTCTATTCATTTTTTTTCTAATCTATTTTCTCTGCTCTTCCAGTTGGGTAATTTCTGTTGTTCTGTCCTCTGGTTTGTGGTTTCTTCTCTTTCTTGTTTATTCTGCTGTTGAGCCCATCTGCTGAGATCTTCATTTTGGTTATTGTATTTGTCAAGAGCAGCCTCCTTATTGCCGGGTGATTGCAAGTTCCCCACTAGGCCTCCTCTGACGCCACCCCAGTGGGTTTGGGGCACCTTGTCACGTGGTGAGGGGGTACATCTAGGCTCCCCATTGGCCTCTGCTGGCCTGTGGATCGTGGGGCCACAGTTTTTTTTCTGTGATGTGTGGACGGACTAGAGCAGTTCGTGTCTAAAAGCTTTCTGTCTTGTTAGGCTACCTTTTTCTGGTCCTCTGGCTAGAGAGAGCAGGCTTTTGTTTGGGCTTTGTCTGTGCCCACTGGTGTTTCTGCCAGGGTTTTAATTTTATTTGCAAGAATAGGGGAAGGTCCGTCTACTTGATCTTCCTGGAAGTAGAAGTTTGTTTACTTTTGATAGCTATTGTCAAGTTGTCCTTTGTTACATGTGGTGCAAACATTATTTTCAGTTTTTTTAATGGTGCATTTTGCTTTGCAGAAGTATTTGATTTTTATATAGTTGAATATATTAATCCTTAAGAAAATGGACTTGGAGTTATGTAACATGTTTGGGAAGACCTTTCTCATACCAAGATTATGAAAACAAAGTCTCTCATTTTCTTCTATCAATAGCTTTGTTGGGGGTTAATTTATTTTTTCATTTAAATATGTGAACCATCTGGAATTTATTTTGGTATAAGTAGGAATAGAAACGTCCCTGCGCCGTTTCCACCACTCCCATGGCTACGTGCTTTCCCAACTCCATTTACTGAATAATAAATATTTTATGGTGTTAGGGAATTTCTTTAATTTGGTACATGCTTGTTTATAACAGTGTTCCTAATAGCCGAGTCCCGAAAAAAGCAGTCACAGAGTTGCAGGGGGTGTGCTGCGCACTGGAGTTGAGACCCACGCCCCCGTGGCTGTTGGTTGGTAACGGCCGGTGCTGTGAGTCGGTGATACTGAAAGGTCAGCCAGCCCGTCCACTGGGCTTCGGGGGACCTAGACTCTCGCAGGTTCGGAAGCCAGAGGTGCCGAGGCTGACAAGAGGGCATCCAGAGCTGCCCTAGAAAGTGCTCCCGGGCAGAGCTCCGCCTCCTCAGTGGCCTGGTCGCTCAGCCTTCCGTCCTGACGCCCCCGCTGCCCGGGTGCCTGGGCTACGGAGCATCTGTGAAGCGAGGTGAGGGGAGGAGCCCTGGTCCGTGTGCACTGCACCGTCCGCTCTAAGACACCACCCGACTCCTGGCGGCTGCTTCCGCCTCCAGGTCCCGAGGAGGCCGGTGTGTAGACGCACTGAGCACAGCGAGTCAGAGGGGATGGGGAGGCAAGGGGTGGAGGCGGGCTGGACCGATGCCATCCTGTGGGACGTGTCCTGTCCACCCCTGCTGTGAGGCCGCCCCACACAGTCCTCCCACCACTCCCTTCTGTCCTGCTCCAGCTTCCACTCGGTTAGCTGCAGCATGCCTGCGGCCCGGGCGCCAGGCCCGGGCGCCTGGCCCGGGCGCTCAGCGGGAACTGGTCTGTCTCCCCAACCCAGCAGGCCCCCAAGGCAGGATCAGCACTGCAGTCCTGGGGTTAGGCAGAGCGAGTCACACCTGATGCTGGTGAGTGGTGCCAGAAGGGATCGTGACGGTGGCAGTGTGTCCCGCGCTGTACCCGTTCCTGAGGAATGGTGACTCCAATTATGACCAAACCTCCTCTCTTGCTGTAACGTTTCTTCTGCCTAAGAAACTGGTGCCAAAGCCAGGGGGCAGAGGGGGGGTGAGGATGACGCCCCCGCCCCGTCTAGAACGTGAGGCCCTCCACCGGCCCTCAGTCTCCTTTCCCAGATTCAATGCAGTTTGGCCTGAGAAGCCCAAATCGGAAGAAGCTGGGTTTTGGTCCTCTCTCTGCTATTAGCTGGCTGGCTAAGAGAAAATCATTTCCCTGTTCTGGGCCTTGGTTTCTTCATAAATACAGTTGGGTATTGGGTGAGAATCAATGCTTTCCTTGTAAAGTCCTTTAACAAATGGAATATTTCACAGAAACTCATGAGTTAGAGTGTGCAGAATTCGGCAGCTCAGGTTGAAGCAGGAGTGGGACCAGCGGCTCTGAGGATAGCTTGACACCACCCGACTAGATGGTTTCTAGGGGCCTCTCCAGCCGGCCCTGGGCAGGCGTCTTAACCTCTCTGAGCCTTGGTTTCCTTTTCTATATAGACAATACCCAGCTAGGTGTGAGGGCTGATGGGGCGGGTTGCCTGTAAAGCTGCCAGCAGGGTTTGGAACACGGGTGCTCCACCAACGACGGGGATGTCAGTGTTGTTTGTGCCTTTCCAACCCTCCTTTGAATAGCAGCCCAGGCACCACCCGCTCTGGTTCTTCGAGCACTGCATCCCTCCCAGTCCCCACGGCCCGGGACTGTCTGATGGGTCTCACGGTGTGGCTTTGGGCTGGTAGCTAGTTGTGTCTGTTTAAAACTTAACCTTCACAATCTAACTGAGTTCCTGAAGGGAGCCTCTCCTTCCGTAGCTCTCAATCCCCACACTGCCTTGTACACCGACATTCAATAAGTATCTGTGGGTGACCAGCCCAGGCCAGGATGTGGCCCCTGCTTGGTGTTCAGACCGAGGAGGGGCAGGTGGATTGCAGGGCCCCTGCGCTGGAGCAGGGTTAATGATGACTAGAGAGGGCTGGACGGCGCAGAATCCCCAAACTTGTCCCAGCCAAACACAGCGGATCCTCGTTTCCACCCCGGAGCCAGCGGCTGGCCTGTGCCAGCACTTCTGCCGGAAAACAATCAAGAAACCTTCCAACTCAAACTCCACAAAGTAAGGTTGGTTTCATGTCGCTTCTCATTTATTAATTCAGTCTGTTCTAAGTTGTACAGTTACGAAAATAACAAAACCAAAGCCGAAAGCCCAGGAATATTTACACTCTCTCTCGTGTAGTGAGGTCAGTCTATGTTGTTGCACAGGTCGGTTATGTTTGGTACCACAAGATGTTTGTAATTTAGACAAAATTGGACAGATTAACAATTATATGTACAGTAAAATAAAAGGGGAAGTCATTCAAGTATCAAAATACAGAGACAAAGATTAAATAACGTTTTATTACAATTCAGTCCCATTGCCACACCATTAGCAACACCACTTTGTGAACTGCATCTGAGAGTTGTCCTGCAGGCCTGGGCATCACAACACAGGCCGAGGGCAGACCAGTCTGCTCAGCCCGAGACTTCTCCGGGGACTCCCCAGAGTCAAAGCTGGGGGCCCCGGGGGGAACGCGAGCGTTGCAAATGCAGAGCCTGTCGGAGGGAAGCCCTGCTCGAAGTAGCTGCAAGCAGAAGGGCGGAGCAGAGAGCCTGTGGCCGGGCAGGTACTGACCTATCTCAGGTCCTGCCTGAACGGCCTGCACAGTTCAGAACGGGGCTGCCACACTGCAGGGCCTGTGCTCACGTGCAGAAGCAGGGCTTCTCTCCATGTGAAGCCTGTCCTGGTGTTAAAATTTTTCTTTCTAGGGGAGGGAGAGTACCTGTCCCGGAGGAGGAATAAAAAAAATATCTAGTCCCTTCCTTTCTTGGCTATTGAGAAATAAACCAAGCTCAAAACAAAATCCAGAGCCAGAGCAGATTAGCCAAGGCTTTCCAACATGAAACACCCTGAATAAATAAAGAAGATATAGCAGCTTCAAGGGGAGGAGACACCTACCTATGACTTAAAAATAAAGACAGCTTGAGGAACTCATCGTAGTGTCTACAGTTTTCTTTATGGACCCACCACCCACCAAGAGAGGGCTGCTTAGAGGAGACCGGCCTTCCTCAGGAGGAAGAGGGCACAGCACTCGCACTGCAGCAGGAGCCGCGGTTTACCCATCCAGCTCGGGGTTCCTCGTCCATACCTGGAAGGAAGTAGGGCTGAATACTGCTCAGTGGAAGCCGACGGGCCCTGGAAGCAGCAGGACGTGAAGTCAGACTTCCCGGTATCGAGGTCCTTGTTTAGTACCGAGAAGGGCAGGATCAGTGAGAGGGGGTGTGACTCCCCAGGCCTGCGGTGTGGACGGCTCAGCAGAAAGGAAACCCACAGGGCCCAGCCTCAGGTCAGCAGGAAGACGCGGCCCAGCTTTCCACTGCTGGCCGACCACAGGGCTATGAAGGTGCGCCAGAGCGCTCCCTGCTCATTCACAGCCCCTGCCAGGAGAGAGAGAGGCGCTACTGAAGCCTGGACTACTGATCCTGGGACCAGACTGCGCTGTGCCAGCAAAGCGGAAGGTCTGCTCCGGCCCCGTGGGAGGAAAGGCTCTGCTCTGGAAGGTGCTGGACGGGCAGTTGACCTGGCCCAGCCTCACAGGAACCGTCCCTCTGGCTCTGCCTCCAGGAGGAGCAACGCAACCAAAGGTGAAAAGCAAAGCCAGCCAGCAGGAGGGCTCAGGCAGCAGCAGCGCCCAGATGCCAGCCTGCCCTGAAGGCCACACTCGGGGAGAATCAAACTGTCACCTGATTCAGCCTTCTCTACCCTTGGAGCCAGTGGGGAGCCCAGCAGCTGAAAGGATGACAATCAAACCGATAATTCAGAGAACCAAAGTGAGTCCTAATCACACAGACCTGATTAGACAAATCGCAAGTCAGCAGGCAGCCACCTCAGCCGACCTACCCGTCAATGCCCCAAACAAACAAAGCTGCTGCTTCTCCTTTCTGCCTCGACTCAGACAGTCTGAGGTCACCGGAGGGCCTGCGGCCAGGCAGCCCAGGGCAGCGCTCTGACCACCGCTGGGTCCGAGACAGAGGAGCAGCCCAGAGCTTGGGCACCGCGACCTGCCTGTGCATCTCCACGCGGCCCCAGACCTTCACGTTTGGAACCCCAGAAGCCTCTGCTTTTGCCAGACGCCTCTAAGAGCTGCCCCCAGCTCCAGGCGGGGATGAGAAGCTGTGCGGCTCAGAAGGAAGAGCAGCTGACTGGCGGGTCTGTCGAGCCGATTCAATTCACCCACTACCTTCTCTCAGAGCTGCTCAAGCGCGCCAAGACCGCAGCCTGAGGACAGAGGCCCGCTGTCCTCTGACCCTATGGCCATTGTCTAAAGACTGGCAGTTTAACCTAGAGGGTTGAGCCAAGTGTTGAAAGTTCATTTTATAAAAAAATTTTTTTCTATTAAAAAATGTTTTCTGGACAAGTCACTTCTTGGCTCTCTGGAGTTCCAACCTCATCTGCTAGAGGCCTGGAGGGCTGCTCCGCAACCAGGGCAGGGCTCACTCGGCGAGACCTGGCAGTGGCAAGCCCGGACCATGCAGCCGCGAGGAGGTCCTACGGGCAGTAGTGGGGCCTGCGTCTTCAAAGCTGCAGCTGAGACGGTGGTGGCGGTGGCGGCGGCGGCGGTGGGAGCCTGCGCTCCCCATGGCTGTTTCCGCAGCACAGTTGGTTCCTCGGTGGCTCAGCTTGGCAGAAGCAAACACAACGGGGGGGAGGAAAGGGTTAACCAAAGGGGCCTGCACAAGGTGGAGGAAACGGAAAGGAAACACGGAAGCAGAACAGAAGGTCCCTTACAGCCTCCCCTGAGCACCCTCCGTGGCTCAGCGCATCTGCTTGGAAGGCACGAGGACAGGCAGGCAGGAGGACCCACCCCGGTTTGTCGACTTGGGTTTCAACTCATAAAGCAACCGCTGCAACTTACTGGCTCTCATACTGGGCCACGCTACGTGTACAGTGCTGCTTCCCACGGAAACTGGCTCTCCTCTCCCGCCATCTAAGCTGACATGCCCTCACGCGAGAACGTGGGCCTTCTGAAAGCCTCAACTCCACCATCCCAGCTGCTGAACTGCTTTGAGGTGATGGACTCCTTCTCAGGAGTCAAGAGGCTGAGGGCGGTCGATCAGGGAAGGGACCGGGTGCCAGCTGACTATCTCTGGTCCCCACACTGGAGAAGCATCAGAAAGCTCCTGGAGGACAACGGATGTTGCTCGGCCCAGGTCCCTGTCCTTGAGCAGCTCCGTTCTGAGGGAAGAAGGTGCACAGTGTGTGCAGGGCACTGGCCTCCCTCCTGCTGGCTCCTACAGGAAGGCCTTCCTCTTCCTCGAGCCAGACTCCAGAGCCAGCCGGGGACTCCCTGGTGAAGACGTGAGGAGCCATCCCATTCCTTGCAGTGCAAGACCCATCAGGACCAAGACACCTGCTGTGTGGAGCCAGCCTGTGGGTGTTCAGATGCTCAGAGCCCCAGGCTTTGGAGTCAGGCATGTGCTCTAGGACCTGGCACAGACCCTGGGCCCTCACAGAAAGAGTTCTGACCCTGTTCAAGCCACATCGCTGAGCTGAGGGTCTCACAGGGAGAGGCCAGCAATCTTAAGAGGGATGGGCCGCAGGCCAGCTGTTAGCAGAGCGCAAGGGGATTCTGGCCCCAGGTGGTCACAGTGGTTGGTTGTGTCAGGAAAGGTGCAGTTAGCTCTTGGCAACGGCACCCAGCCGTGGCTCGGAAGACGGGAGAGGAGAGCCGACAGGGAGCCCCGGCCGATCGGAGGGAGCAGCCTCCAGTGCCGAGTGGACTCCGCCCGGAGACTGCCCCCGCCTCAGGAGCCACGGTGCCCGCCCGCTGAGGCCCTCTTGGTGCCCACCTCAAAGGCACCTTGCCCCCCCGCCAAGCTGTCCTCGCCCAAGGGGGGAATTCACAGTGTCCGGTGGTGTTAGGTGCGAGCTGAGCGTGTGCAGCGTCTAAAGCTGCCGCCCCAGGAGGAGCGGTCCCGGGGGGGCGGGACCTTGGCGTCAGCAGCTGGAAGGAGAGTTGAGAAGAGCAGAAGGACGGACGGCAAGGCACATGAGACTAGTGGAGACGGGGTGGGTGCTTAGAAGATAGTGGTCTCATACTTGGTGCTGAGGCTCCGCTTAGAGTCTGGTTTGGGGTCCACAACCCAGGAGACGCTGGCATGGGACTGGGCATCTGGGTCCATATCGGGCGGTTCCAGCTGCTGAGGAAGAGGGTGAAGAGTCAGAGGGAGCGCTGCACCTGGGCCAGGGGTCAACGGGGCCCGCTGTCCCCCGCCTCCCGGGCCATGCTGACGTAAGTACCCCACGGGGGAGGCCCTGTTCTCCTCAGCCAAAGAGCAAGCTCCCTGGGGTGGGGTGGCAGAAGGGGGACTTTCCCTGGAGCATCACGGGAGGGCCGCCTCTGAGCTCTCCAGGGGCAACTTCTCCTGGGGGTTTCTTGGAGCGGCTCAGTTAAAGGAGCCTTGCCCTACCTAAGCATCGAGCACTAAGCCCCAAAGCTGTTCTCGGTGGCAGGAAGCGGGTAAGGGGTTTGGAAACCCCAAACCTCGGGTCCCTCTGGCAGGGCCAGAGAGCTCACCCCGGGCAAGACCACAGCGGGCACCCATGAGCTCTGGAGAGAGGAGGACACACAGCAGAGAAACAGAGGCTCCAGCACAGACAGGGATGGTGGGACGGCAGCTCAGGAAAGACGGGCATGCAGGCGGGGCCGGGGGCGGGGCACCAGAGTCTCAGAGAGCTCACGGTCACTTCGGGGAGACTGACACACAGACAGCAGGAGGTGCAGAGACCTTGACTCCAGGACTAACAGACGGCAGCGGGAGGTAAGAAGGACGATGGGTGGGGCAGGTGTGACAGTAACAACAGCGACTATCAGGGGGCAGCGGCACCTGGGGTGCAGAGCAAAGCAGACACAGACACGGGGTGGCGTTACGGAGGCCGCCTCGCACGGGCCCGTGTCCTGAGGGGCTGGCCACCTGAAGCGTGAGAAGACCCTCCTTGTGCCCGCTCCACCCCGAGCCCTCAAATCCCGGGGCCCACGTACTGCTGACTTCCTCATGCCGACCCGAGGCTTAGGCACCGGTTTGGAAGATTTTGTTTCGATCATCTCGGCGGCAGAGGCCCCCATTGGCCTGGACTTCTGGGCCTGTAGGGCCAGCTGATAGGCCACCTCGAACGCCTGCCCCAGTGTCAGGATGATCTCATAGGTCAGGTTCTGGGAGAAAACAGCACAACGTGAGCGATGGGATGGAGGAACCACTGCCTCTCACGCCTGCCCTGGCCTCATGCCCCTGAGCACAGGCCAGGCAGCACTGCACAGGTAACAAGAGTGCAGGGAATCCGCTGGAACGCTTGCTTTGAAAGCAGAAGTTTGTCCCGAGGTGACTGATACATTAGGGAACAATCTGAACAAAACACACACTTTGTGTTTCCTCACGTGTGATTTCATTGGAGAGGAACACGAGGCGAATGCAAAGACTCCCCTGCTGACCCCCGTTGCCTGGGAATACACAGCATATATGCCACCCCCACCTGGCAGCTCAACTTCCCCACGGGACCCACCCCTGACCGTAACAGTCAAGCAGCAGCTCTTCCCAGGGCCACCCGGCCCGCGCCCTCCCCTCCATCCGTGCACCCCTCTGTCCTCTGTTCCTCCTCTTTCTCTCTCCGTCTGGCACACAGGCTGGCAGGAGTGAGGCACATGCTTCCACAAGCCGACTTCGGGTCCTTCTCGAGGCAGAGCGCCGTGTTTATGTAGCATTTATGTATTTCTTAACCATTTAACATGGATAAAATGGTGTGGGTGTTTGTATTAGGTTCCTGAGGGCTGTGCCCCCTGCCTCATCTCCCCATGAGCCTTGGTGCTTCCCGTGTGGTTTCAGGGTGTGGTGCTCTCTAGGAGCACAGACGCCACGTTACAGCAGAACTGACTGATGCGGGAAGATGAGCTACAGGTAAGAGTAGCGGGAAGGATGTGTCCTGGGAGGATTTCCTCATTTCATCTTCAGAACCACCCCGTGAAGTCGGTTACACTCTATCCCCTTTGCGCGGACGAGGAGCCGGGGTCACACAGATAGCTAGTGGCAGAGCCAGGAGGCTGCAAGCACAGAGCTCCCGGGCGAGGCCGGCAAGACCCTGGAACCAGCTACTCTGACAGGGGCAGCAGGGACCTGGACAAAGGCGCTGTCTCAGGGCAGCCACCATGGTCACTCATCCACTCCCTGTGGGCAGCACGTGTGACCGCTCCCCTCAGCCCAGCAGCGCCAGAACCCCACCTAAGCTGGGATATGGGCGAAGAAAACTTACTGTCCCCAAGAGGGAGGTGGAGGGCTTTTCAGGGAGATGGCCCAGCTGGAGGGCGGGAGTTAGGATAGATGGTCGACCAAGAGCCTAGGGAGATGAAGCCTTGGCTGACCTGACAGACACGCAGCCGGAAGCAGGAAAGCCTCTGTCAACTAGAACCCTGGACGAGCCACTGTCATCCTGTGTGCTTTAGTCTCAGTGCCAGAGAGAGGGGGCTGGAGTGATGTTCATTCTTGAACAGACCTTTGCTAAGTGCCAGCCGGGTGCCAGGACCCACTGCACTGGGGCTGTCGCAGGACCCCCCACCGTGCCCAGCTGCGGACTCCACCCACCACGTCCACCGTGCTGAAAACGTGGCAATAGTGGTGGCTGGTCTGCAGGTCCTTGGTGATGTAGGCGAAGGTACAGAGGTCCTCTGGGTCCTGGGCTGCACAGGAAATGTTCCGGATCTCGTGCTCTGCGATGACGTTCTGCGGGGAAAACAGGGTCTGGAATTCTTGGGCTCCCTGAGGGCACACCCTAGTCCCTTCACCATTGCCACCTTCCTGTCCCATCCTAGCGTCAGCCAAGCACCACTTCCCCATCTCTTCGCGGTGGGGGTGGGGGTGGCACCTCACCTTGTCTGATTTAGGGTTGGGGTCTCCACCCTTGACCATGGCAACTGAGGGAGCAAATGTTCACACCCAGCCCACTCTGCTCTCCAGGTGGGATCCCAAGCACAGGGCCTGGGGGTGCCCTAAGCTCACTAAGTGCATCACAGCGTTAAAGGCCCATGAGCAGATAAGTGGCCAGTGGAGCCCATGCTGGGGAAGATAAGCTGTCCCTCGCGCGGGGCCCTGGGAACCAGGATACGTGGGTGTGTGAGAGACAAGTACCCCCCCTCTAGGGAAGACACCCAGCTGGCCAGGAGGGGGGTGTGTGTGGGGAGGAAGGGTGCCCCCTCCTCCCTCAACAGCAGTTGTGGGAAGCACACCTTGTTGGAGGCGTCGATGAACTTGACACCTTTGTAGGTGATGGAGAGGATGATGGTGGGGATCTTCTTCATGTGCTCCGTGGATTTCTACAGGAAACGGGAGGCCTGTCAACTCACCTTCTCGGGGCCTCCCTCAGCCGCACGCAGCGTGGCAGGGCCCCCGTGGCTGCAGGCGGTGCCGCCACCCGCTGCCTTGCGTCCTGGCCGCCCCCACGGTAACCTACCCGCATCTTGGCACAGGCGTCTTGCGTGGATTCTGTCCCTCGCAGATCTTTGATCAACATGGAGCCCAGATACTGTGGGAGCGAGCAGTGGCCCGGCTTAGGAGTCCTGCGTTACCACACGGGGCCACCAGCCAATCTGGGACCACAGTCAGGGGGCTCCCTCTCCCAGTGACTCTCTTCCCCCATCCTGGCCGGTGAGTCCCCCTTCCCCCAGGTGCTGGGAGCAGCTGAGGAGTGGAGAACACCACGGGGGCCCTGGGTCCGGCCAGCATGGAAAGCAGGAGACTGGTCAGGCTGGGAGGGCAGAGGCTACTCACATTGGCTTCATAGCCGCAGGACTCGAAGATGAGTTTCTCCGGCTGGTGTTGCCAACTCTGCACAGGGGCATAGGGGGCAGCCAGGCTTGGGGGCCGAAGGGTCAGCTTGGCCTCTCGGTGCTCTTCCTGCAGAACACGTGGGATCACAGGTCAGCTCGCTTGCTCAAGGGGTTCCCAGGCTCCCTCCCGGGTTCCACCTCCGGGAGCTCCAGGCCGGAGGCAGACAAGCCATTCCAATGCGCTGGCGCGGAGGTGAGGCCTGTCTATGCCAGAGAACTGGTGGAGAAGCAGGGACCTCAGCTGCCCGCCCACCCGTGAGCAGCTCAGCAGGGAAGGCTCTGTGGTGTCTGAGATGAGTGTAGATCTGATCCTGGGGTGGGGAGTCGGGGGAGTATCCGTGGCCAGGGATGCACTTTACAGGGATCCTCGTGGCAGGAGCTGGGGTGTGGGGGAGGGGTGGGAGGCCACCACGGGCCAGGTGCCAGGCGATGGGGTCCTTAACTAGGCTGCTGGTGGAAGGAATGGGGAGGAGGGGAAAATTCAGGAAATTTATGACTTCCATTCCCAGCAATATGCAAAGTCTCTCAATACAGAGCAACTAAAACTGCTGGACGATGTGTTTTCTAAATCTTGTAAAATTCATGGTCGTGCTTGTGGAAAGGTGAGGGGAATCCCCAGAGGCCAGAACCGAGAAATATGAGTCACGAGAGAAAACAGAGCGAAGCTAGGGCTCACCCTGCGGGGACAAGGGACACCCAGCAATCTGTGTCTAACAGGCCAAGACGGGGGCGAGACAAAAAGCCTGCGGTCCGTGCAAGGCGGGAGGGAGGACGGGCAAGTCGAATAAATGCGAGAGCCCTGAAAGCAGTGCCCTGGGCGGTGGGCTGGGAGCCCTGTCCTGCCAAGAGGAATGAGGGGACCCCGTCTGTGGCTCCCTCCCGCCCACCTGGATCCTGAAGCGCTCGGCCCGAGAGGGCACCGTAGGGTCTTGGAGACTGTCGTGCCGCCTCCTGCCCGTGTCCCCAGAAGGCAGCAGCAGATCAGCCGACCGGCCGGTGCAGGAGTCATTCTGGCTCAGGGGGGACGACGTCTGCGAGAGCAAGTCTTGGCACTGCAGCGGGAAGAAATCCAGGTGAGATTTGAGACTCATCAGGCCAGTCCTTAGGCTGTAGGTGTCAGCCAATCCTCGGGCTGTCAGGGCCCAGCTTGGGCAGGAGAATCAGTGAGAACAGGCACGAGCTGGAGGCCAGCACCCAGTGTGGAAACGGGCCGCTGGGCCCAGCGTGGGTACAGTCAAAGTGACCAGATTCTTCCAGCCAGGAACCCCTAACAGCCGGGTCCTGCAGGTGAGCACCCGGGTGACAAGAGCACCCTCCGGCCTGGTTTAGGGCTGGGAGGCGATCTCTCGTTCATAAAATCGTCTGTCAGGTCCTGGGGGCATGTGACCAAATCCAAAAGTCTTTCCTAAGAAAACACATAGCACTGCCGGTTGGCACCCAGAGGCCTCACAAAGAGTATGAATCAGTCTTCACTTTCCATATCTGAATGTCAGCTGAGTCTGGTCCTCAGAACCAGCCTGGGCCCCAGCCTTCTCATGCGTAAGAGAAGGATAAAATAACGCCCACTTTGAGGCTGCCATAAACGGGCTGAGGCTTGGAGCCCAGGGCCCACCCCATCCACTGGCAGCCACGCAGCTTCACGGGTTTGGGGAGACTCATCCTGAACCACAGGCTCACAGTCTAACCCACTTTTCAGTCAGAGATTACCTGCCTTGAGCAACAAAGCATCTCTGAGGTTTTTAAAATCACAGGGATTTTCCTTCAGAAGATGGGGAGGGCCCTGGTCCCTCCGTGTGTTCCAGGCTTTGTCTCGGGTTCACGTCAGGCTGCCCGAGAGGGGGCCCCTCTGACCCACCCCTGCCCTCCACCCCGGGCACAGCTCAACCGGACGTTCAGACATGGCCCAGCCGTCTGGGATTTGGATATTTGTTTTCCTACTTTTGCCAACATTTGGCCCCAACACTGGGAAGGGAGGGATCAGTTGCTCCTCGACTGCAGAGGTGATGCTGTCTCTGAAGAACTCCCAAAGAATTCTCCTCAGTTCCTAACAACACACAGCACATACAAACATCTCTTCCCACCCGCCCCAACTCACTCTCAGCTGGGAAAACCGGGGGGGCTTCTGGGGCGGCTCCTCGTAGGGTCTGTCTGCCAGGGAGGCGATGATGCGCTTGCGATGGCCGAGCAGGTGTACCTTTAGGACCTGGGCAGGGGCGGGGAGAGGAAGGTCAGGCGGCAACTGGGCCCCCAGCCCCCAGCCCTCACCCCCACGGGCCATGCTGGCAGCCCAGGGACACTCACAGCAGGGCTGTACTCACGTTGACAAGCTCCAGCTCCCAGAGGTTCTTCACAGTGTCAATGGAGCTGTAGCCACTCGACAGGAAGGAAGGGACATAGTCCTGCAGGCCCAGGGAGACCAGCCAGGAGTGCACTGACAGGGGGCTGTTCCCATCATAGCCCAGAGCCTTCACCTGTGGGGCGAGGGAAGGAGGCGGGACTAACATCTCAGCACTTGGGACGAGGACCCTGGGGACCACGGGGACGCAGGCCGGTTCACTCAGACCACAACAGAGGCTGAGGCTGAGGCTGGAGTAGGTATGGGACAGCTCCTGAGGACCAACGAGGGGCCTGTGTCTTAGCATCCCTGAGTCGCTCCACTCACACAGCCTTCTCTACCTCAGCTCTGGTCTTGGGCCCCATCTGGGGACTACCAGGGCACCGCAGGTCTGGGAAAGGTGCCCTATCAGGTAAGGCTAGATGGGGAGGAGGGTTTGTGGAGGCCCCTACTGTGCTCTGACAAGATCACAGACCTGGTAGGACAAGAAAATGGTGTGTGTCTGTGAAGCGGCCACTGGCCTCACTGCTAGGACTCATTAGTGCTTCCTGAGCTCTGGGCAAGTGGAAGAGACAAGGGGACTCTGTGCCAGCAGAGCTGAGGAGAGGCTCAGGCCTACCAGCCACAGCTCCCCAGGAGGCCGAGACTGCTTCCTCTGCTGCCCCGAGGGCCCCGGGCCTCCTGGGGAGGGCCTGGTCTCAGGCGACAGGCCAAGCCTGTGGGCACCAGGCTCTGCGCCAGGCAGATGCCTGCAATGCCGTTCCTGAGGCCGGACTAGGTCCTGACTGTCCCTAGTGCTCTGCTGGCCTTGGGATGTGGCAAAGAAGTAAACAGGATACTGTCCTCCCTGCTGGGGCTCCCGGGATGAGGGGCAGGCCCCCACAGTGACCTGCACATCCCCTGAGCCCCGCCCCGCCACTGGCAAAGGCTGAGGCCACGGAACTGTCGGTGGTCACCTTGGGCAGGGACCGCGCAGCCTGGAGCAGCTTCCGCCTGTGCTGTGCATCACTGATGCCGATTTCCCGCAGGTCTTGATCTTCCATCACATTAGGCCCCTAAGAGCAGAAAGGAGAACGTGAGGGCCTCCTGGACAAGGCCGCTGGCTCCCTCAGGGCGTCATGTCAGCCTGTCATGGCCCCTTACCACGTTCTCCTTCGCCACAGGCACCACGAGAGAACGAGCCCCAGGGTGCCCCGCGAGGCCAGGCCAGGCAGCAAGCAGCCGCATGCGGCAGGAAGACAAACCTGCCCAGGCTGCCCGCCCAGCCCGAGCGGCTCCCAGGGCGCTGACCCGGGCCGGAGCAGGCAGGGCCGGGCACAGGCCCTCACCCACCTGGGCTGATGTGCATTTTCCTGGGAGCAGGTTTCATGACCCCCCCAAGGTGAAGAACAGGAGGATTAATCCCCAGATTCCTCACAGATGTGATTTTGTGATTTAAAGCGGCGGTAACATCCACCTTGGGCCGGCGGCAGGGGCAGGCACCCAAGAAGCCTGCCTCACCCCGAGGAGGAGAGGAGTCTCAAAGTGGGGACCTGCCTGAGAGAGGAGGGGGGGCTGGGGCTCAGCCCACGTGGGGCAGTTCTCCCCAAGGGAGCAGCTGAGAGCGAAGAAGCCCAGCATGGCAATGACGACGAGGAGAATGGCTGGTGTTTGCTATGTTCTTGCTGAGTGACAGGGACGGAAAGCTTTTCTCTGCACCATCCCATTTCAGGCTCACAATCCTGTGTTAGGTTCTACTGGAATCCTCAATTTACAGATAAGGAAACAGACACACAGAGGTCAGAAACGCGTCTGAGGTCACACATCTCATGGTGGAGCTAGGATTTGAGGCAGTCTGACTGTACTCACCACTCCTAACCCCTATCATGGTGTCTTTTATTACTCACAATGGTGTCACAAGATAGGTTTTTTCAGATTATGATACATGAAAAATCATGGGTTCTGCCCTGTCCCTCAGCCACAGTGTCCACCCCCGCCACGGGCAACTGTTACCACTTTCCTGGATGTCCCTCCAGAGCCCAGCTGGGCACATACACACATGTGCATGCTTCATTTTCGCACAAATGTGATTGTTGTACACATTGTTCAACACCTCATTCTTAACTACTTAGTATATACAGGAGGTCACTCAGTATATGGAGACCTGTCTCTTCTTTTAAAGCTGCATAATCATCCAGATTACGGACATCTTGTAAATTGCTAAACCAGTTCCCCGTTGAAGGACAATTGTTTCCAATTTCTGCTTTTACAAATGGTGCTGCATGAACCTCCCTGTATGTGCATCTTTTCTATGGTGGTTATTAAGAGAGATTGCTGCCAAACCATTCTCAAGAGAGAAGAAGAGAGCTGCAGGCATCACTCTGTCTTCAGGCTATACTACAAAGCTACAGTAATCAAAACAGTATGGCACTGGCAGACACATAGATCAGTGGAACAGAATAGAGAGCCCAGAAATAAGCCTACGCTTATAGGGTAAATTAATCTATGACAAAGGAGGCAAGAATATACAATGGGGAAAGGACAGCCTCTTCAATAAATGGTGTTCAGAAAACTGGACAGCTACCTGCAAAATAATCAAACTGGACTACTTTCTCATACCATACAATGGATTAAAGACTTGAATGTAAGACCTGAAACTATAAAACTCCTAGAAGAAAACATAGGCAGTACACTCTGACATCAGTGTTAGCAATATTTTTTGGATCTGTATTCTCAGGCAAGGGAAACAAAAGCAAAAATAAACAAATAGGACTATATCAAACTAAAAAGCTTCCAGACAGTGAAGGAAACTATCAACAAAATGAAAAGGCAGCCTACTGAATGGGAGAAGATATTTGCAAACAATGTATCAGATAAAGGGTTAATATCCAAAATATACAAAGAACTCATATAATCAACATAAAAAAACTAAACAACTCGATTAAAAAATGGGTAGAGGATCTGAACAGAAAATTTTCCAAAGACATACAGATGGCCAACAGACACATGAAGAGATGCTCAGCATCACTAATTGTTAGGGAAATGCAAATCAAAACCACAGGGAGATATCACTTCACAGCTGTCGGAATGGCTACTATCAAAAAGACAAGTAAGTGTTGGCAAGGATGTAGAGAAAAGGGAACTCTCGTGCACTGTTGGTGGGACTGTAAACTGGTGCACTGACAGATGAATGAATGGTATGGTGTATACACACACACACAGGAATAGTACTCAGCCATAAAAAAAAGAATGAAATCTTAACATTTGTGACAGTGTGGATGGGGTCTAGAGGGCATTATGCTGAGTGAAATAGAGAAAGACAAATACCATATGATCTCACTTATATGTGGGCTCTAAAAAATGAAAACAGACTCATAGATACAGAGAACAAACAGGTGGTTGCCAGACGGGAACTGGGTGAGGTGGTGGGGGGAAGACATAGGTGAAGGGGATTAAGAGGTAGAAGCCTCCAGTTACAAAATAAATAAGCCATAGGGATGTAATATACAGCATAAGGAATATGGTCAATATTGTAATAACATTGTATGGGGACAGATGGTTGCTATACTTATTGTGATCATTTCATAATGTATGCAAATGTCAAATCACTATGAGTACACCTGAAACTAATATAATATTGCATGTCAATTATATTTTGATTTAAAATTTTCAAAAAAGGATTAAAAAAAGAACAGAAATCGCTTGGACAAAGGGTATGTGTATTTAGAAGTCTGACAGATATTTATACTCCTATCAGTGCAGCACTGTGCAGAAGTGGCTTATCACTGCACATTTCTTATCACAAGATCATCCCGCTCATAGATGGACTCAAGCATCTTTTCACATTTTATCTACCAAGCACTTACATAGCACTTACTGCCCTCCTCCATGTTTTCCATGCTTTGCACCTGCTAAACCATTGAATAATAGGGACCACTGTTACCCCATTTTACATCTCAGGAAGCTGAGGCCCAGAGGGCATCAGTAACTTCTGGGGCAGAGTTCAGCCCGATGCTCATGTCCCCGCGGCTCTGGGCCGGGCATGCAAAGCAGCTGCAGCTCCTTTTCCAGGAATTACTCACTTTATCCTTTGCATGTTTATCTATGGAGCTGTTGGTCTCTTCTGTATTTGATTTGTAGGAATTCTTTATATAGTAAGGAAATTAACCCTTTATGAAGAGTTAGGCACGTGTCTTTCCTGTTTGTCATTGTCTTTGGACTATTATGCTGGCTTTGCTCATGCAGAACCTATCAGCCTGCACCTGAACACACCCACTTTTCTCGTGGAGCTTCTCTAAGTTCTGTCAGCCTTAGAAAGATCTCCCCCTCCAGGATTTTTAAAACAATTCTTTCACATTTTCTTCCTGTAACTTTACAGTTTCATTTTTTACAATCAAATCTTTAATCTATCTGGAATTAATTTTGATGTAAGTTTTAACGGTCAGGATCCACTTAATATTTTTCCCAGGCAGGCTGTCTTATTTCTTGAATGAGCTATCTTTTCCCATTGATATGAAATGACTTCTGAGGTACCCTAAATTCCTGTGTTTCCAAGACTTTTTCTGGACTTTTTATTCTATTGAGGTGGGTATTACTTATGCCCACTTTACAGATAGACAAGTTAATAACTCAGGCAAGCTCATGCAGACCACCAACTGGTGGCCTCACCTTTGTACCCAAGCTGTAGTGACTGCTGGTGTGAGAGCTTCCCCAGAGCCTGCGCATGGTGACAAAAATTTTGCCCTATAGAGGACACAAAGAGGACAAGCCATAAGCTCAAGAGACTCCAGGTGAAGATGGCTCTGAAGGCAGACTGGACTCCCTGCTCAGGCCGCACACACAACCTTCTGCTGGGACACTAGGGAGCCCTGGGCCTGCAGAAGGTCCCCTGGGCCCTGGCACCACTCCAGGTCTGACCAGATCCCAAGTCACCCCTGAATCTAGGAGTCACCACGCCGAGTTCCTGCAGTCATTCTGGGCCCAAATCTAGGGTGTGCTGATGGGGAAAAGCAGAGAGGGGGGCTGTCTGCCCAGACTTTCTACTTGATGATGAGGACACCTCAGTGAGGACCTGACAAGTGAACCTCCAAGAGGGTGTCACTGCGGTGACGTTCTGAACACCCACTGTTAACCCCAACATTTACTCAGAAGCCTTCACAAGCTTTTAGGGTAACATTAATACTGGACTGAAGGCTGACAACCAGGAAAACCAGATCCAGATGGGGACAGGACCTTCATTAAGCAGAGCCCCCAGTCAAGAGAACTGGGGACTGTTTGCAGCTTTGAGGAGAAAGAGGCAAATGGAAACAAAACCAAAACAAAGGATGTGATGGAAAATCAAAGCAAACAGTTGCCACAGCACGTCCTGGGCTCAGTGCAGGGTCCTCCTGAGTTCCTGAACTTGCCACATCTACATTCTGTGGGATTAGTTTGTGTGGTGACTATAAGGTGCTCCAAATCCTCAAAGGCAAGAAACATTCTGGAAGTTACTGAATCCTCTTGACTGAGGAAGAAACCTTTACACGAGGAGGTTTATGGGGAAAAGGGACTTCTGCTTTGTTTACTTTCTATCACACTAACGTTTACTGAGAGCTGACTATGTGCCAGGCCCTGTTCCGAGTTCCTAGTGAGTGAATAGTTAGGGAGCTCATCAAGTAGAACAGCTTATCCGCCTAAGCGAAATCTGAAACACAACTAGTTGACACTTGGCTTGGTTGGGTTCCGTCCTTGAGGGAGAGGGGGCAGGAGGGCGGGGGTTCCCAGCCACAGAGGTGGGAGCAATGCCACAACACCTCCTCCTCCTGGGTAGGTGTGTGCATGCAGTATGTCAGCGTGTGGAAAAGCAGGCTAGGAGACGGTGCACCTGGGCTCTCCTGCTCTGGCCCCACCACGGCCCGTATCAGCCCCTGCAGGACCTGGCCTCCACCTGAGCAAAGGCCTGTATGTTCTGATGCAAGCGTGACTACTGGGCAGAGCAGCGCTAAACTGCACTCGCCTTGGAATAGGGTTTCCTCTCTCAGCAGTGGTTTCCAGACTTTCCACCTGCCCCACCCCCTTCAGCCTCATTTCCATATTCAGTATTCTCTCTCTCTTTCTCTCTCTCTCTCTCTCTCCTCACTTGGCAATTTCTCCTGCCAGGAGTCATAAAAAAACAAAGGCTGAAACCTCCTCTCTTGGGGGAGAAAGAATGGGACAGAGCTACTGTCCCGGCCTGATTCTGCCTCAGGGGAAAAGCCTGGCACTGGTGCTTCCCCTGCAGCCCCTCCCTCTCCTCTCCACCTCCCAGTCCTTTCTTGGGCCTCAAGGAGCCAGGGGCTGTGAGCAGAGCTGCTCCAGACATAGGAGGCACGGAATTGGGAGAAGTGCGTTGCTGGGGGTGGGGGCCCAACCTGGACGCACATGAAAATGCAAATTAAGACCTTAAAACATTAAATATTAGTGGTTAGCATTAAATACAACAAAAAATTAAAACAAACTTCAATTTGAAGGATGACGTTCAAATTGAGGGAAATAAATTCAGATATTGTGTGGCTGTGTCCCAGTCATCAAAGGTCTTAGAGAAACTTCCAGCTGTTTTTGAAAGTGCATGAGTGGAGTGACGTCTTCAGGGAGGCCATTCCAAATTGGGAATGGTTAAATGTAAACATGAGACACACAGGACACAAAGCATTTAGCTGCCGATCCGTGAGACCTCTTCCCAAGTGAATCCCACACTTGAACTTGGGAATATTTGCTAGCAGTGTTCTCCCTGATGAAATTTCTCTCCAGAAGCAACCACAGTCAGTGAGCCTAAAGCGCATTTGGCATTTCCTCAAGAGGACGTCCTCATCAGCTAGAAACACGGATCAGACTGACGCTTCCAACTACTTAATCATTTTCCTGAAGTCATGGGCTCAGTTCCCAAATGCTGTGGCAACCAGGTAGGTGTGGCACCAGCTCCTTGCTCTGTATAGTCTGTCATATTTTAAAGTTTCTAACCCCATTTTTTATCTCCAAGAATGGGAAAGTGGAATGTACAGAGTGAAGGAGAATACAACGTTGGGATAAAACACTAAACTTTTTTTTGTTTTTCAAGGCAGAACACTCAATTTTCTACCTTATTTCCTAATTTTTATTTTATGATAATATTGAAAATTGGCAAGTGTATAAATGTTAAAAACTTCTAATTGCTAAAAAGCACTGAGAAAATGGGAGCTGGCACTTAGAATAAGAAAGACAAAACTATTTTCTTAAAAAAAAAAAAAAAAGACCTTTAGAGCAGATTTCTCTAATCAAGGGAAGGAAGGGTGGGAGGATGAGGGAAGTACCAGCCTGAGTGAACTGAGCAGCCAATACTCACCACACGCGTGGCTGTATTGATCTGTGGCACCTGCCTGAGCAGCTAAAGCTCCTTAAGCAGATAAGCAGCTCGGTGGGCGGGCGAGAGGCCCCCACATCTCCACCTGGGCCCGAGGCATCCTCCAGAGTCTCTGCACCAAGGGGGTAGCTCAGAGCTTCCCTGGGTCCTGGCTGTTTCAATGTGATACTTATGCTGCCTCTCTGCCTTCCAGAATTTTGTAGATTTCCACTGCGCCCTGCTTCTATCTCTCCCTCATATTAACAAAATAAATAAATAAAATTGTTTTCTGAGTAGAAAAGTTATATAAGTCTATTATAAAAAATTCTGAAAATTAACAAAGTACAGAAAAAATGTAAACGCCACTTATAAATCCATTACCTCTGGGTCGGGGGGAAACACCCCAGGGTTACCATTCTGATGAATTCTTCTAAGTGGCTTAATATTTTTTAAAAACCGAGATTGGGATCACTTCTAGCATTTCAGTGTATTTTTCTAAGCTTTTATTGTAAAAAAAAAAAAAAAAAAGCAAAAGTTGGGATTGTGGTATATGTATGACTTATTTAACCTGCTTTCCCACATGCTGACATACTGCGTGCACACACCTCCTCGCGACACGTAACCACCTGCTTCCACTGCACACTCTCTAGTTCCTGGGCACCCCATAATCTCACCCGCCACTGGACATTCTGGCTCCTCATTTGCACGTAGTTTTCTACCATCCCCAGAACATGTTACTGGCCACAATGACGGAGTTGTTGTGGGCATCGTCATCTGCGGGGAGGGTCACTGAACATGGCACAGGACCCTGGCCTGAGCCAGGACCGCCTTCCCAGGCCGGGGTTGCAGTGACCACACGCGCACACTGGTGGGTGAGCCAGGAGGGAGAGGGGTGAGCACACGAGTCTTCCTCGCCCAGACCATAGCCCCAGACCCGGGCCGGCCCAGAGAGAGTGGGAAGGAGCACTGGGAAAGGGAAGAGGAAGCAAGGAGGGGCAGGGCTCTGCTGCTCACTGTTGTGGCCTAAAAATCTTAATAATGATGGAAAATAGAAGCCATGCTCCCCGAAGCATCACGTGTCTACTCCTCCAGGGGCTGAGGGCTTTATGTGCACCACACAAGGCAGCTGTGGTATAAAGGATAAGAACTGGGCTCAAATGCCCTACAAAGTCAGAACCTTAGAAACTGGAACAAAGCCACCTGCCTGTCCAGGTTAAACAGGAACCGGTGCTCATTGGCTCCTCCTGTGTTCACCTGTTCACCGCTGCCTGGCCCAGCTGACTCCTGCCTCCCTGGAACTTGGTCATAGAACTTCCCAAACTGACACCTTCCCCCAGCTCACGGGTGGCCTTATAAAAAGCTCACCAGCCTCAGTAACAGGAGCAGCTCAGGCTTGACCCACAGCCCCTGCTCTCCTAACGATCCCCACCCCTACCCGGCCCAGCCATGTCCTCAGCTGGAGAGATAGAACTCGATGGTGACAGAGAGCAACTGGTTCCAAGAAGACGAGGATGAAGTGCAAATGTTACCAGCTCCTAGTTCCAGAAGCCAGACCCCTCTCCCCTGTCAGTCTCAAGGGAAGGGTTGTCAGGGACGGCTCTCCTCCTGCGTTCAGGGAGGCAACACCCCTCGTGACCCTTGTTCTCCCAGGCAGGTCCCCAGTGTCCCCCTTCTCTTTGTACCAGGAGCAGCATCCTTCCATCCATCTGCTGCTCGTCACTCCCAAACACCTGCCTTTCTGAGGCCTCATCTGAGGTCAAGATGCCATACTCACCCCCAAATCACCAGTGCAGACTAGCCAAGCCCAGGTCAGCCAGAGTCAAAGGGCCTGGATCCGAGACCACCCAAAGCAGGCTTTAACCTCATGGATCTGAGGACAAAGCCGATTTCTGCTTCCGCTGCAGAGAATCACCACCTTACGTTCCCACACGGCCAAGGCCACAGTCAGTCTCGATCGTTGCTGTGTGTCACCACAGCTAACACTGTGCCCCCTTCAGAGCTGATGTGCAGAAGGAAGCAGTCAAATGAGATTCCATGGGACAGGGACAGACGGGGAGGGAGGCAGAGCAACTTGCCCCAAATCATACAGGGGCGCCTGGAGGAAGCCCAGGTCTCCCGACTCGCAGCTGGTTCTCAGTGCGAGTAGTTAGAACCCCGTGTTTTTTCCTAAGGTTTGCCCCATCCAGTTTCCTTAACTGTGGCTTCAGCCAGCTGCCCGCGGGCCTGGCCCTTCCCTGAGGGTGGAGGGCAAGAACGCCTGCTGCTGGCCTGTGGTGGTGGCGGCAGCTGCAGGTCCAGAGGGCTCCGGTAGCTCCAAGCCAGTGCCAAGAGCTTACTGCGGTCTGGGCCCCACCAGCTCCTTTGCCAGCCTTTTGCAGAACAGCCCTCAACACAGAGTGGGCGGATGGAATGGTCTACCTGACCCGACGGGCACCTCGAGTGATGCGCTGGCCTAGCCCACTGGCTCTGACTTTGAAGGATGTGCTGAGCCTGTGGCCCAGTCTCAGCATCTTCCGGTGAAAGGGGGGCATGGGGACCAGAGTGGGAGGCGAAGGCACTGCTCTGGGCCCAGGAGACCCAGCTTCCAGCCACAGCTCAGCTGTCTGCTTGAGGAGCAGCCTGGAGCCAATGACTTAATCCCAGAGTCCTGAAAGTGCTGTCCATGGACCCCAGGAGTCCACAGATGGGCTTCACGGATGCCCGGGGACACCTGAGTTATAACTGACATTTGACAGAGACACACGGGCCCCACTGCTCTGCCCCCTGCACCGCTGCACCTGTACACTGGGGGGGGGGGGCGTGTACTAACCAAACACAACGGACGTGCTGAGATGCCAGCACGGGCCCCCTGCTGCTGCTCACACTGGGATATCAGCAACTGGAAGCTACGTCAACAGGATGTGTTCACCAGTCCAGTTCCATTCTAAGGTGCAGTTAGTTAAATGGACAGACATGCAAACAGTCCTCAAGCCCCTCCCGCCGTGAAGCGGGTGGAGAAGGCCAGAGCAGCCCTGGGGCACGCAGAGCTGGAGGCTGAATAGTTCCAGCCGCCGCCGCTCTGAATAACTCCAGGGAGAGCAAGAGAGCACACGCGCCCGGAAAGGGGTCCAAAGGGAGCCTGGCTCTCGTCTCAAGGTTCAAGGGCCCAGCAGAGACAAGGAACCACCTCAACTCCTGGGACACTGTGGAGCTAAGTTCTTAGGTGACCACAGAATTTAGTCCGGGAGGCAGGATCCACACTTGTCTAAGAACATTCCTCTCAAAGCCTTAGCTCCACCGTCCCTCCAATGACCCGGCTGAGGGAGCTCTCCCCCTCAGGTCCTGCTACACGCTGGGGCCCAGGAACCCCTACCACACCCACACTCCACTGAGCAGTCAGCTCCCAGAGTGCTCTGCAGAGATGGGCCAGAGCTGGTGCAGAGAAGTCGAGGCGGGGAGGCAACCTGACAGCAGTGCCCGCAGCGGCCCCTTGAAGACGGGGAGGAAAGAAGACAAAGGGAGGGACATCGGAGGGTTGCGGTGAGGAGGGGGCGTGGGGAGCCAGGGCGGGAACCCAAGGGCACAGCCGGCTGCACACATGAAGCCGGCTTCCGGGGCTGAAGAGTGCGGCTAATCTGGGGAACAGGAGCAGGAAGGGAAGCTCGGGGGTCTGAGGACCTGGCTGGAAAGCTTCAGGGAAGCCAATAAAGAAGGACCTCCTTGCCGAGCTTACGCCTTTAGCTCTTGCAGGGCTCGGTCCTTTTCACCTGCCATCTCTCTCCCACTCGTGGGACCAGCTGGCACAGTCTCAGAAACAGACAGGAAAACAGGGGGAGGCTGCCTGCATGTGGCAGAAGCCTGTGAAGAAATAAATGGATGGGAGGAGCACGAGGCCTCCCCGACGCTGCCCCTAAGAGGCAGCGGGCTTGCCGGCTCAGTCTCTGTTTCCAGCCCATCCCGAACCCGCTGCCAGACTCATTTCCGCTTTCAATTTGTCCAACACCCAGCCTCGACCACCTCCCACGTGCCTGCTCTCCACTCCACCCTGCTGTCAAGGGGCACCATGACTCCCGGGAAGCTCTGCCTGGGGAGGGCACAGCCACAGGACCCCGCCTCCCAGGCCCAGGGCTCAGAGACCTCGGGGCTCCCCCAGAGCATGCTTTCGAGGCTCCTCGCAGTCGGGCCCAGCCCACCTCTGCTGCCCAGTCAGGGCCCTGCCTTTCTCTGCACCTCGAGCCAGATTCCCCTCACCACAGACAGTGTGGGCCTCTCCCTGGAGTCTTTCCAAGTCCTGCAGGCCTCTACAAAACCCTCAGGACAGCAAGCAGAACCCAGGGGTTCAAAGTTGGACAGATCTGGGCTAGCGTCCCAGCTCTGCCACTTCCTGGCAGTGCCTCCACCCTCTGGGCCCCAGCGGCCCCGTCTGCAACTTGATGGACAACTGCCCCAGGGCTGGACGCCAGCTCAGTGCCCGGCAGGCGGTGAACCCTGGGTAAGCGCAGGGCCTCCTCCCTGCGGCAGCACTTAACACTCGGCCGCTCTGTTGTTACTATCGCGCTGTGTGCTACCTTCTCCCAGCTCATCTGTCAAGTTCCTTAAGGCTCCTACATTATCTGCTTTTCTGATTTCAGATCCATTCATTGTAAGAAATGAATGGAAATCATTTCTTAATGATTTTAGCAGAAAATCTATTTCACTCCAAAAAAAAGAAAATGAAGCCACCCATAATCCCCGAGATTAACTGACTGTGGAAAACATTTTGGCTCACTCCCTGCACCTCTAGATGTTTTCTTTTTTTGAAAATTAAGGTCATGTTGCACGTGGATTTTTGTGTCTCAATTTCTTCACTCAACACTCCAAGGTGAATGTTTCTCCACATCAGACAGTCTTAAAAACCTTTTTAAATGTCCACATCATACCCCAGCGTGAGAAGCACCGCCATTTACTCAATGAACACTTCCGTAAAGGGAGGGCAGGCCGAGTCCCAGATACAGAGACCTGCACCAGAACGCGTGAGCTGAAAACCTGCCAACCACAAATCACCTTCCTTCCGTGCTGATTAACTGCATTTCCTCTCTTTTCCAGAGAAAGCCCATTTCCTGTGGACAAGATTTGTGGTGAAAAAAATGGAACTGGCTCTGATGCACGAGCCAGTGTGGTGAGCTGGCCGGCAGATGTGTGAGCCTGATTCCCCGTCCCTTCTCCCAGGGTCTGGGGTCAGTCCCATCAGCCTTGGGAGCGAGCACCTGGCAGACCACGCTGCCCTGCCCCTGCCCTGTGCGAATCAGAGGCCCTTTCTGCCTGCAGACAAGAGGGTGTGAATAAAGTTCAAGGTGCAATCCTTGCTGGTCCAGCTCAGTCATCACATCACAGGAGGAAGAGCCAAGAGAAAGAGGGTGTTGAGCTTAGACAAGATAGGACCCAGGAGGCCGTGATAGAGGTCTTCAATTTTCTAATGGGCTTAAGTGTGTTCTGTGTGGCCCCAAAAGGTAAACCTGGTTCAATGGACAGAAGCCACAAGGAAACAGATTTTGGCTCAATATAAAGAATGCTCTAAACCAGCCCAAGCAACGCAGAGAGTGAATGGGCTATGCCTTTGTAAGGTGGAGAAGCCTGTTACTGGGAAAACATCACGGCAGAGCTCATCTGGAGGGGATTCGGGCACAGAGGGGATGATGAGACCACACGATGTTAAAGTCCCTTCCACGTTGAGAGGGAGCTGCGCGACCCCCCCTCAAATGCCCTATACTCCTCCCACAACAGCTCGGAGGAGCCCGCCACAGGGAGATTCCATAGCAGCCATCAGTTTCCAGATGTTCCTACTACATCTAGAGTCTGGATGGCTTCCTGGGAGCCACTTGTGCATCTTGTAGAAGAGTCTCCAGGGTATTTCAAAACTAAGGGAAACATTTACAGCCTATTGGAAACCAAACCACACGGGGATAATACCACAGCTAACATGATGTAAGTTATACCATATGCAAGGAGGGAATGTTTCTAAACAAAAATGCTCCCTTCTTGTGTGTTTTCTTCCTCTTTTTTCTGGTTGCTAAAACTTAATTAGCCTTGCAGTCCATCTGGCAACTTACATGCAATTACCCAGGATACTTTGCATGGCTACTCAGGCCACTCGAGGTCTGAGAACGGACAGGCTAGGCTGCGGTGTAATCAGCATTCCTTCCTGCACGGACTCCACCTGCCAGCTGCCCCTCCAGAACCGAGAGGAGAGAGAGGAACAGTTCGCACCCAGAGCAGCAGGAGAGGCCTGGAAGGCCCTGGAAGAACTGAGCTGCTGGCCTCCCTCAATGAGTGCCCTTCCCAAATAGAAACAGACGCGTTCTAACAGAGGCCCTGCATCTTGCATGGATGTTTGGCCCAGGGCCTGCCCAGCTACTTTCCGATCTGAGCACAGGGGTGACAGATCACCCCTGTCTTGACAGAATATCAAGTCTTGACAGAATATCAAGACTTTTAAAGGAGTCTTGATATTCAAGGCTTAGGAACCTTAGCCTTTCCAAACTAGCAGAAGGAGGGGTGAGAAGTCAAGAGCTCAGCCCCTACGATTCCTAAGCATAGGGAGGGGACACTCTGTGACATCCACAGCCACCCTCCCTTGCCCATCTGACGGCCAGCGCTAGGAGAGGGAAGGCCCCTCAACACCCAGCACCAAGGGCCAAGTGTCCTCACTCACTGGCTGAACCCCCACCTCCACCTTGGGTTTGTCAGCCTTCCCCATAGAACATGGTGAGCCAGGGATTAGTTTATAACAACTATAAATATACTCAGTTCAACTTAGAAAAAATTGTTATTTTAAAACCTAAGATTTTTAAAAGCTGAAAAATAACTGGCCCGAAGCTGGTTCTGGAAAGGTGGTTTGCAGCAGCCTTCGCTGTCTGCCCTGAGGATGAAGACGGCCCAGGTGAAGTGAGCGGTCCCAGTCAGGGTCCCCCTGGGATCCCCAGGCCAGCTCCCTGGGTGGCCCTCTACTCAGGAGGCACCCAATGCCACCTTGTTGGTGAGAAGCCCACAGAGACCCACTCTGGACAGGAGAGGGCAGGGGAGCTCTGGGCTGACCGACCACCGCCCCTCAACCATGGCAGCGAGGGAGCTGGGGGGTCAGAGGTCTGCTTCAGGGATTGAAGGCAACTCAGCATCCACTCGGGACTGTGTTCCGGGAATTCTCAGAGTGGGGGATAGGCCCGCCAGGAATCAAGGAGGAGCCTCAAACCAGCTCCTGACATAACACGTGCAACAGGGCGACTTAAAGCATATGAATGGTTCCATTCCCACTCCCCTCATCCTCGAGTAAGAAAGTGGCCGTGCAGAACGGTGGTTAGAGCAGGACCCCCGGACCCAGGTGCCAGGCGCACGTTTCTACCCCACCAATTCCCAGAGCTGTGGGTGTGAGTGAGACACTCCACTGCTCTGCATCTCAGGGCTACTGGGAGAGTCCATGAGTGGATACATGCAAACCACTGTCCCACAACTGCCCGCACACAGAGCACTAACAAGACGTGTCAGCTCTGTCGTCACCACTGCACTCAACACCTGCCCTGGGGCAGCCGGGGCTGCCTGGGAGCCGGAGCCAAAGCCCGGACCCAACCCATGAGGACATCTCGGGAGGGCTTCCAGGAGAGGGATGGTCACGGGCAGCCCACCCTGAGCTGCTTGCTGGACTGACACAGGGGGCACTGGATCCAGAGCCCAGGGTCCCAGCCAGGCCCCTACTCCACAGGGAGCCTGAGAAAAGACATTGGGTTTTTTTTTTTCTCTGAGCCGTTGTGCTCTGCAAGAAGAGCGCGCAAAGTTATAGCTCAGAAAAGGAAGCAATCCTTCCCACCCCCAGCTCAGCCTCTCATCTGGGCCACCTCTGAGGCCGCGGCCCCGCCAGACACTCAGCCTTCCTGAGGGAGACCAGGCTCCCGGCTTCAGTGACTATGGGCTCCACGGCATAGTTTCGGGGAACAAAGGGAACTTCTGGTGTCCGGCTGAGATAGGAAGGGGAGTCGCCAGGGGGACCCGGCTGTCCCGTGCACCTCAATTCTCGGAGCCACCCACTGCCTGGTGTCTGAAAGAGAGCCGGGATGGGGCCAATGGGTGCATCAGAGACACGCCTTCTTGGACGCAAACTTGCAAAGAGCTCTCCCCACAGGGCCGTGTCCGGAGCGGAGCTGAGGAAGCAGGCGACACTCAGCTGAGCGCCCCGGGTTTAAGCCATGCAGCCCCCTCTTCCCCGAGACAAAGATCTACGTACAGTTTCCAACTCTAGCACGGCCTGGGCAGCAGGGAGCGTCTCCCCCGGGGCCTGGACACTCACCAGGAAGCGGACATCGTCAAAGCCATTGAGAAGCAGCCTGCTCTCATACTGCTGCAGCCCCACGGCCTCCAGCCACTCCCCGACGCTCTGCTCCGGCGGCCGCGAACCTGACGAGAGAGGAATCGGCAGACGCTTGAAAAGGGAAAAACCATTGAGGCGGTAGCAGCGGCACTCAGAGGAAGACAGATGGCACTGCCACATCATAGTCATTACCATAAAGCAGCCACACTCCGTACTAGAGGAGGGAGAGCAGTGGCCCCGCGGCCCCTCCTCAGTGGGTGCACCAAGGGCACCGGGCGGCCACGGCCCACTCACGCACCCCCCTGGGTCCTGCTGCTCCGGGGCCTTGCAGCACCTGCACGGCCGCGGCCCAGGGATCGGGGGAGCCAAGCCCCAACGCTCTCCGGGTCGGCACTCGTCCGCCTCCTCGGAGGTATTTCAGAAAGTCTGTCCCCACGGGCACCAGAAGGGGCCAGGGACGAGGGACAAGTCCCGCGACCTTGCAGCACAGGCCGGTCAGGTGCGAGCGCGCCTCTTCATGCAGTGGAGGGACACAGGCACAGCGACCACAGCGAGGACTCCGTTCACGGTCACGGGGAGCCAGCGCATGCAACACAAGCAGCAGGAACCCGGCACGGGGAGAAAGGAGACTTTTACTTGTCTTTCCCCAGCAGTCCCGGAACAAGCAAACCATGGCCACCGGCACTTCGTGCTCAGAGGCTCAAGCCGGCGCGGTGCGTGCGCGCATGGGCCGGAGCTCCGGCCGGGAGCCGGGTCCCCAGCTAGACTCCGGCTGCCGGCGAGCGGGGCGTCTCCCCGGCCAGGCCGCTGTCCGCGGGGCCGCCTTCCCGGGCGGGGCTGTGTGGCGGGGGCTGGGCGTTCATATTCCTCTTCCGACGGTGGCTGGCTGCTCCCGTGACTGGCCTGCCTGCTCGGCTGGAAAGCAGGCGGGCAGATCCAGTTCTTGGCTAAAGAAGACAAAGCCCAGCCCAATAAAGGAGAGAGAAAGGAAGCGGTCCTCCGTCAGCTGAGCTGTGGTGGCTCAAGTCTATTCCCATTCTGCGCTGCTCTCTCTTTGGCTGAGTGATAAAGACAGCAACTGTCTTCCCAGGGTCTCCGAAGCTTGCTGTCCTCCTCTGAGGATGAGCAGGGAGGGGAGGAGATGCATTTGCTCCGCTCCTCAGGTAGGACAGGGGAGCATGCTGGTGCAGGGAGGAAAAAAGTTCAGCCCTTCCGGGCAGACCTTGGATGTTCTGAGCCTTAACCCCACCTACTTCTCCAGTTCTCGTGGGCAAGAACAGATAAAAGAAGAAAAAAGGAAAAAGGGAAGAAGAGGTGCAAGGAAGGAAAAAGAAGAACCAACTATAAAAACATCACCTCCGGAGAACTCTTGACACGGTGAAAGTCATTATGCTGTTCCCGGCACTTTCTGCCCCTTGGGGCAGGCCAAGGCCAAGTGGCTTGGTTGTCTAGGAGACCCTGGTGACCCACTGTCCCAGGTTCCCCCTCTCCTCTGTCCTCTGCTGAACAGATGGTGGTCAGGGTCCCAATGCACACTGCAGCAGCACTGCGAGATGCCGAGTCTGGGGGCTGCTTGAGCTCCCCTGCCCTGGAGTGGGGCCGTCTGCTCCAGGAACCTAAGTGGTGGGCTCTTGTATGCCCTTGATGTCAAGTGTCCCCCGGCTGCTGATTCATTCCTGCTCGTAATCCCCCGGCTGGGCAGCCGTGGCCCGGCCTGCTGCTGGTGGATGTGTGCGTGTCCAGAACCGCAGCAGAATGCTTTGTCTAAAGGCTCCTGGGCTCTCACGCTGCCTGCTGCCGGCTCCACAGTCCTTGCTCGCTCTCATAACGTCTGGCCCTCCCCCCCTCCTCCCCTGCCCACCCTCCTCCCTTCCACACTCAGGAAAATACATCAGGGATCGGACATCGCAGCAGAAGCTGCTGCTTCTGCCACCGAGGGAGAAGGAGACAGCAGCACCAGCATCGGAGCAAAAGGACAGATTTTCCAATATCTGCTGTTGCCTAATACACACGCGTACAAAAGGCAGAGATGGCCAAACTTTACCTCCAGCTCCAGGGGCTGGAAACAGCTTATCAGAGAGAATAGAGAAGGAACAGTTCTGTAGTTTTGGCCGATAGTTTCTAGGACAGCCAGAGAGGGGACAGAGGAGGGACACTGTCCTGAGGGCACAGCCCACGGGTTAAGTGACCCCCGCCCCCACTTCAGGAATGATTGTGCCTCTGCCAGGCAGATAAGCGGCGCAGTATCACAAAAACAGATGACAAAATAAGGACATTACAACTAATAGTCCTCAGGTGAGCGCCCCAAACAACTTGGGAAGAGACTTCTCTCCAGGCCGTCAGAGCCCAGCAGAGAAGTGCCAGGCCCAGGGCAGGCCATTCACTCTCTGGCGGAGGAAGACATGGGAGGAGAGGTACCAAGGACAAGGGGAAACCAGGACCAAACCCCCAGTACAGCTGAGGAGACAAAAACGGTAACATGTACAGAGACACAAACCCAGGGACCACGTGTCACCCTGTAAACGTGCTGGGAGGCACCTGCAGCCCAACAGGCTGTTGGTGGCCCTGGTGAAGAAGGGGCTCTGTGTGCTGGGAGATCAGGCCCCTAGAGGAGCCTGCATTTAACAGCTACTCAACAGCTAAACGGCTGGCTTCAGCAAGAGACAATCAAGCGTTCTCTTCTGCTGGCTAGAAAGAACAGGTCTTTGATGACAGCAGCCAGAGTGGCCCAGGCCAGGGGGAAGGCTCGCCCTCCCTGGACTCCAGACAGTGGGATGAGTTGTAAAACATGCTCGTTGAGGATACGGGTAACCAGCTCCAGAGCTGGCCACTAGGAGGCCCACAGCCCAAAAGAGGAGTGAGATTCAAGTGCCATACTGGGGCACTTCAGGACACAACCCTCTGCAAAACCAGTCACACCAGGCAATCCCATGCTTAGTTAAGGGCTGCTGGCTGGCACGCCTGCTCCTCCTCCCAGGATGGCAACCCCACAGCCCAGGCCTCTTCTCCTAGATCCAGAAGCCCAAGGACAACATGAACTCTGACAATGATCATTCAGAATAAACAAGAAATCTGCTCTGGTCTGAGCGGACGGCTGGTGTTCCCCGAGGTCCTGGGGAGAGCCCCCTCCTGACCCATCAGACAGAAGACAGAGGTCACAGGCAGGCCTGAGCCCACGCTCTCCATCCTTCACAGCCTGGCCGCCATGCGGATACTGCGAGCTGGGACTCTGCAGCACGGGTGGACGCACCCTCTGCTCATGGCCACCTTCCTGTGCCCGCCCTCGACTTTCCTAAGCTGGGGTATGGAGGATGGCTCAACTCAATGCTGCTAAAACTGTGTGTTGGGATCCAGAAACCTAGGGGGGTAGCTGGACCAACTCCTGCCATTCACATGAGTTCATGGGGGGCGAGAATTGGAAAGTGGGGCCCACAGGGCAAGGAAAGGGCTCAGTGTCACCAGCTCCAAGAAGAAGGGCTCTTCCAGAAGAGTGTTTTCCAGAAGGGCTGCCACATCTCCTGCTTTATCAAAGCCAGGAGGTAATGGCCTGATTCTGCCCCAATCTCTCAAGCACATGCAACTGATGTAGGCTCCTCAGATGCAGAGGGGTACAGGGAAGCAGAGAGCAGCCTCACAAAAGCTGACTGCATCAGACCCATACCTGCTGCCCCTAAAGCACATGGCAACAGTGTTCGTCTCAGTCCTGAACATCTATTCCCAACAAACACACGCTCTTGGTAAAAGCCTGCAAACCACAACAGAAGGAAAGCTCCCCGGACTGCGTGTAGGCAAGTGCCTGGAAAGAGAGCCACAAACTCTTAGCCAGAAGAGCCACTTGTGCAGACCCTCAGCATGATCCAAGACTGGCAAAGATGAGCCCAACCCAACCGGACCCTCTCTGCTAGAGCCCAGGGAAACAGGGCTGAAGGGGGGTGTCTCCAGGAACACAGTGGGAAAAAGCGTGGAGGGAGACAAGGTAGGGGGGCAGACGCCCCTCCTCTCCAGGTTTGTCGATATGAGAAAGTAATCACTTCCTGGAGAAAAATGAGCATAACTACTATTTACTGAGTACCTCTTTAGCTCAAGTGTTTGTATATATTACTCACTCTTAACAAATATAAGAGAGAAGTACTATATCCAAATGTTGCAGATGGGAAACTGCGGGCTCGGAGGGAGTAAGCGACTCGTCCTGGACACACAGGTATCTAGAATCAGGATGTGAACCAGGGCTGCGGCTCCAGAGCCCATGCTCTCTCCACAAGCCCCATGGCCTCAGCAGCAACTTTATCCCTGACGTGCATACTTGCCCCCATCCCTCAGACTTCCTGCCAGGGCCAGAGGCCCATGGAGGAACTAGAGGTGTCACTCAGGGCTTACAGGTCAATCCTGGATGGAGCCTCCTAAGTGAACAAGGAAGCCACCCCTTCAGGGCAGAGAGGCACTTCCCCAATAAGGGGAAGAGGCCAGGGTCCCAAGCTGCTTTCAGCCCAGATGCACTGGTGGCAGTTCCGTCTTCAGATGCTTGGGGGAGGGGGTGCAACAGGTGCTCTGGGATGCACCTTTAAGATGTCACCTCACCTGAGCAAGTAACACAACCATAATTCTATTACCAAGAAAAACAGCTCAGGTATGGCCTCCCTAGTTCCTTTGTTTCAAACAAAGGAAATGGAGGCAGGCCTCACCTGTAGGGCTTTGAGATGAAAAGAATACCCCAAGTAACAGTGATCTGAAGTAAAAATGATGAGTGTCTAAGTAAATGGAAAAGTGGAGAAACAGACACAAGGAGGAAACAGCAGAGCCAACCCTTCCAGGCGATGCAGGCTGAACAGTCCAACCCAGCGCTCTGCCGCTGCCATGGATCAGGTGAACGAAAGCCACGTGCCCATGAAGAGGTAGTGCCAGAGCCGCCTGGGAAGCTGGGAGACCAACACGAGGAGCACTCCACATTAAGCCAATCAGAGAAAGCCTACATTTATGAAAACAACGATGAATAAGTGACAATCGTTCACTTTTTATAAAAGGGCTTCCTAATAGACAGCCTAAAATTCAATTTGTATATTTTCCCCTCCACTATGTAAAAGGAGTCATGGCTCCTACAGTAAGAGCTAGATGGGCTGTGTGGACACATGAGATTCCAAATTGTAAGAGAGTGACGTGGTCTGAGGCTGACTTCTCTCACCCCCCAAATGTCTGTCTTCTGCGTCAGAGAAAAACCTGAGCTAGAAGGGACCCAGAGGGTGGTGCTCCATGGGGAAAACGGCTGCTTGGTACCATACCTGAGATCTTCTGCTGTTCCTGAGAAAAGTCGATCCCTTCTCCAATAGAGCTCATGATCTTCTCAATCTGAGATGGAAGAAAAGAGGAACAAAAAGGAAAGGCTGTCAGGCTCGAGTCAAACATCGCCAGCTCACCGTCAGCGCGCACACCAGGGTAGGCCTCCGGGTCTCTTCCAGACGATTCCAAGGTCCAGCACCAACCTGCAAGGTTTCAGAGCTCACGGTGCTCCGATCAAGAAAGGCTCTTCTCTGGCCACAGCCCTGTAGGGTCTAAAGACGAGCTCTGAAGGGAGTGAGCGGGTAACAATCGGAGCTCAGCTGCTAGAAACGCCCAAGAGCCTCCCTTCCAAGGCAATTTATATGTCAGTCCCCCCACCCTCCAGCTCTTTCAGACCCAGCGGAAACTGGGCAGAGGGTGCAAGAGCAGGCCAGTGCTGGCACCCTTCACTGCTCATGCCAGAATCTAAATTCCATGAGGGCAGAGGCTTTGCCAGCTTTGTTCCATGCTATACCCCCAGCGCCTAGAGCAGTGCCTGGCAATTCGTAAGCATTCAACAGATAATTGCTATTGCATGACTGCCAGCTCTGAGGGGTGGAGACATTTTCTAGAGCACCTGAATGGGCACATAACGCTGAATGGAGGATCATTTGATCCCTGGAGGCCGTCAGTCCTGGATGCAGCTCTGCATTCAGGGGAGAAGAGGTGCAGATACTTGTCCTTCCTCTAGACCACAGCAGAGAGAGCTGGTCTCAAAGCATCCAAATGTCTCCAGCATTGCCCCCTGTATGGACCACCTGTCCCAGCCATCTGGCTTTGGTCACCCTGGGCCAGATCTAAGCCCCCTGTTCCCGGAAACCTGGCTAGGGGCAGGCCCAGACAGCGAGGAGGAGCCCCCCCTCAACCCCAATTGGGTTGCAGTGGTAATGAGCTCATTCACTGCTCTTTTTCCAAAGAAAGGAAAAGAGGACCTTTTGTACCAGGGCTTGGATGTTTCTTCCTCTAAGTGAAAGTAAGGAGCCTCAGGTCTGACAGTCAGAAAAATAACAGCTCTCCAGCCAGCCTCCAGCTGGCAGGCAAAGGCAGCACTTTTGACACCCGGCAGAACAACACAGGGTAAGCACCACCTCTCCCCTGGCAGCCGGGAGCACAGGAAGGTCTTTTCCTCTAGCAGTCACCTAACTGCTTGTTAATGCACACTGCGAACTCCATCCCTGAGCTCAGCAAAAGCAAAGGAAACAACACATCTGACCCGTGCAGCAAACGGAGGGTGTGCCTCGACTTATCGGCCGGCATCAGAAGCAGGCAGTGCCTCGGCAGGTCTGCAGTGTCCCTTAAAGAAAAGGCCCCCCTCCCTCCAGCCCTCTCCAGAGCATCCCTTTCTCTGGCCCTGCCCATTTCAGGTGCAACATGGCAACGACCCAGCCAGCCAGGAGGGTACTTCTCCTCCACCCCCGCAACGCCGCAGTGCTGAATCCATAAAATTGGGGGTGGATACTGCCTCCCATAAAGGACTGTGTGGATTAAAAGTATCATGTACATAGGCATCTGGCCAAAGACCTGGCTCATAGTAGATGCTCAATAAAAGGTTAGCTTGTTTCCCACTTCCCCTCTGTTGTCCACAGTGCTCCGACCTAGTAAAACTTATTTTTAAAGTTTTAAAACATATTTTTACTTATATTTATTTTTTGACAATACATCCACACGATTCAAAACTCAAAACAGGCAAAAGGTTATTCAGAGAAAAGTCTCCTTCCTACTCCCGTCTCCCAGCTGCCTATAGTTCTTCTCTCTGGAGGCAACCAGTATAACCAGTTTCTCAAGTATCCCTCAGATCTATTTGCAATTAAGCAAATATATGAATGTATTCCACCACCCCGCATACTGATATGCTGTTCTGCATCTTGGTTTTTCCACTTAATAATGCATCTTGGAGTTCTTGCCACAGTTCATAAAGAACATCTTTTTTTTTTTTTTAATGGATGAGGTATAGTCATCCCGTGTAAGGCTATATGATAATTTATTGAACCAGTCTTCGGACAGGCACTCATTCTAAACAGTGCTACAATGAATACTGTTTCACATACATCTTTGAACCCAGGTGCAAGGATATCTCTAAGATATCCTAGTGATCTCTTGGAGTCCTTCCAGGCACAGAATCTTGAGTTAGCAGCAGGGACCTCACAGGTCATATAATCCCAACTCCCATGCCATGTCCAATTCTGCTAAAGACCTTCCAGAGATGGGGCACTTGCTAACTCTCCCAGTCAGTTCACCCTATTTGCATAAAGCGCCAAGTTATAACGTTTGTCTTTCTACAGATTTAAACATTTTTTCTAACTTCATCTCCTCTTCCACAGGAAAGGCTTAGGGATATATGAAGACAGCTCTTACCTTCCAGATAAACTCTCCCCCACCACCAGGCTGCAAGGCCCAACCTGGCATTAAATGACACATCAGTCATTACATTCAGATTTCAGAAGCCTCAAAGCTGGGCAACGAGCAGGCACTCCACAGGTATCTGTTGGTGTGCCTTCTTTTTCTTTTCTGCATTTACAGGAGAAAAGTAGGGTGCTTAAGGTGAGGAAACGTTTTCTTACATGGAGGGTTGGGTCCTTATCCCTGGAATGGCTCTACCAGCCTTTGGGTGCCTCCTCCAGGCCAAAGTGGGTAAATGTGGGAGAATCACCACTGCAAGCAGCAGGACAGATGGAATCAAGCATGTTTTATCTGCCATTCTTCCCCCTGGGCCTGGCTCATGGTAAAAGAGGCAACTGACAGACAGACAGACAAAGAGCAGTTTACATTTACTTAGAGCCAACAATGAAAAGCTGTTTTCCCAAGGCCACACAGAGTGTCAGGGTGGGAAAAACTGAAATGGAAGGTGACTCCAAGGTGTCTTTTGGAATAAAGTCAAGCCCTACATTATATATTTCATTATCATCATAATCACCTAACACCCAAAGCCCTGGCTGGCCTGTCCAATCAGGATCTCCTGGCTGCTCAACCCATGACATTTTGCCAAAGGACCTTTGGAAGTCAGAGTGAGCAGGGTTGGACACGCTGCTGCTCCTCTGCTGCTGCTGCTTCTCTGCTCCGTTCCCTCCTGCTTGCCCCAGGGGTCACCCTCAGGTGAAAAGCTCAGCTGCCACAGCCCCCTGGGTGCTTCAGCCTGCAGGCCAGCTGGGAACTGCTAGCCGGGGAACTCTCAGAACCAATGTCATCCAAACTAGAAAGTGTGTTTTGTTTTCTGTGAACGGCAGTAGCCAAGTCCAGCTGAGAAGATTCTAGTTTATAGAGGAACTGAGAGCTCTCCAACAGCTTGCGACCCAGGACTCCTTCCAGCCTTGGCGGAAGCACAGGGCTAGGAGGGAAGTGGCGGTGAAGCGGGCCTGTGCGGGCAGAGACTGGCAGGTCCCCACCCAGCCCCTCAGCCAGTCCGTGGACACAGGGAGGAGTGGGACCTCATCACCTCCCCCTGCCACACCCCGGGGGCCCAGAACCAGCGAAGGGGGAATATGGTCATTTCAGTCTAGACACAGAGGAGCGGTCATAGGAGACAGATACCGTTCTGATCTACACACTTCGTGTAGTTTAACCATTTAGGCTTGAGTTAAAAAACAATTTGATTAGGCTGCTTTCCCAGAAACATTCTGCATCTCAGGGGAATGTCAGGGGAAGATGCAGGTGGAATGTAGCAGAAGGGAACAGTTCAACATTCTCTTCTTCTTCTGTTGTTTGGGATCCATGACATTTTTGGAGAGAGATGGGAAATGGCCATGCTTTAATACTGCACTTCAGGACTTCCCTGACGGTCCAGTGGTTGAGACTTTGCCTTCCAATGCAGGGGGTGCGGGCTGGATCCTGGTAGGCGAGCTGGGGTCCTGCATGCCTCGGGGCCAAAAAACCACAGAACAGAAGCAGTATTGTGGCAAATTCAATAAAGACTTTAAAAAATGGTCCACATCAAAAAATCTTTAAAAAAAAAAATACTGTGCTTCACATGAACTCTATAGAGAGCTCAGCTCACATTTGTGTTTAGTAAAGTAAATCCTGAAAGTTATCACCATAATGGACTCATCTATTCAAAAAAATGCTTGGAAATATTCCATTTTCAGCAAGTATTCAGAATTATTCCATTCAGACTTTTTTTTTCCCCCCTACCAGGGCTGTATAAAATGTGTTCCCTGTATGGCTAAAAACAGAACCAAAACCAAACACTAGGAATCCTGCCACTAAGGCCCTCTCCCATCTGCTTGTTAGGAACACAGGATCCCGGATGCCCACAGGCTGGCAACGGGAAGTGACATTCTATATCCAGAGAGGCTCCACTCCGGTCACCATAACCTGGCTGCCAGGAGCAACTCAGATCATACTAGGCTTTTCCGTGGACACTGGGAGTCACAGGGGCAGGGGGGAGAAGACAGCTGCTGCGCGGAGAAATACCTCCCTAGGTTCTGATGGGTCTTCTGTGCCCCAGGAAGTGTGCTGGATAAAGGCGGTCCAAGGAGAACCACAGCCTCGGTGCAACATGGCTCTGAGGCCCGTGGGGAGCCTCCCTCCTAGGAGGTGGCACGAGTGAGAAGCAATGGGCATTTTCAGGGGCTCTCACTGCAAAAACATCAGGGGAACAGGAATCAGTCTGGTCATAAGCTGAGGCCTGAGAGGAGAAAGGGAAAGAGATTGCCTTTCTCCAACCTTCTTTTGCGGCAAATGGGAACCTGAAGGGAGATGTTTCTGGAATTGATTGGCAACTGAATTTGGTGCCTGACGTCAGACACTCTCCCCCACCCCCTTTTGCTGCCTGCGGAGCTATCAGCCCCCGAGGACCCTGCCACCAGATGGAAAACACACCAGTCCCGTTGGGCCTGTACCACCAGGGCTGGAGACACCATCTATCTCTCCTTCTCTACCCCCAACAATTAATACTTTACTGGCCCAGAAACACACTGTGCTTGCACTGTAACTTCCCAATTAGCTGTTTTATGGTGTGTCCCAGAGACACTATAGGACCAATAAAGGTAAGATCCCCGTTTCATACTGTTTCTTTAAGAGGCCACATGGTGACTTGCACAGAGCTGGCACGTGGAGGGGCCGGGTAACAAACAAGTTACCATTTGTTAAATGCCCAGGCCAGGCTAGTCACCTCACTGATACAGTAAGAGGGGAAAGGTAGCCAACACTCTCAACCCCAGTCTGGATTCTCTAACACCCCTTCCCTCCTCATTTTTATCTTTTTCCAACCTCCCTGGGTTGCTGGCACAGTGACCTCACCCCCCACGACTACCAGCTGGCCCTTTCTCTCAACAGTCCCTCAGAGCCTCGACTCACTGCCAAGAAAACGTGTCATCCCATTTTTCAGGTGAGGATGCTGAAGCACTACCCCACAGCTAGACGCCCAGCAGCCCGCTGATGGCACTGCTCTCAGTGGGGGCGCCGAGCCTGCCCTCTGGCGGGGACCAGGGAGGCAGACCCTCTCCCCCCGCCGGGGCCAGACAGCCCGGCTTGGACAGCGCCCCCCATTCCCAGGAGCACAGGTCGAGCCCTCGCCTCCTCGACCTCCCCAGAGGCCCCGAGCCCCTGCCCTCAGGTGACCGACGACACCGGAGGTGGCCCCTTGGCTGTGCAAGGCACCCTGACGCTGCTGACGCTGCCTCCCAGGCCCAGCGAGCACATAAGAATTCATCACCATCTCTGTCTTCTGCGGCTCAGCGGCCGACAGGCACTCCTCAGCCTAGAGTGGGCTTTGATTCCCCACATTTGAAAAAGGGTCACCGACCAGGGTCTGAGTTATTTGTTCCCTCTCCCCACATACTGAATTGCACAAGGCCTGGGGAAAGACAAAGATGGATTGAAGTAAATTATTTGTCCTGATTTTTTAACCTTGTCAACTGCATTTATAGGAGAGGGACGGGGTGGGGGGATGGAAGAAGACAGCAGGGGATGAATACAGATCTGCCAGCAGGCTCAGGGCTGTCCCTTCCGAGGCAGCTCCACTAACAATGAATCACTTCTTTTCCACAGAGCAAGGTTAGTCTCAGTCTCATGGGGTTGGGGGCGACCTTGGATCTTTACCATATTTATTGTTGTATCCCCATTTGAATCCCCTTTATGCTGCCACCTTCCTTCTCAATCCCCCTTTTCCTAAGAGACTGGGAGACCACAGAGCTGTTTTGTTTCAAAAGTCTCTGTCCTTCTGTCTCTGACACAGGCTCAAATGAAAGCCCGAGGTGTGCTGCCCCAGGCTACGCTGGCCGAGATTGGAAGCCCGTGACCTCAGTCTAAGTCTCTAACTCCCCTTCTCCCTCCTCATTTTTATCGTTCCCATACCTCTTGAGTGGCTGATACCGGCCTTGCTCCCCAAAGCATCGCACACCCCACAACTACCTGCTGGCCCTTTCCCTAACCGATGCTCGTGCCCCAGACCTGCCACTTGGCAGAAAGTAGACGAGACCTGCCAAGTGACCTTCTCATTCTAGAACAGCCTACTATACAAGCACTCTTTAACTCAAAGCCCCAAGAAACTGCTGAAAGAAGAAAAATAGTTGGGAGACCTAGATTTCAATTAACTTATTATTGCTGCCACGTAACTCTAGGTTATTCGCCAAGTACTGGCTTTAATAAGTGGGACAAGACTCTAAAAGATTAATGAGGATTATGTATTTGGGTTCTAGTCCAATTTACGCAATCTACTTTCTGTCCAGGAGCAGGCTTATTCGGGTGAGGAGGGTAGGAATGCGGAGGAAGCCACTCAGAAAGGCTGCAGTTCTCTCAAACACTGGGGAACCTGCCTCTTGGTCCTTCTTCAATTTTGCTTTCACCACCAATTTCCAAGTAACCTTCCCTTGTTGGTCCTGTTCTTCCACAGCCTGAACTTCACTACAGTGTGCTGCACTCTTAGTACGGCTATGGATTAAAGGAGCCCAAAGAAAACACCCTAAGCATCCACTCAGAATTGATTTCCTCAGCAGTGTGGCCAGAGAAAGAAAGGGGTCCTATATCCACTGGCTCCTCAGATTCTGCAGGGGAACACTTGCCTTGTAATATCAGGGGACACAAATGTAGAATTTTGAGTACCAAATTATATATACTTAAGATGTTAAAAAAAATTGTATATGCTTGATACAAATACACTACCAGTAACCATCAGATGCGCAGAGACTTCCTGCAGCCTGCCACTCCTAAGTATCTCTGAACTTGTGAAATAGGAAGAAGTTGGACAGATGAAGTTGATAGAGTCCCCCAAATTCATTTTAAAGCACTAGTTAAAATCTTTCAGATAAGCCTTACACAAAAGAACACATACTGCACTGATTCCAGTATGTGCTCTAGTTTATATAAAGGTCTAGAATAGGCAGAACTAATATCCAGGATTGGGAAAATGTCAGAAGAGTAGTTGCTGGGGGGTGGGGAGGGGTAAAGATTGACTGGGAAGGGACTCGAGGGAACTTCCTGTGGTGATAGTAATATTCCTGTATCTTGACAGGAATTTGGGTCACACAAACGTATGCACTTATCAAAACTCAGGGAATGGTAGACTCAAGATTTATGCATTTTATTTGTATAAATCCCCACCCCCAAAACTATAAACAAATACCAAACTCTAAGTAATGATATACATGTTAAAATGTTTAGCGATGAAATGTACTGATGTTTGCAAGTTATTTTGAAATGCATCAAAATATAAAATGGATTTTATTTTATATTTTGATGGGATGGACGGATATGAGATAAAGTACAGCAAAATCGAAATGTAGAATCTAGGCTCTAGGTAGTGAATATATAGGCATTCGCTCACTATTCAAAAGTCTCTTTCAAGTTTTCTGTACATTAGAAGTTTTTCAGAATAAAATACTGGGACAAAAATCTCTTTCAGGATCAAATCCTTTAGAGAATAATAAATGGTAAGATCAATACTGGTTTGAGCTTCATCATTTGTAATGAACTCTGCTCAACATGCTAATAAGCAGAGACATGCCCAATAGGCAAAGGAAACAAAGAGAAAGGAATGTGGGAAAGCTGACTTCACCATTATTCTGAGTCACTAAGCTTTCAGGGTTAAGGGCTCTCAGCCCCGCTACTCTGTGGTGTGGCCTTCTCTATTCTGGAACCCAGGCTAACCCCAGTCTTGACAGTCTGAAAACTCAATTATCGAAGTGTTCCCAGGGATGAACAGGCCCTGGGAAACTGGTTCATATAATCAGACTCAAAGGACGCTGATCCCTCTGTGAGTTGCTTTAGCATGACAAGGAGCACATTAGGACACTGGGCTAGCAGGATGCATTTGTATCCTCTACAGCTCGGTCCCCAACCTTTTTGGCACCAGGGACTGGTTTTGTGGAAAACAATGTTTCCGCAGACTGGGGGTGGGGAGGGGTGGGGGGGGGTCAGGCAGTAATGGGAGCGATGGGGGAGAAGCAGAGGAAGCTTCACTCACTCACCACCGCTTACCTCCTGCTGTGCGGCCCGGTTCCTAACAGGCCATGGGCCAGGGGTTGGGGACCCCTGCTCTATAGCCTGAAATCAATAAAATGGGATCAAATCCACCCTCAGAATACTGCAAGGGAAAGGTGTGTGGACCATGCCAAGAGCTTATTCAATTATCCCTTGGGACTTCCCTGGTGGTCCAGCGGTTAGGAATCCATCTTGCAATGCAGGGGACTCCGGTTCAACCCCTGGTCGGGGAACTAAAATCTCACATGCCGCAGGGCAACTAAGCCCGCGTGCCTCAACGAGAGAACCCGCGTGCTGCAGCTACAGAGCCCACACGCCCTGGAGCCCATGCGCCGCGACTAGAGAGAAGCCCACTAGAGAGAAGCCTGTGTGCCGCCACGAAAGACCCTGCATGCCACAACGAAGATCGCGTGTGCTGCAACTACGACCCGACGCAGCCAAATAAAAAAAATTATCCCTTTCCTACTTCAGGAGGTCATCTTTCCTGAAAATCAAGTACAGGTGCTCACAGCAAGGTACCCTTCTCCTTGGAAAGTACTTGGGATCAACACTGTTAAGACTCCAGCCTTCCAGGGTGGACAGGTTCCAGGGCGAAATTCTCTCAGTCAGGTGCCGTGCACTGAGTACCCCCTGAGTGCCCTCCCGGCGATTCAGTTCATCCTCACAACCAGCTGGGGGGCAGGGGGGACTTCCCTGGTGGCGCAGTGGTTAAGAATCTGCGTGCCAATGCAGGGCACGCAGGTTTGAGCCCTGGTCAGGGAAGACCCCACATACTGTGGAGCAACTAAGCCCATGAGCCACAACTACTGAGCTTGTACTCTAGAGCCCACGAGCCACAACTACTGAGCCCATGTGCCGCAACTACTGAAGCTCGCATGCCTAGAGCCCATGCTCCACAACAAGAGAAGCCACCGCAATGAGAAGCCAGCACACCGCAACAAAGAGTAGCTCCTTGCTCGTGGCAACTAGAGAAAGCCCGCACACAGCAATGAAGACCCGATGCAGCCAAAGATAAATTAAAAAAAAAAGTTCCTCCCACTTTAAAGAAGAGGAAACCAAATATCAGAAAAGTTAAATAACTTTTAACTTCAATAACATGATCACAGGAGTAGAACTATGTGGCCAGTGCCTGATTAATTATCTTCCTAATTCAGCTTATTTAGGGCCTAGCTTCTACTCTAGTAAAGCCCAGAGTAGAATTTCAAATACGTGGGACTGAGGACATTGGAAAGGCAGTGTACACTGATGGAAAGAATGAGAACTTTGAAATAAGAAACCTGAGTTCAAAATCCACTTTAAAAAAAGTCCACTTAATTAGCTGTGGAACCTTGGATAAGTCATTTAACATCTCTTTCAATTTCCCTTTCTATAAAATGTGAAAAAATTCCTTACTCATGCAATCATTGCTACAGGCAAATTACTTGACCTGTCTTCTTAAAGCCTCAGTTTCTTCAAAGGCAAAATGAAGACCTCAACACGAGGTTCCTATAATGATGTGAGACAGCACATAAAGAGTCTTAGTGAAGTGTTTGGTTCCCAAACAGAGCTCTAATGAGGAATTAATTTATTATGACATGAGTTTGAGCAAGCTCTGCACCACCTAAAAGACATGGGCTTCGCTGGATGACATCATCCTAGAAGGAAAGATAAGGTTCTTGCTCCCATAAGCACAGATGGAGAGATCTGCTCCTTATCCAACAGCAGTGTCTGTCTGTCCCTGCTCCTGGGAGATCTGAGGCCCTGCCACATCCCCGGGCCCCAGCAGGAGGTACGAAAGTGCCTTCTTAAATTAAGTCCTTAGAAAACAGGGTTGAGCCTAAAAGTCATTTCGTTTTCACTCTGTAACCCACTTGAGCAGATGCAAGCCTTCCTTACACCAAGAAACACCTGCAGCCCTTGTAAAACCACAGAGGCCAGGAGAAGGAGTCTGCACGGTCCCCCTCCATTGCTCATTTTAGCTTACAGAGCTTAGAAGGGGTTTGCCCTCATGATTCACATTCATCTGGTTCCAAAAGAAACAGAATTCTACCCAAAAAACAAGTTAATCAAAACCCAGATTCCTTTTTTTTTTTTTTTTAAAAGGACAGACCAGAGGGAAACGGCTTCCTTCTGGCAGAAAATGTTTGGAACTTGCTGCGTGAACAATAGCTCACTTCCTGGATGCTCAGCTGGAGGCTGCTTCTCCATTCAGGGCAAAAGTTTCATGTGAGGGAGGTGACGCCTTTCTACAAGGCGGCTCCTCAGCAGGAGCACACAGAACCCCGGACAATACCAAACAGAGGAGAGGGAGGAGAGGGGAGGGCTAGAAGTCTGGTGTGGGCACCATTCCCTCACCTTAGAGAAAGCTGGGGAAACAGGCGGAGGCTGTGGAATCCGCACGGTCATCTCTGACAGGGCGAACACCAACCCTGCAAGCTGTTAACAACTCAACTGACGGACCCTCAGTAACTAGCCCAACGCCAACCATGTTCACAGCGGGCAGGAGTCTCCCAGGCACACCTGTGGGTCTTCCGCTTCCTCCCGCTGAGGGTTCTGCTCATCAAGAACCAGTTGGGATCACTTCCAAAACTGTTTAAGATGGTTGTATTTGTTGATGGAAACAGAAAATTAAACATTACATAAGCGATGAAATAAGTGCAAAAAGCTGTTTCTGTGGCAACCTGGTAGATGCTTCGAAGAGACTCAATAACAGGATCATTTTTTAAAAATGTGCCCTTGAATTGTGTTGTTGGAGAAATAAACCATAAAAATTTCTAAAAGGATTCTGTGCTCAGACTGCTTCACAAGTGGCCAAATTCTAGCTTTGCTTTTAAGAAACTCAATCTAGAAGTTTAAATCAATCATATATTATAGATGTGGTTCATGTAATAAACAGGACAGAGAACTCCAAATTAGCAGGTCCACATGGAAAGAAAAAGCCCCAGCTCCACAAAAGACTAGCCTGCTCACCTATGCGTTTGGAGTTAAAGTAAAACGTTTGTATCCTTTTTAAAAATGACTTCCTCCTTTAAAAGAGTTTTGTGATTAACCAAACAACCCTAGTCCTGACTGGCCATGTCAAAAGCCTCCTGGGGGAGCTGGCAGCAGTGTCTGATAAGCTCTCGCCTCTGTTATCAATACCCCAAGCTGTGCATGTAGGAATTCTCAAACCACTTTCATTATCTAATAAGTTTAAACTCCCACAGACACAGAACCCTTCTCTGGCTGCTTTCTCCTAAAGAGCCTCTCTGCTGAGGGCTGGAAAACCATCCCAGGTGACTCGAAGCATACTTCCAGCCCTTCCTTCTTCCTCATCGTGGCTCCTGTTTGAACAGTGCCTTATACTTTCACTGATCATCACGGCCATGGCCCAGGGCCAAGTAGCCCAGGCTGTGTGATCGCTCCTGGTTACAGAGCCAAGTCATGGGCTCTTACCTGCTATCACCTCAGAGGCCACCTCTCACTAGTCAAACTTCCAGCTTCCACTCATTGCATCTGGCAGGTAGTGAACAGGAACCGCCGTCAGCCCACCCAGATCTCCAGCTGGGAGCACAGAGACAAAGGGGCATTTCATCTAAGACCTCCTCCTGGTCCCCTTACCTTCCCTGGCAGACCATGGGGCAGGGAGGCAAAGCAACTAGAGTCCTCCAAGTCTCAGAGATGTGTTCTAAAGCTCAAGAGCATCCAAGGTCATCCTAAACAAAAAACCTGAGCTAGGAACTAGTCTGTGCCCTGCCCTAACCCCAATCCCAAAAGGCAGTGCAAAAAATCACGGAAATGGCATCCTTATATCCCCCAAATATAATCATGGAAGATAAGACACATGGAAATATGCCACAGGAGTGGTAGGTACATGGAGGATAATTATTTTCCGGGTGGAAAGCAGAGCTCAGGGGTACAGACAACAGCGAACTTGAGATGCCTGACCCTGGCTGCAGGCTGATGTGGGGCCTACTGCTCAGCCCACCATTCCCACCAACCCACGTCCCTACTGCTCCTGAGATCCCACGCCTGGGCCTGGCAGGCCTCTGCCTCCTCTGCAGCCCCCAAATCTTCACCCTATAATTCCTTCCAGGTCCAGCTCTAGTCACCTGTGCTCTTCCACGCCATGTGGTCTAATATAAAAAAGTATTCCAAGTCAGAACAAGAAGAAGGCTTTACCCTTGGTTTGTAACTTTGGTGAAATACATTAACCTACCTGAACCTTGTCTGTAAACGGGGATGAGAACACCTGCTTCGAGGTACAGGATGGGGATTAGACGCGATAACACAGGGAGAGTGGCTGGCACACAGCAAGTGTTCGATAAACTCTGGTGCCCTGCCAGCACCCTTTTTGGACTGACTGCATCTGAGGTTTCTGCTTTAGGATCCTTACAGCAGAGGCAGCCTGGCTGTCCCGTACTAACACAAACATGCCCATGTAAATATGGTCCGAGGACTGCGCCCAGTCCTTTGACATAAGTGTACCATGCCTCTTCCGCTTCTTTTGTGTTTCCCACTGGTGCTCCTAGCAGGTACTGAGCACTGGGCGGGCTTAGTCAATACCCAGTGGAAAACACACAAAGAGCTTTTAAAGTGGTTATATCTTAACCGATTTTTAGGGAGGAATTTGTTTAGGACATAAATCTTTCTTCCATCTGAGATTTTTCCCAAAGAGGAAATGAGAGGAGGAAAGTGGTGGCTTTCCCAGCAGCTATGTGGCATCTTTCCTCCTAAAATTCCTCCAATGGCATCCTCACTGCGTCACTAAGTTCCTGCCAACATCCTCTTGCGTATCAGCCCTGTGATGACCTCAACCACAAGGAACTGTGTTCTTTCCTCTTAAAAAAATGAAATATTTCCTAAATTACAAAGAGTATATTTTATAATATTGTAATTTCAACAATAATAAATGACCCATCCACATGCTCACCACTTGGTTCAGGAAATAGAACACGACCAATTCAACACAGCCTTTCCTGGATCAAGGCCCCCCCTTCCCTGCCCCTCTGAGGCCACCAGCCTCCTGCATTAAATGCTGTCATCCTCTTGCTTTTCTTTAGAATTTGCCACCCACGTCAGTGCTCCTAAGCAACATGGGCTCCTGTCCCTCTTTCCTGGCCAAGTGGACAGGGGCACAACTCGATGGCCCTGAAGAAACACAACAGGCTCTGAGCCCAGAGCTCAGGGACAGGGCTCCCTTTGGCTGGTGAGGAAATGGGAGGCCACGGAACAGCCCCAGCATTTGAAGACACAGTACTTGGTAGAGGGAGAGCAACAAACCCTCGCTTCTCATCAGGCTGGCAGGGCGAGGTCACATGCCTTCTGGGACTCCTGAGAAAACCCATTCCCTACATGGGCAGTGGTATGAAAAGGCTATGGGCTAACCACACCAGACAACCAGAAAGAACACAGCCTTTCCCAAACAGTCTCAGTGGGGACTGCCCGCTCTGGGAATGCCCTGGGGACCTGCACTCTTGGGCCTGTTGGCAAGGGAGTCTGGCAAGCTGCAATGACAGAGTACATGCACTTTCTCAGGAAGAACATGAAAGGCTGCACACGGGAGAGGAAAGGCAGAAAAGACGGCCACACTGCCCCTCTCCACACTGTGAGATCCTGGCCCTGGGAGACCCCTGGGCCACCTACCCTGCCAAGACCATCTCTCGCCTTGGCCTGCACCAAGATTCCAGAGCGACCACAACCCACCAGTCCCAACTGTTCTGCAAGCATTTACCACAGCCAAGACCGTTCCCCAGGGGCTGTGGGTGTGCCTAGGAGGGAGGGCCCTTCGGAAAAGGAGTGGGAGCTACATACAGCGTCAAGACAACATCGAGAGGGAAAGGTCGGTCAGAGGAGCCAAAGAAAGACTGAGTTTACTCATGTTTGCGTGAGACCCAGGACAACCATTACTTTTAATATTTCTCATAACTTCATAACATCTCTACTGTTGGCTATTTGTTTCCCGTTTTTGTCTTGTTTGATAGGCAGTAACAATTGAAAAGGGGGCTGCGTGCTTACTTCAGAGGCAGCAAAGCTGGGGCAATACTTCCACTTTGTCCCTTCCTCGCAGAGTTCTGGGATAAGAGGAAAGAAGGGGGAGACAGAGTGGGGAAGGCAGGCTGGGGAGGTGTGCCGGGCCCGGGGGTCTACAGAGAGAAGAAAGGGTGGAGAGGAGGCTTGCTGATGCCCCCGAGAGTCCCAGGCCAAAGGTCAGGGGTCCCAGGTTGGGCTTCTCACCTCCACTGTTAACTGAGGTACAGGAACCTTGTCTTCTAAGATTCTACCTCTTACACAATCAAATACTTGAGCGACAGATGAACTCAGAGAGAGAGTACAAGTTCAGACTGAAGGAGTGTAGTACTCACGGCAACCGTGATCAACAAGAGATTTGTTTTTCTCAAGTATCTTTGAGCTCAGGCTGTGTGTGTGTGTGTGTGTGTGTGTGTGTGTGTGTGTGTGTGTTTGCACACACATGCATCAGAATCTCAAATATGCTCCTACACTGTTGAAAATAAACAGGATGGCTCTAGTCAAAACTGTTAAGTATGAAACCTCTACCCTCCTTTTTTTCTTTTTATACTTTGCTCCCAGAAGTGAGAATAAGCCCTTGGGCCCTCATCGCTGTGTCGATGGCAATGGAGGACAGGAAGGTGGGGGCCACGTGAGGTAGGAAGCCGCAGACTCATCCAGCAGGGACCTTAGAGATGATCCAGCTGAGTCTCTGTTTTGCAGATAAGGAAACTGAGGCTCAGAGACGTTCAATAACTTAACCAAGGCAACGAGAGGGGCGATACAAGGCTGACCCTTGCTTCTTGCCTCTCTGCTGAGTCGCCCCACTGATCTTGCAGCTGGGGAAGTGGCAGAATACGGAGCAGCCCTTAGGGAAGCCTCCAGAGGGCTGAACCCTGAAGGAAAAAGACCTGAGGTAAAAATGAGCTTCTCTGCATTCCGGGGCTCTTATCTCTTTTCGGAAAATGGCTTCTGTGCAGAACACTGTGCTGGTTCCACTTCAAGAGAGGACATGGGTCAGAGGTCCCTGAACTTAGCAAATGTGTGGGCCATTTCCCCCGCTAACTGGGATGATGGGAATGTTATAAGGTTGCCTTTTCATCATAACACATAAGGACTTTAAAAATCAACACAATGGAAGCATGAGGAAGATCTTTGTGATGAAAGAACAATGCTGCATCTTGACTGTGACGATGGTTACATGAACCTACACATAATAAAACTGCATAGAATCACAATCCCCCCCTCACCCCTGCCAAATGGTGAAATGAGAACAGGGTCTGTGGATTGTACTAACGTCAATTTCCTGACTCTGATATTATGTGAGAGTTATGTAATGCATTATACCGTTGGCAGAAACTGGGTGATGGGTACCAAATAAAGGCCCTCTCTGTACCATTTTCTGAACTCCCTATGAATCTATAATTATTTCAAAACAAAGAATATGAAGAAAGAAAATTTTTAAGTTAACATGAAAACTATCCCTTGTTTTATAAAAGGACAACTGAAATACAACAAAAGGATGGACATATTTAGAATAAAGGCAGTTGGCAACCAAATACCATCAGCACCGCCGTGACACTCCTCATTGTCCCTAATTTTCTCCTTTTATCGTGATTCAGTCAAAATTGTGTTGGGGACTATCTTAGTAAGAATGCAAAATTCCGGTCCTCCATCCTAGCCTGGCAAGCAAACTCACTGTGCCAACAGACCCACCTGAAAGGAGGCCTGGCATACAGCCCCCTTTCTTCCCAGCCCGGTTGGCTTCGGACAGTTCTCTGCAGCCCAGAGAGACTAGAACACAAGAGTGGGACAGGATGGGAGTGCTGTTTGAGGCCAAGGGGAAAGGGCACATAGGGTCTGCTGGCAAGAAATTGAAGTTTCTCTTCTTCTCCTCTTACCAGTGCCCAGAACCCTCTGCTTTTCCTGTTCTCCTCCACCAGAGCAAAGAGACTCAATGTCAGCCATTTACAATCCCAGGTTTTTTTGATTTACTGCCCCCTGCCCTCTTTCTGGCTCAGACTCTGAGATCCAGGGTCTATTCTCACAGCATCCTCTCCTTTCCTGCTGCCACCACCCCTGGCAGCTGCTTTCAGAGCCCTGAGGACTTGCCTAGCACATCCCCTCGAGCACCCGGACCCCAGGAGCACTTATCTGTCCTGATAAGTGCCAAGAGGGATGGGGTGGGGGTGGGGGTGGGGAGCCACCAAGAAAGCCAGGAAAGTCTCAGCCCTGGGGACACTGACAGGGTGGTGTCAGCATTCATCATTTCTGAGCCCAACAAGCCCACAGTTTCCAAGTGCAAACACCTGCAGCTCTCCGAGGGTTCTTTCGGGCCCCCAGAGCCCTTAGGCCTGGATCCCAGGTGGACTGGAGGGGTGGGGAGTCAATGTCCTGCCCCACCTTCCCACTAAGGGAGCAGCTCTCACTCAGACTGACTGGCTCCCTTCACCCCAGGTCCCTGGCAGGTTTGAGCCCAGGTCCAGAGTGGCGACCCCTCGTTAAGAAACCCTTTACTGGTTCCCTTTCTTTCTCACTCCCTCACTCCCCAAGGAGTGCTTCCTGGGATCCCCTCCCAGATAAACTATTTGCATCTAGATACTGCTTTGGGGGGAACTCAACCTAAGATAGATGGTCACACGGAATCCTAACAGTGGGGAAATTGGGGCCAAATTTCCACCATGAATGAACGTATCTCTGGGGGAGTCTGAAAGATGTATATCACCCTAAGGAGGGAAACTGCCAACCGCGTGGCCACTATCAGATACTAGAAAGCTAATAAGGGGGTGAAAAAAAACGATTAAAAACTTGATTTGCCTGAGTAATACTCATTATAGCCATTTATATGAACTGCTTTTCATTTGCCTAATTACCACTACCACAATAATTACCACAGATATATTAAATGTGTCAGATAAAACTTGTATTAAATTTTATTTGGTTTCCAGTGTTACGCAGCCCTACACTTAGCTCTTGTATGTTCATAACTGCGTGCTCCGTTGCATCGTCTGTTCACAACTGGAGAAAACACGCCTGAGGCTTACCTCCTAAAGCAGAGGCTGTCAAACTTCAGCGTGCATGGAATCACCCAGAGAGCAGAGTCTCTAACAACCTTGGTTGCTGGGCTCCCCGCAGAGCGTCTAATTCAGTAGGCCTGGGGAGGAGCCGAGAATTTGAATTCTAGCAATTTCCCAGGTGAAGCTGCCGAGGCTGCTCTGTCATCAAGCTTTGAGACCCACTGCTTTAAAGTGCCATAATGAAGGAGAGCACAAAGGTCAAACTACAAGGTCAAACTTTCCAGTTTGCAACATGAGAGGCTGACAGTCTCTTTCAAGAAAACAGATGGAATCTTCTAACCGTCTAGATCAGTCACTCAAGCCAAGTCAGATTTGGTATGCTGGTACCTTTACCAAAACGGGTAAAATTAACTCTGTTACTCAAACAAGTCCCAGGAGATCTGGGTTTGCTCCTTTGTTCAACCAGTGGGAGTGCCCCCTGTGTACCAAAGATGTTGCTAAGCAACAGAGGTTTGGGCACTGTCAAAGGTCTCATGAGACTCTGGGTAGGTCACATCCTCTATGGGCCTCAGTTTACTCACCTCTAAAGGAGATAACTCATAATTAGGGAAACTTCCAGATCTGCCATTTTACAATGAATCAAAGCAGTATTGTGGTTCAAAGCAAAAATATTCTGCCCGGCTGTGTGGGCAGCATGATGAGAAATATGGGTAAGGATCCTAGCTGTTCCAACAGGCCGACTGTGACAGGGCAGGTGAAGCCCTGGTCAGTCCAATTTGAGTCAACGAATGACCCCAATTAAAGGTGTTGCCAAGGTAGGTCAGTACTATGTCCAATTCCAACCAAAGAATGTAAAAGCACCCAGCGTGAAATCCATGTTCATAATTGGTGCTCCCCTGATATATTATGACATTTAATCACTCCAACTGCTGAAGGGAAAACCAGAGCCACTCACTAGAATTAAGGATGCTATGATGACCTCCTCAACTGGGGTTTTAAATGAGCCTTGTGCTAACAGCTTTCCTGCTTTGAATGCAAAGCAGGATGCCAGTGTAGAGAGGCGGGGCAGCCACCTGTGAAGGGCGGCCACTGATGCCACCGCTCTCTTTTTTTTTTTTTTTTTGCGGTACGAGGGCCTCTCACTGTTGTGGCGTCTCCCGTTGTGGAGCACAGGCTCCGGACGCGCAGGCTCAGCGGCCATGGCTCACAGGCCCAGCTGCTCCGCGGCATGTGGGATCCTCCCAGACCGGGGCACGAACCTGTGTCCCCTGCATCAGCAGGCGGACTCTCAATCACTGCGCCACCAGGAAAGCGCCCACCGCTCTATTTCTGAGAGGCCTGGCTTCTGAACGAATCTCCTGATGTGTCCCAGGCAAAGCACTGACTTACCAGATTCCACGGGGAGTCTGCAGGAAACATTCTTGTTTTATTCTACTTTACGGATAGAGAAACTGATACCCAGAGATGACCACAATTTGTTCAAAATCACCAACAAATCAACTGTGGAACTGAGGAGAGGAGTGAGGCCAACCCAGGTTGGCAACATCCAATCAGCACGCGGCTAAGTGTGAGGGCGAAAAGAACTCAGTTAAAACAAACATCTGCCCTAAGACCCACATGACAACGTGGCATTAAGGTTAAACAGGCAGAAACGGAGTCCAGCAATGGCAGTATCTAGGAGGGGCACCACGGGGCAGGGGCACACTTATCCCCGCCAAGCCAACCCAGAGAAAAATACAATTCTTTTATATATAAACAATGAACATTTTCTTAGTCTCACATAAGGTAAAAACAAAAGCATATGCAGGAAACTATTTTTGTTGAACACACAAAACAAGCAATAACACTGAAGCACATCATTAAGACAAGCCCCTAGCCCCTACTTTCAATTAGACTGCTGCCCCGAAACCCTCCTTATACAGAATTCAGGAGCCACAGACTCCCTTCACAGAAGCTCCCAGAGACAAGCAACAATGTCTTTTATCTGTGCCCCCGGCACTCAGCCCCTAGCACAGTGCCTGACACAGAGCTGGCACCTAACAAATACCTGCTGATAAAGTGGATGGTCTCAGCCTACCTGGACAGGCACTGACAGTGTGGCCAAGAAGAGGGCTCCAGGGAGGCCAGCCAGTGCCTTTGCACCTGTTACTCATGGCGAGACGGTTCCTAAGCCAATGTGTGCCACCTACTCACAGGATAATGAGTCCCATAGGCTTAGGATCACCCGTGTAAAGTGAGCTGTCTCCTCGATCTGTCCTAATATACAACCTTTAAGTGTCTGCATCTGCATTTCATCTCATTGTGTCGGGATTTAGGAACAAGGCTGTGCTTTGCCTATTTAGTCCTGCTGTGATTTCACAGGTGTCAATCATACTCTCAGCCCAGGCTTCCTTTCTTCAGACATGGAGCCCTTACCTGTGGAGAGCTAACTGCCTCTAACCAAGCTCGCCTCGGATTTATGATGCTGCATTTCCTTTCGTAGCTCAAAACTGAGAAAATATAGACACAATTACCATGTTACATAAAATTGAGCACATAATGCAATGATATTGGCCTGAGTAATGCTAAGCATACAAAGGCTTGGAAATGTATTTTAATTAATACAAGTAGGAAGCATTTGTCTAAACAATCAAGTAAAGGGCACAGCCACAAACGTGGTAGGGGTACACCATGCTCCCCAAATGTAGCATTTTCCACAAGCCGGGCTGAGACCAGTAAATGCTGCTTTGTGGAATGACTGTGGGTGTTCCCACCAGTGATGACTTCAAATAAAGCACTCAACAGAGCTCTCTCCCAGGAACGGGGCCTGACAGGCTGCAACATCCAACCTGCTCAGGTCCATCTGGGCAGGCGAACCCCTTCCAGAACACCGAGAGACGTTACTGCATCTGTACATGAGGACCAGTAGAAGATTTCTTCCCTGAGATCAGCCTCTGTTCCCATCCTCAAGGGTCCGGGAGATCTGACATTGAAATCTCTGTCAGCAGTGAAACAAATGCATCCATCACTAAGCTCTGGCCTTGTATACTGGCAGTTCTCAAATGTTTGCCTGGGATGAAAAAAGGCCGAATCTAATTGAACCTTCAGGAGGAATTTAGCACAGAGAAACAGCATTATCTGAGCTGGAGCACGGCCAGACCTCTGGGTTAATAACCCAACAGGGAAAACTCATCAAGGACCTTCATTCTGGATCAGCAGCAATACTTCTGATTTTTAAAAAACGGGCTTTGGAAAATTTCCTTTTTCGACAAATCAATTCCACCAGCACCATATATGTCAGAGATGCTAACTCTTCGCTCTATCAAATAAGTGCCTGTGAAGCCTGTAAATGGCTTTAAACACACGGACCCAGCTGAGGAGGATTGGTTAAGTTCTGCATTTACTTTACTGCAGCAAGTCCTTCTGGAGACCTACAGGGACGGATGAAACTACCTGGGCAGGAGCTGATATTTTAACTGAAATATACCGTGTTTGGTTCTTTTCTCCTTTCAATCTAATTTAAAAGATTAGGGGCCAAGAACTGGCCAATGCTATTTCTGGCCTTGGCTTAAATATATGATACTTGAAAGCAGAAAGAGTTGTAACACCCACTGTGACATTTGCAAGGAGGGCTTTTATTTTCAACATTCTTTATAACTGTTAACTATTTTATGTATGGGGGAAGGGGCAAGCAGGAAACAGAGTTACCTTAAAACTTATACTGGCATTTAAATGTGAAATTCAACACTCCCTATTCAAATTAGAATGTTTTCACAAAACATTTTTTGGCTTAAAAAAAATTGGGGTGGGGAGGGCTAATCTATCAAATTGAGTGAGAAATCCATAAAACATTGGCAGTAAACCCCTTCTGAAATCCATAAATTTCTATGTGCCCATCTGTGAAGCAAATTATTCTGCATATTCTCCAGAATCCATCATTTGTGGTATAAAAGGGCTACTACTTATTACTAGAGAATGAAAAAGTAAATAAAATTCAAGATTTAAGGGTGAGTTGGAGAAGGACTTAATTATTCTATCTCCCTCCTGAAGAAAAAGAAAGCTATCTATGCCCAAGCCTGGCAAGGTCCTCAGCCATCCAAACCTCAGCCTTTTGGACTGACCACAACGTTTTAAGGACAGAGGACCTCCGACATCCTTCCGAGGTCCTTAATCACTGACACATTTCTAAGTGTCTCTTTTGGGCTGGGAAGCCTATGGGCTTGTAAAAATGAACTGTGATTACTATCCTTGAAACGTCTCTAATCTGGTTAGGGAGACAGGCCATGCACAAAAAGACAAGATCAGCAATGCCTGATGTGCCAAATTAGTGTCTGAGGAGAGACTGCCAAATGAAAAGCCTCTGCAATCTCAGGCTGCAGGCCGACAGAGACTTGCCCTCCTCCTCTCCCTGACTGGGCCCTGGTCCTCACGACTCTAGTCAGGCTAATGCCCTTGATCTAAACTGAGGTCCCCCGCCCCCGCCCCTCCCACCTCTCACAGCACTTTCTTTTTCTTCAAGAGCGCTGATCTTTGTTTGCGACAATGTATTTTTTTTGTTTGTACTTGTTTAACATGTCTTTCCCTTTTGACCGGAAGTCCCTCGACAATGTATTTTTTTTGTTTGTACTTGTTTCACATGTCTTTCCCTTTTGACCGGAAGTCCCTCAAAAGCTGGGTAAGTGTCTATTCTGTTTACTATTTCTCTTCTGTATGCCCAGCACCTACAACAATGAGCACACAGTAAGCTCTCAATAACTGTGTTGAATGAATGAATGAACAAGACTTTAAAGAAGGGTGGGGGCTTCCCTGGTGGCGCAGTAGTTGAGAGTCCGCCTGCCGATGCAGGGGACACGTGTTCGCGCCCCGGTCCGGGAAGATCCCACATGCCGCCGAGCGGCTGCGCCCGTGAGCCATGGCCGCTGAGCCTGCGCGTCGGGAGCCTGTGCTCCGCAACGGGAGAGGCCACAACAGTGAGAGGCCCCCGTACCGCAAAAAAATAAAATAAAATAAAATAAAGAAGGGCGGCATTTCAACAAGAAGAAATGGAGAAAGCCATTCCAACAGGGACAAAGGTATAAACCAAAGTGTAGAGGAAAAGAGTAGGTAAAGGAATTGACAGGAACCAGATAAATAAGAGTACAAGAGAGAAAGCCACGTATAGAAGCTGGAATTGGGTCATTCTCTGGAGAACCATGAATCCACCAGGCCAGGGAATTTGGACTTTGTACTGTAGCAATAGGGCACCGGGGAAGGTTTCCAGTCAGGGGAGATAACCCAAAATATTTAGGAACATGACAAGGCAGCCACATGTATGACGGACTAGAGGTGAAGCCCAGTGGCAAGCAGAATACTGAGGAGGGGGCTATCGAGGTGACACCAGGAAGGCAGGTGGGAATGGAGAGGAAGGGGAGAGATTCTGGGAGGAAACCTTGGTGACTGACACAGGATGGGGAGAAGAGGGAGAGTTCAGAGTGAAGCGCATGAGGGCTTGAGACATCCTTTACAGGGCCAGGTGTGGGGATCACTTATACCACACAGGCTTTCCCACTTCTCATCTTTCTATTGATTTCAAAAGGAAAATTGGTATTTTAAAAAAAAGCATCTTTACCTACAAATTAAGACCATAGTGGGTTCTACAGCTGCTAAACACTACCTGAGAAGCCCTCAGGGACCAGGCAAGACGATCACGCTGTCAGGTGGTGAGCAGGTACTCTTCCGTGATGGGGTAAAGAGACCTATGCTGAATTTGCCAAAAAGCACAACGGGGGAGAGGCTGAGCTCTGTCTCCCAGGCAGGAAGCACAGGAAGAAGCTTCACAAGGCAACAAGCAGCCCCCAGTCACTACACAGAGCAGCTTTCTGTATGACCCCCTCAGGGGGAAGTGGGGGCTCTGAAAGGATCACACACACTGTCCCTTGACTTGGGTTCACGGACAAATTGGTCTCTGTAATTTTTCAGGAGAGTAGGAGGCACGTCAAACTCCTTGGTGAAGCATTACTGGGTGGCATGTGACAAGAAAACCTCATCAGAATATACATTGCAATCTGTGATGATGTCATATGACTCCAGAAGGACCTGAGGACCTAATGCAGCCAGAGAACAGAAGCAGTGTGAGAACAAGCCATCTGAGCAGAGGGGGAAGGAGCTGGGTTAGCTGGCAAAGAAATGAGAAGGTTTGAGGGTGGGAGGATATAACTGCAGCCTTAAATATCTGAACAACTGTTAAGCGGGACAGTGTGCATGGTCCAAAAGGTAGAACCAGAACTGATGGGGTGGAAGTCACAGATTTTAGCTGGAAACAAGAAAGGAGTGTCCACAATTTCATACAAGTAATGGCGGACGGCAGAGGGGGTCACTTGGGGCTTCCAAGCAAAAGCCTGATGATCACTTCAGGGAACACAGAAGTGACTTTGTTCAGAAGGCAGTTGGACTACCTGGTAACTCAGACTCCTTCTGATTTCTTGATTTGAGAATTTGCTAGAAATCGCCCTATCACTCTGCGAGCCACAAAAGAAAACACCCCATCCGGGACATCAATAGAGGGAGGAAATACTCTGAACCTTAAAAGCGAAAAGGAAAACTCATGCTTTCTCCCAGGAGTCCCCTCTTCCAAGTTACTTTCCTTCATATACCTAGACAAAACTTTCTGGAGTTGGGGAGAAAAGTAAAATAGTACTGCAATAAATTGGGGTTAAAGAAGAGGAATTGAAAAGTAACTGCTAATTAATGCCAAAACAAAAATTCAGCTCACCTATGTGGTAACTACAATCTCATTAAGACTTCGACGCTCTAACTGGCTTCCCTCATTTAACAACTCCAACATCTTAAACAAGTCATTTCAGCTTGCAGACTTTAGTGTCCTCACTCGGAAAACTAAATCAAATAGTGGGCAAGATCAAATAGCTGTTATAAAAATCAACAGGATGTTTGGTCTTGGCAATGATTTTTTGGATTTGACACCAAAAGCAAAGGCAACAAAAGCAAAAATAAACAAACTAAAAAGCTGCACAGCAAAGGAAACCAGTAACAAAATGAAAAGGTAGGGACTTCCCTGGTGGCACAGTGGTTAAGAATCCGCCTGCCAATGCAGGGGACACGGGTTCGAGCCCTGGTCCGGAAAGATCCCACATGCCGCGGAGCAACTAAGCCCGTGTGCCACAACTACTGAGCCTGCGCTCTAGAGCCCGTGAGCCACAACTATTGAGCCCACGTGCCACAACTACTGAAGCCTGCACTCCGCAACAAGAAGCCACCGCAATGAGACGCCCGTGCACCGCAACAAAGAGTAGCCCCTGCTCGCTGCAACTAGAGGAAGCCTGCGCACAGCAACAAAGACCCAACGCAGCCAAAAATAAATAAATAAATAAAATTTATTAAAAAAAAAAAAAAAAGAAAGAAAAGGTAACTAATGGAATGGGAGAGAATATTTGCAAACCACATACCCAGTAAGGGGTTAATATCCAAGATATACAATGAATTCAACTCAATAGCAAAAAAAAAAAACAAGTAACTCAATTTAAAAATGGGCAAAGGACCTAAACAAACATTTTCCTAAAGAGATATACAAATGGCCAACAGGTACATGAAAAGGTGCTCAACATCATTAAGCAACAGAGAAATGCAAATCAAAACCACAATGAGATATCACCTCACACATGTTAGAACTGCTGTTATCAAAAAGACAAAAGTGTTGGTGAGGATGCAGAGAGAGGGAACCCTTGTACACTGTTGGTGGGAACGTAAACCAGTACCGTCACTGTGGAAAACCATATGGAGGTTCCTCAAGAAACTAAAAACAGAACTACCACATGATCCAGCAGTTCAACTTCTGGGTTTATATTCAAAGGAAATGAAATCACTATCTCAAAGAGATATATCTGTGCTCCCATGTTCATAGCAGCATTGTTTACGATAGCCAAGGTATGGAAACAACCCAAAAGTCTGTTGACAGATGAATGAATAAAGAAAATGTGGAGTATTACTTTTATTACTTTATAAAAAAAATTATATTATAAATTATGATATTACACACACAACGGAATGTTATTCAGCCTTAAAAAAGAAGGATATCCTGTCATTTGAAACCACATGGATGAACCTGGAGTATATTTTGCTAAGTGAAATAAGCCAAGACAGAGAAAAAGAAATACCCCATGATATCACTTATGTGTACAAACTTAAAAAAAAGTCAAACTCATAGAACCAGGGGAAATAGGGGAAGGCTGGTAAAAGGGTACAAACTTTCAGTGATGAGATAAATAAGGTCTGAGGATCTAACGAATAACATAATGACTGACTACAACTGATAATACTGTGTTTATTATGTAATCAAAATTTGCTAATAGAGTAGAATGTCAACATTCGCACCAAAAAATAAGTAAATACGTACTAATTAATTAATTAATTAGACGTACTAATTAATTAGACGTACTAATTAATGCAATGTGGGGAATACTTTCACATCGTATATGTATATTAAATCATCACGTTGTATATTTTAAATACCTTACAATTCTATTTTACATCAATAAAGCTGGGAAAAAGTCAACGGATTGCATTACTCCCTATATAAAAATAAATTCCAGAAGAAACAAAGATTTAAACGTAAAAAATGAAATGATAAAACTACTAGAGGAAAATAAGAAAATGCCACTTTTTTTTCTGGTATTCGTACAATAAGGAAGATCTTTTTAACTAGGACACAAAATCCTGGTTTAAAAAAAGTCATTAAAGGAGAAGGAACCAAGATGGCGGAGTAGAAGGATGTGCTCTTACTCCCTCTTGCGAGAACACCAGAATCACAACTGCTGGACAATCATCGACAGGAAGACACTGGAACTCACCAAAAAAGATACTCCACATCCAAAGGAGAAGCCACAATGAGAAGGTAGGAGGGGTGCAATCACAGTAAAATCAAATCCCATAACTGGTGGGTGGGTAACTCACAGACTGGCGAACACTTATACCACAGAAGTCCACCCACTGGAGTGAAGGTTCTGAGCCCCACGTCAGGCTTCCCAACCTGGGGGTCCAGCAACGGGAGGAGAAATTCCTAGAGAATCAGACTTTGAAGCCTAGCGGGAACTGATTGCAGGACTTCGACAGGACTGGGGGAAACAGACTCCACTCTTGGAGGGCACACACAAAGTAGTGTGCGCATCAAGACCCAGGGGAAGGAGCAGTGACCCCAGGGGAGACAGAACCAGACCTACCTGCTAGTGTTGGAGGGTCTCCTGCAGAGGCAGGGGGTGGCTCTGTTTCACCATGGGGACAAGGACACTGGCAGCAGAAATTCTGGGAAGTACTCCCTGGCGTGAGCCCTCCCAGAGTCTGTCATTAGCCCCACCAAAGAGCCCGGGGAGGCTCCAGTGTTGGGTTGCCTCAGGCCAAACAACCAACAGGGAGGGAACCCAGCCTCACCCATCAACAGTCAACTGGATTAAAGTTTTACTGAGCTCTGCCCACCAGAGCAACAGTCAGCTCTACCCACCACCAGTCCCTCCCATCAAGCCTCTTAGATAGCCTTATCCACCACAGGGCAGACAGCAGAAGCAAGAAGAACTACAATCCTGCAGCCTGTGGAACAAAAACCACATTCACAGAAAGATAGACAAGATGAAAAGGCAGAGGGCTATATACCAGATGAAGGAACAAGATAAAACCCCAGAAAAACAACTAAATGAAGTGGAGATAGGCAACTTTCCAGAAAAAGAATTCAGAATATTGATAGTGAAGATGATCCAGGACCTCGGAAAAACAATGGAGGCAAAGATCGAGAAGATGCAAGAAATGTTTAACAAAGACCTAGAAGAATTAAAGAACAAACAAACAGAGATGAACAATACAATAACTGAAATGAAAACTACACTAGAAGGAATCAATGGCACAATAATTGAGGCGAAAGAACGGATAAGTGACCTGGAAGACAGAATGGTGGAATTCACTGCTGCAGAACAGAATAAAGAAAAAAGAATGAAAAGAAATGAAAACAGCCTAAGAGACCTCTGGCACAATATTAAACGCAACAACATTCGCATTATAGGGGTCCCAGAAGGAGAAGAGAGAGAGAAAAGACCTGAGAAAATATTTGAAGAGATTATAGTCGAAAACTTCCCTACCATGGGAAAGGAAATAGCCACCCAAGTCCGGGAAGCACAGCGGGTCACATATAGGATAAACCCAAGGAGAAAAACGCCGAGACACACAGTAATTAAATTGGCAAAAATTAAAGACAAAGAAAAATTATTGAAAGCAGCAAGGGAAAAATGACAAATAACATACAAGGCAACTCCCATAAGGTTAACAGCTGATTTCTCAGCAGAAACTTACAAGCCAGAAGGGAGTGGCATGATATACTTAAAGTGATGGAACGGAAGAACCTACAACCAAGATTACTCTACCTGGCAAGGATACCATTCAGATTTGATGGAGAAATCAAAAGCTTTACAGAAAAGCAAAAGCTCAGAGAATTCAGCACCACCAAAGCAGCTCTACAACAAATGCTAAAGGAACTTATCTAAGTGGGAAACACAAGAGAAGAAAAGGACCTACAAAAACAAACCCAAAACAATTAAGGAAATGGTAATAGGAACATACATATCGATAATTACCTTAAACGTGAATGGATTAAATGCTCCAACAAAAAGACACAGGCTTGCTGAATGGATACAAAAACAAGACCCATATATATGCCATCTACAAGAGACCCACTTCAGACCTAGGGACATGTACAGACTGAAAGTGAGGGGATGGAAAAAGATATTCCATGCAAATGGAAATCAAAAGAAAGCTGGAGTAGCTATACTCATATCAGATAAAATAGACTTTAAAATAAAGAGTGTTACAAGAGACAAGGAAGGACACTACATAATGATCAAGGGATCAATCCATGAAGAAGATATAACAATTATAAATATATATGCACCCAACATAGGAGCACCTCAATACATAAGGCAACTGGTAACAGCTATAAAAGAGGAAACCAACAGTAACACAATAATAGTGGGGGACTTTAACACCTCACTTACACCAATGGACAGATCATCCAAAATGAAAATAAATAAGGAAACAGAAGTTTTAAATGACACAACAGACCAGATAGATTTAATTGATATTTATAGGACATTCCATCCAAAAACAGCAGATTACACTTTCTTCTCAAGTGCGCACAGAACATTCTCCAGGATAGATCACATCTTGGGTCACAAATCAAGCCTCAGTAAATTTAAGAAAATTAAAATCATATCAAGCATCTTTTCCGACCACAACGCTATGAGATTAGAAATTAACTGCAGGTAAAAAAACGTAAAAAACACAAACACATGGAGGCTAAACAATACGTTACTAAATAACCACAAGATCACTGAAGAAATCAAAAAGGAAATCAAAAAATTCCTAGAGACAAATGACAGTGAAAACACGACAATCCAAAACCTATGGGATGCAGCAAAAGCAGTTCTAAGAGGGAAGTTTATAGCTATACAAGCCTACCTCAAACAACAAGAAAAATCTCAAGTAAACAATCTAAACTTACACCTAAAGGAACTAGAGAAAGAAGAACAAACAAAACCTAAAGTTAGCAGAAGGAAAGAAATCATAAAGATCAGAGGAGAAATAAATGAAATAGAAAAAAGAAAACAATAGCAAAGATCAATAAAACTATAAGCTGGTTCTTTGAGAAGATAAACAAAATTGATAAACCATTAGCCAGACTCATCAAGGAAAAGAGGGAGAGGACTCAAATCAATAAAATTAGAATTGAAAAAGGAGAAGTTACAACAGACACTGCAGAAATACAAAGCATCCTAAGAGATTACTACAAGCAACTCTATGGCAATAAAATGGACAACCTGGAAGAAATGGACAAATTCTTAGAAAGGTATAACCTTCTAAGACTGAACCAGGAAGCAGCAGAAAATATGAACAGAACAATCACAAGTAATGAAATTGAAACTGTGATTAAAAATCTTCCAAAAAACAAAAGTCCAGGACCAGATGGCTTCACGGGTGAATTCTATCAAACATTTAGAGAAGAGCTAACATCTATCCTTCTCAAACTCTTCCAAAAAAACTGCAGAGGAAGGAACACTCCCAAACTCATTCTATGAAGCCACCATCACCCTGATACCAAAACCAGACAAAGACACTACAAAAAAAGAAAATTACAGACCAATATCACTGATGAATATAGATGCAAAAATCCTCAACAAAATACTAGCAAACAGAATCCAAGAACCCATTAAAAGGATCATACACCATGATCAAGTGGGATTTATCACAGGGATGCAAGGATTCTTCAATATATGCAAATCAATCAATGTGATACACCATATTAACATTTAAGAATTAACATTTAAGGGCTTCTCTGGTGGCGCAGTGGTTGAGAGTCTGCCTGCCAATGCAGGGGACACGGGTTCGTGCCCCAGTCTGGGAAGATCCCACATTCCGCGGAGGGGCTGGGCCCGTGAGCCATGGCCGCTGAGCCTGCACGTCCGGAGCCTGTGCTCCAAAATGGGAGAAGCCAAAAAAGTGAGAGGCCCGCGTACAAAAAAAAAAAAAAAAAAAAAAAAGAATTAACATTTAAAAATAAAAACCATATGATCATATCAACAGATGATCATCTATTGATAGATCATCTCAAAAGAAAAGGCTTTTGACAAAATTCAACACCAATTTATGATAAAAACTCTCCAGAAAATGGGCATGGAGGGAACCTACCTCAACATAATAAAGGCCATATACTACAAACCCACAGCAAACATCATTCTCAATGGTGAAAATCTGAAAGCATTTCCTCCAAGATCAGGAATAAGACAAGCATGTCCACTCTCACCACTATTATTCAACATAGTTTTGGAAGTCCTAGCCACGGCAATCAGAGAAGAAAAAGAAATACAAATTGGAAAAGAGCAAGTAAAACTGCCACTGTTTGCAGATGACATGATACTATACATAGAGAATCCTAAAGATGCCACCAGAAAACTACTAGAGCTAATTAATGAATTTAGTAAAGCAGCAGGATACAAAATCAATGCACAGAAATATCCTGCATTCCTATACACTAATGATGAAAAATCTGAAAAAGAAATTAAGGAAACACTCCCATTTACCATTGCAACAAAAAGAATAAAATACCTAGGAATAAACCTACCTAGGGAGACAAAAGTCCTGTATGCAGAAAACTATAAGACACTGATGAAAGAAATTAAAGATGACACCAACAGACGGAGAGATATACCATGTTCTTGGATTGGAAGAATCAATATTGTGAAAATGACTATATACTACCCAAAGCAATCTACAGTTTCAATGCAATCCCTATCAAATTACCAATGTCATTTTTTATAGAACTAGAACAAAAAAATCTTAAAATTTGTATGGAAACACAAAAGACCTCGAATAGCCAAAGCAGTCTTGAGGGAAAAAAACGGAGCTGGAGGAATCAGACTCCCTGACTTCAGACTATACTACAAAGCTACAGTAATCAAGACAATATTGTACTGGCACAAAAACAGAAACATAGATCAATGGAACAAGACAGAAAGCCCACAGATAAACCCACGCACCTATGGTCAACTAATCTATGACAAAAGAGGCAAAGATATACAATGGAGAAAAGACAGTCTCTTGAATAAGTGGTGCTGGGAAAACTGGAAAGCTACATGTAAAAGAATGAAATTAGAACACTCCCTAACACCGTACACAAAAATAAACTCAAAATGGATTCGAGACCTAAATGTAAGACCAGACAGTATAAAACTCTTAGAGGAAAACATAGGAAGAACACTCTTTGACATTAATCACAGCAAGATCTTTTTTGATCCATCTCCTAGAGTAAAGGAAATAAAAACAAAAATAAACAAATGGGACCAAAAGAAACTTAAAAGCTTTTGCACAGCAAAGGAAACCATAAGCAAGATGAAAAGACAACCCTCAGAATGGGAGAAAATATTTGCAAACGAATCAACGGATAAAGGATTAATCTCCAAAATATACATTCAGGTCATGCAGCTCAATATTAAAGAAACAAACAACCCAAAATCCAATAATGGGCAGAAGACCTATATAGACATTTCTCCAAAGGAGACGTAGAGATGGCCAAGAAGCACATGAAAAGCTGCTCAACATCACTAATAGAGAATAGCAAATCAGAACTACAATGAGGTATCACCTCACACCAGTTTAGAATGGGCATCATCAGAAAATCTACAAACAACAAATGCTGGAGAGGGTGCGGAGAAAAGGGAACCCTCTTGCACTGTTGGTAGATATGTAAATTGATACAGCCACTGTGGAGAATAGTACAGAGGTTCCTTAAAAAACTAAAAATAGAATTACCATATGACCCAGCAATCCCACTACTGGGCATATACCCAGAGAAAACCATAACTCAAAAACACATGCACCCCAATGTTCATTGCAGTAGTATTTACAATAGCAGGTCATAGAAGCAACCTAAATGCCCATCGACAGACGAATGGATAAAGAAGTTGTGGTATATATATACAATGGAATATTACTCAGCCATAAAAAGGAACAAAACTGAGTCATTTGTTGAGACATGGACGGATCTAGAGACTGTCATACAGAGTTAAGTAAGTCAGAAAAACAAATATCGTATATTAACGCATGTATGTGGAACCTAGAAAAATGGTACAGATGAGCCGGTTTGCAGGGCAGAAGTTGAGACAGAGATGTAGAGAACAGACGTATGGACACTAAGAGGGAATAACCGCGATGGGGTGGGGATGGTGGTGTGCTGAATTGGGCGATTGGGATTGACATGTATACACTGATGTGTATAAAACTGATGACTAATAAGAACCTGCAGTATAAACAAACAAAGAAAAAAACCAACTAATACTAAAACTTTCTTTGGGTTATTTGTATGGAAATATGCTAACATAAATGTTTCAGACATTACATGAAATTTCTAAAAATTTTATATGTTCTGGTATAATGTTATAAGTCATAATTCTAGTTATTATTTTAAAATGTATACCTCAGAAATAACTAAATTTCCTTGTCAATTGCATTATTATGAACTTGCATCAAATCTTTAACCGTGGTCATTTTTAAGTCTTTTGTCATTTACAGACAGGTCTGGGTGTACTCTGATGCTTTTGCAAATATGTTCCTATAAAAGGGTTTCATCTTCAAGGAACTCATGGAAAAGACTCTGACAAGTATAGGTTTCTGGTAACTGACTATACTGTTGAACTGAATGAATAAGCATTTTTAGAACTCTAATGGAAAACTGATGAACTCATAAAAGTGCTAACAAAAGATGAAGATAAAAAAAAATTAATTACATGGGACTGAGTGAACTGATAAGGATGATTATAATTTTTGTGACTTTCTGTTTGAATTAAAAAAAAAAAAATCCCACAAGGACTCAGAGGCAAAAAATATACAAACCAATTTTCACTGCAAAGTAAAGGAGCTGTTACAGTGGAGGATTACTGGACTGAATGTTAATATCATGACATAGTATGAGTGTGTTTCGTGTTTGGTAATTGCAATCATTGTTGCTTTTGTTGTGGTCATCCATTTACAATGCTTGGTGTCAGTCTATTTATCTCTTGTAAAAATAAAATACAGTGTGTGTGTGAAAAAAAAGTCATTAAAGAAAAGATTGATAGATTCATTTACATAAAAATTTTAAATTTCTGCATGTTGAAAAAAAAAAAAACAACCAACCAAACTCCAAACACCATAAACAAAGCCAAAAGACAAACTCATACCACAGATAAAAGGTCAATTTCTTCAAACATAAAGAGCTTCTACAAACGAAAAGGGATCGATTCAAAGAAAAGAAAGGAACAAGCACGGTCCAGAAAACAGGTTTTTTTTTTAAGCATATGAAAAGATGGTATCTCACTCCTAATAAAAGACACCCACTTCAAAACTATACTAAAATAACATTACCAACCTGTTAACCAAAAAGAGATTAAAAAGCCAACAACCCCCAGGTTGGTGAGGTGTAGAGAAACAGGTGCTCTTTGTGTGTATGAGAGTAAATTTAACATGCATAAGCCCTTTAAGATACCTGTTTACCTTCTGGAAATTTATCTTAAAATAACTTTGTATAAGGATATGCATTGCAGCATTACTTTTCATTAGTGTCGACTAAAAAAGATGCACGTGAGAGTTACGAGTTAAGTTTTAATGGGGGCAAAATGAGGACTACAGCCCGGGAGTCAGCATTTCAGATAGCTCTGAGAAACTGCTCCAAAGAGGTAGGGGGTGAGGTCTGTATGTATGTGATTTTAGTGAAGGAGGAGTACATGTAATCAAGCACGTATTTTTTTGCAGAAGGTTTCTGCTAGTCCTGTGAAGGTTTACTTTTCGTCATCACCATGAAGGATTTTAGTGCTTTTCTAGATATGCGGAGATACAAGAATTGGGCTCACAGAGCTTCCCTGGTGGCGCAGTGGTTAAGAATCTGCCTGCCAACGCACGGAGACACGGGTTTGAACCCTGGTCTGGGAAGATCCCACATGCCGCGGAGCAACTAAGCCCGTGCACCACGACTACTGAGCCTGCGCTCTAGAGCCCGCGTGCTGCAACCACTGAAGCCCACACGCCTAGAGCCATGCTCCACACAGCAATAAGAAGCCCACACACCGCAACGAAGTGGAGCCCTGCTCGCTGCAACCAGAGAAAGTCCACGCACAGCAACGAAGACCCAAAGCAGCCAAACATTAAAAAAAAAAAAAAAAAAATAGTGCTTAAAAAAAGAATTGGGCTCATAAAATTGGCTGCTGAAAATATCTAACTATCTGAAGACCTGTTGTGCCAGTTTTTCCCAGAGCACAGAGTGCCTCATTTCTGCTCTCCACCCTGAACTCCTTTCAGGGGGTGTTGAAAGTCAGCAGCTGCAGCAGCACATGATTTAATCCTTGTAGAGGTAGATGGCAAGTGCCAATGGTGAGTGCCAATCTGTAGCTGACGTTAGTAAAAACTTGGTAACACCCAAAATGTCCATCTACAGGAAATGATAAATGACAGTATATCCACACTACGGATACGAAGTATAAAAATGAAAAGGAAACACTTCATACTGAATTAGAGTGATTTTCAAAAAAATACTATTAAACGAAGAAAGTGAGATTCTGAGTAGTATGTATAACATGGCACCATTTATTTTAAAAAGAAAGAAAAATATTCAACATGTCTGAAATGCTTACAGATGCACAGAATATTTCAAGGACTATGTAGGAGAGATACTTGAAAAACTTGTGATAGGAACTGGGTGTCTAGGGAGCAGAGAGGGCGGGAGACTTAAAACATTATATATTCTTCAGTACCTTTTAAATGTCAGCCATATTCAGGTATTATAACTCAAAAAAAAAAAAAATCCCCGGGTATAAAAATTCCATTTCCAGAGCTGGCTTTGCCTAGACTTCTATCTGCAGTTGGATATGGCAGTTGAGACAAATATTTCCACCAAGGGCACAGAGACAGCTCAAGACCTTGGGGTTTGGCTATCCTCACCCTTGAAGTGCTCTCCTCTGCCACTACACCCCGAGATCCACAGCGTTCTCTCCTGTCCTATAAGCCAGCACAGAGGTTTGGCCAGCCCCTGAAGATAAGCTTCTCCAGGCTCATCTGCCTTCTGAGTGTCAGTGAGGGAAGCTATTTCCCCAGCATCAAAACCTAGGACGGCATGCCTAAATGCATAACAGATACAAGGCAGCCCCCTGGTTTTTTGGAGGTCCTGTTGAAAATAACTAGCTCCAAAGTAGAAAGGAACTGGAACATTTATACAAAACACACCATTTCAACTGAGTTTACAACAGCTTCCTGGTTGTTTAAATCAGGACAGGCAAGAACAGATTGCCAGACAAATTGTCATTTGTAGGCCCCTAGTGAGCTTACGCAGTTTTCCACCTGTCCAGATAGATAAACAGGCCGCTTTGAGTTATGGACAGGTGGGCCCTGTGGCGCCAGAGACTGGGGTCATTCGAGCTCATGAGCAAGACAGAGCAGGACGCCTGGGGAAGAGCACTCAGCACCTTGGCCCTGCCCAGAATCTTCAGGTCACAAGCATTCCTCTTACCCACTGGCTACCCCCCTGGTGGCATCAAAATGGAACATCCATGGGGAAGAAAGCAGGACAAATAAAAGTAAAGCAACCCTAGGCAGGGAGGGCAGTGCTCCATGAAAACACAGAGCTGAGATAGGATCACATCTCTGAGGGCACGAGCACAACACTGGCATCCAGAAAAGAGCTGTGTTGTTGCTGAGGATCATGGATTCCAAACGAAGCCCAAGTGAGGTCCAGATTAATTGCTTTCCTAGGGTCTTACATAATGAAAAGCCTGTCCCTCACTATCTGTCCGGGTAATTACTTAGCTGCCTCTCTGACCACACAGCACATCTCTGAACAAACTAAACTTCTCTGGGGTCTATTCATTTCAAGGAGGAAAAAACATAGAAACACAGTTGTCCTATGAGAATGTAATGAAGCCAGCATGTTTAGTGATACTTCATGGGGCTCCACGTGAGCCAGAGATGATGAGGGCTGAAGCAGCCAGCAGCAGGTCACCTGGGCAGATTTACAGGGAAGGAGCAAGGACAGACCAGAGGCATCAAAATGCTTGGCATCTCAACCTGAACCAGACCCAGGCCTGCATGCACTACACACTCACTAACTAGGCAACCAGAGTCCCTGGGCACAACTGACCCCTAGCTGGACACACCAGATGTAAGCAGTTCACCATCTGAAATAACACAGAACCTACACATACGTACACATACATACACACATACACACACACACACACACACACACACACACACACACACACACAGACAATCTCCATACCTGGCACCTCAGAAGCTCCCTGTACACTGGCCACCCTAAGTCCACTCAGGGTCAGAGAATGTCTGAGGCCACCAGTATCTCACACTCTGACTGTAATTAACTGTTGGGAACCCGTGGGCTTGGGGCTCCTAAGAAGAAGCATTTAAGATTAGTCAGGGCATCAGCCCCAAGATGCCTTCCAGGGCATCAGCAAGCACCATTATGTGCTCCAAACGATGGTGCCAACACCTGCACTCATCTGCCCTGACTCCTTAACACCTAGTCAGCTGTCCTCCTCTCACGGGAGCTCCTGTTTTCAGATTCCTGGCCATTTTCCGGTCTAAATCATTTTTTTTTTAAATGTATTATTTATTTTTGGCCATGTTGGGTCTTCCTTGTTGCACGCGGGCTTTCTCTAGTTGTGGCGAGCGGGGGCTGCTCTTCGTTGCAGTGCACGGGCTTCTTAATGCGGTGGCTTCTATCGTTGTGGAGCATGGGATCTAGGCGTGCTGGCTCAGTAGCTGTGGCTTGTGGGCTCTAGAGCTGTGGTGCATGGGCTTAGCTGCTCCTTGGCATGTGGGATCTTCCCGGACCAGGGCTTGAACCCGTGTCCCCTTCATTGGCAGGCAGATTCTTAACCACTGCGCCACCAGGGAAGCCCTGGTCTAAATCATTTTGAATTCCCTTCCTTTTGCCTTATAATCCTGGTTTTTAGATTTTATTTCTGCCTTGAGCATGTGATGCACCCATGGAAATGTATTTCCTAAGACAATGACCTAGAACCCAACTCCTCTGTCAGAACCCACCTGATGATCCTGGCCCAGGATGACGACAAGGACAATGATCAAGTTTGAGAAATTCAGATTTTATTCTAGTTCAATAGCTTAAAAATACATGTATGTATATACGTGTGTGTATACGTGTATGCGTGTACATATGTATGTACATACACATGTATGTATGTTTTAAAAGTCCCCAACAGGGCTTCCCTGGTGGCACAGTGGTTGAGAGTCTGCCTGCCGATGCAGGGGACACAGGTTCGTGCCCCGGTCCGGGAAGATCCCACATGCCGTGGAGCGGCTAGGCCCGTGAGCCATGGCCGCTGAGCCTGCGCGTCCGGAGCCTGTGCTCCGCAATGGGAGAGGCCACAACAGTGAGGCCTGCGTACCGCAAAAAAAAAAAGAAAAAAAAAAAAGTCCCCAACGCAGCTTAACAGAAAAAAATCAGGGGGAAAAAAAACAAGATGAGAAAGGAAGCAGGTGGCGATAGTGGCTAAAGAGAAAGAAAAAGGAAGTTAAAGGTAACAGGTAATAAGGTATGTTTTTAAGATAATGTAAATGTAGAATGGAATTCTTTTATTGAAGTATAGTTAAGTTACAATGTTGTGTTAGTTTCAAGTGTACAGAAAGTGATTCAGTTATACATATATATGTATATATAGTATATGTGTGTGTGTGTGTGTGTGTGTGTGTGTGTATATATATATATATATAGAGAGAGAGAGAGAGAGAGAGAGAGAGGGAGAGAGAGAGGGAGAGAGAGAGGGAGAGAGAGAGGGAGAGAATGGAATTTTAAATTTCTCTTACAGGAGAAATAATTGTGTACAAACAGAAGCAGCAGCCAAGTAGCTCTGCTCGTGCTCCGCCCACACCCGCCCAGCTCTCTCTCTCCTCCTTCTCAGAGGGGTCTTCCCAGGCTGCCCCACTGAAAACTACAGCCCTGACCTCCACCGCACTCTATCCCTCTTCTCAGCTTTATTTTTCTTATTAGCACTCTTCTCACCAACTAGCACACTATGCATTTTACATATTGTCTCCTTTTATTGCTCTTTCCCCTCTAGCCTTCTAGAAAGTCAGTTCCATGAGGCAGGGGATTTTGTCTGTTTTGTTCACTGCTCAACCCCAGTGCTGAGAACAGTGCCTGGAACACAGCAGGTACTCAATAAGTTAGTCAAACGAATGAATAATTATGATAAAAATATACCTCTATTTTACATTATTTCCAATTATATGAAAAATACCTCTACTTGTTTCTCAAACAATTGCTTAGAATAACATAAGATAAACTACTATTCCAGAAATTATATAAAATTACTCAGTCTGTATCCTACTGATGCCATGACTAGAAAAAAAGCAGCAAGAGATACAAAACCAGAACCAAAGTATATAAAGAATGTCCCAGAAAATGTTTCTTTCTTGATTCTCAGCATTTATATGCACTGGAATAAAGACCAAATTCTTCTCATATATTCACCTACATTCACTGTCACTCAAGCTCTTGGTCTGGTGTGAACAAAGCAAAATGTAATGAAATGAAAAAGAGGAGAAAAGGGAAATTCTCATCTAGCTAGCAATTTCACACATACCACAAAATCGTACGTAGTGCTTGATGGTGCCTGTCCTGACGCAGCTAAATGGAACCAGACTGTTTGTGAAAGGTCCAAGGACAGACAGTGTGGGTGGTGGCGTGGGGTGGAGGGGAGGTAGCTTACACCACAAGCAGTAAGCGTTCTGTAGAATACAAAAATGGGTGAGCCCTGGCAAGAACGTTTTAAAGAAAGAAAATAATAGAAAAATCCTGGTGGAGAAGGCTGAGAATGACTGGCTGTTGGAAAAGCCCCTCCCTGATGCCACCAGTAAAAATAAGAATGAAGAGGAAAAAATGAATGAGAAAAGGAGGAAAAAAGTAAAAAGACAGGAAAGAAAAAAAAAAGATAGGAAAGAGCACAGATGAAAAGGAGAGAGCGAGCAAAGGGAAAAAAAGAGATGAAAATAAAGAAGCAAGATGAGTAAAAAGATAGGAAAAGCAGTAATGACGCAATCTGGAGAAGCAGAGAAAAGCGTGAAAATGAGGAAAGGAAAGAGAAAAGTCAGGGTCCCAGAGGCCCGGGATGAAGAGTGGAGGGGCAGCAGCCGGGAGGGCACCCTCCCAGGCCAGGTCCCAGCCGCCTTGCCCTTTCCAGCAAGCTGTCCAGGGGGAGGCATGATGTCATCAAGAGATGGTCAGGAGAGGCTTCGGCGGGGGTGGACACACTGACCTTCTCATCACTGGCCAACTGCAGAGCCAGGACTGACTCCAGCTTATTCACAGCACTCTGGTGCGCCTTCTGTTAGCATCAAGGCCGTGGAGATGTCTATATATATATGGTTTTTTTAAAATCTAGGCTAAAAAAAATCACTTGGATTCATCAGACAGAATGGCCAAAATTGTTTATTCAGGACTGCCTATAAAATAAGTGAGATTATTTTTAAAATATGAAAACAAAAACACCCTCAATCTTACCAGGCCACTTGAAACCAAAGGAAATGTAGAGGTTCTAGGATTAAAGTTGTGACTACTGTATATACCCAGAAGCAATGTAAATAGACACTCCAGGCTCCAATCTGTCCCCAGAGGTAGGAGGGTCACATTCTTGTTTAGAGTGGGAGGGCTGTGCTCAGCAGAAAGGACTACGTGCTTGTTTACATGTCAAAGAACAATGCACACTGCAGAACAGTGGTGTGGAAAGTTTAGCCACTGTCAGCGGAAACTCAAGCCCAAATCTCTGTTTTACATCTAAGTCAATCTTCTTACACACCTGACTCTCAAGGGTTAAAAGCAACCAAAGCCTCTGTAGAGTTGAACCAATCAGTGTTTCTCTTGATGACATCATGCCTCCAACTGGACAGCTTGCTGGAAAGGGTGAGGCGTGTGGGACCTGGCCTGGAAGGGTGCCCTCCTGGCTGCTGCTCCTTCCCTACTCATGGGGAGATTCAAGGGCCAAGGGTCCCCGCAGCTACCACTTCAGATGAAACCAGGACATTCCCCAAATCCCTGGCCAGAGATCACTCTCAGTTTGCACAAAATGCATATGAAGCATGCCCCTGCACTTCACCCATTTCTCACTAGTTTAATATTGATGAAAGCCAATTACAAAACATCACTTAAGCCTTTAGCCAAGTTCTAAATGACTCAAATGTTTATGCTAAGTAGACAAGCAGCCTTCTGTGGTTTTCTCTTTCCTAAGCTTCAATCCCATTCAAAGGCAGGTACATGAGAGACTTATCTGACCCCTTAGACTTGTTATATATTCAAACCACTATCTGACCAGGAGGTTATCTCTGTTCTTCTTGCGAGGTGTTTATTTCGGATGTGGACCGCTGCTGCCGTATGTGTGTGTGTGTGTGTGTGTGTGTGTGTGTGTGTGTGTGTGTGTGTGTGCGCCTGCGGGTGCATTGTGCAGCGCAGGAGACTGATTCAGGAGCACACAGCTGAAACGCTGCAGACACTGCCAACACTGTGGAAGAAGAACAGGTTTCTTCCTTAGAGTTGGAAGTGGGAAAGGCTTCGAGTTAAATGATGAAATTCTCCTGCCTCCCAGCACCCATGCCTTCTGGTTCATCTGCAAATGAAGATTAATTTACAATTTACATGCAAGAGCCATGCTGACTGCTCCAGCACACAGCTATCTATGGTTGTTTAGAGTCGATAGAAACCGTGCTAGAAATGTCCGTATCATTCAGGGTCCCTGCAGGAAAAAGAAGGCACATTCCAACTGGGGAACTGAAGGAGCTTGATAAAGGGATTATTTATACAGGTTTGCCTAGGGGACGGAGAGTAACAAGGGATGGGAGCTAGTCACAGCCAGGAGCCCCAGACCACGAGGGTCCAGGGGAGGGGCTGGTTACCAGAACGCAGAGAGAGCAGCTACTGGGAAAGGATCTCTCACAAGACCGACGGTCTTCAGCAGAGCAGCAGAGGGACCCAGCCAATCCAAAATTTCCTTGGCCTAGTGATGCAGTCCACATAGGTCAGCCTCCTGGGGCACACAGGCAGGTAGAGAGGGTAGGGAATGCACTGAAGGCAGAAGGAAGATGCCCTGCACAGTGTCTAACAATCGGAGAATAGCTTAAAGAACAACAAACTAACTAACCTTATGATATAACCAGGGACAGAATACTATGCTTTTTAGAATGAGGATCTGAATCCAGATCTTACTAACACTGCCGCGGTATGGAGCCATTAGGTAAGAAAAGCAAATTATAAATCAGCAAATGTACTGAGACCCCAAATTTGGATATACATCAAACGTTAACAGAGGTTAACTATGTAGAGAGATGTAGGTGATTTATCACCTACACTCCTTATCTATATATTTTAAAGTTTTATTTAAGCTTCTCAGTTTAACTTCTATGATGTCCACGGGATCATTAAGACAAAGAGGGCGCTGACTTGACTGCAGAACATGATAAGTATCTACTGAAGCTGGGATTTAGAGCTCCTCTTAGGCTGAGCACTTTTAAAAGTAAGCTGTTCCTTCTTTGTTACCAGAAATTTAACAGAAAATACGGAGAATACAAGTGTCACTAGTGGATACTGTCTCAGAGGTTTCCCTTAACCAGGCTAACTTTTAAAAGTCCTTGGTTCAGGGCAATCGACAAGGGCCGTGTTAACACCTATGAGGAACAGGCTGTATGTGGACAAAGTGACCATCCACTGCGCATATTCCCCAACTATACATCATTATCCCAAACACCCAGCCAATCAAGTGGCCACTGTTACCCCGGATACAGAAGGTACATCGGAACAATAAACAGTAGAGAGGCTGCAGGTTGCTCTCTAACCTCTCCTCTCTCAGGGAGCCAGGCAGAAAGGCTCATTAATTTCTCAAAGAACAATGGTGTGGGGCCGGGCGGGGGCGCCTGCCCTACTTTGCCAGGCGGGGCAGGCTCTTCCGTCTTGGGTGGGGCAGACTAGTACAGGAGGTTACAGGCTGAAGGGCTTGAACTCCACCACTGGACCATCCACCCCAAAGCTCTGCCTTTTTAACGGTCTGAAGACACTCCACGCCCCAGTTCTCTTTCTCCAAAGCTGCAGGCACAATAATAATATTAATATCTACCATTCACTCAATATTCTATGCATACTAGGCACTGTGCTGGGCAGTGAAACACATATCTAATTGGTAAAAACACCTCTGAAACACAGATTTGACCACCTCTGTTTCACAGATAAAGATAACACCGAGGCTTCCTGGGGCCTCACACATGAAGGTGGAGGCGATGGAGCTGGGGCTCCAAGCGGGATCTGCTGACTTGGGAGAGGAGCCCCGCGTGCTACCCTGCACTGCCTTCCAGGAGCAGCCTGGCTAGCCTGCACACAACTCCATCTGTGCTGGGATCGCAGCTGCCTGGGCCCGGAGCCTTCCTCTTCCTCACAGGCCCCACGGTGAACAGCTGAGCTGGTCCACAGCTGCTTCACAGCAGCCTTCCCTACCTCCTGGGGATCTAACAACGACAAAGAAAAAAAATCGTGAAGCACAAGATACAGGCAAAGCAGCCTTCAGGCACGGGTCAGGGTAGTGGCGAGCAGCCGTTAACTAATGCCCGCTTCTAGACAAGTCTGCCCAAGCCCTGCGTTTAGGGCCAACTAGTGGGGGAAACACTCCTGAAGTTTCTCTTTAGACAGAGATAGCCACAAAAACCAAGTATAACATGACTCAAAAACAATGTTGAAGGGTTACGCATAAAGGGCCCTGTTAATGTTTACTATGCAAGCAAAGCTTGATCTTCTGAATTCTTTCCAATAAGACCTCAATTGCCTTTACTTTTTTCAAATTTAAAATGCAACAGTGCTTCTGGTGGTTAGCCACACTACAGCCTGGGCCAGGACACCTAGACCTTGAACAGTCCCTGGGTTCATTGGATCCACCTGCAATCTCTACCCGCAAAGGAAATATCAGCATATAAACCTCCTCTCATTAAGATGTCAGGTGACCACTGATATATTAGCCCAAACAGCCAACTTCAATTAAGCTGGGCTGTGCCTCGGTGATTGTTTCTTTTCCAGGAGGAAATGGTGGAGCCCATAACACTGCCTGGAAATGCTGCATGCCAACAGGGCCTGGATATCCCGTGAAGAATCACCCAGCGACTTCTTGGGGTGGAGGATACGCTCAGGGTAGAGCAATAAAGAAGATTATGGTTAGATTGGTAAAGCTGTCTTCCAGCCCATTTGGAGGATTCTGAGATACTGCCTTGATATCAAATCAAATACTCACTTCTCAGCCTCATGTTCAAGGTCCTCTCACTGTCTGGTCTCAATTTCACTTTCTACCATTATGTCTTACTCTCCCTGTACAAACTCTACACTCTGTAGAAACCAAACGACCTAAGCTTTCTCAGCTCCACGCCCTTGCTCATGCTTTTCTCTCCACCTCAATGCCCTTTCTTCATCCTATGGTTTCAATCTGGTTCTAACCAAAACACTTGGTTCTTTAATTCCATGTCCAATGCCACTTCTCTGTGATCTTTCCTAAAGCCTCTTTCCACCCTCTCGTACCCCTCGCCTCTGCCCACCCCACCCCCACTGATGTTTTTCTCTATTGGTCTCTCCTGCCATTTCAGAGAATATTGCATTTATCTTACTCTTAAGCTGCCTTATCCTATACTTGACTGTAAATTAGTAAAACTCCATTTTGAAAAACAAAGGTACAGCACACTTTCCTACAAACACCTACTCTCCTGTGTGTAATCTTCTGGCCCCAGGCGCTCTTGAACACAAACTGATTTTCCTTAAGTGGCCTGGCATCTAGTACAGGCTCACCAAATTCTGGTTTACTAAATAGTGCAGACCTTCTCTGGCACAGGATCTTCCTGTCCCTGACTAAACAGAGTCCTAAACCTTATCATATCTGGAGATGAGTGCTGGAGGAATCGGCCCCGCCCTGTTCCCACATTGGGAATGGGATTAGCTTTGGTTTACATAACTTTTGCAGCTGCAATCCGGATGGGCTGGGTAGGGCATTTAGTCTACAGAGTGTTCAAATGGACATGCCAGCTGCAGTGGTCCCCTCCTCTTCAAGTGCTAAATTCATCTCTTGAAAATGTTCCAGGGAGACAGATCCAGCCTGCTTCAAAGTCAGCTTCCTCCTAGCAAGAAGCTTTCAAGGGTAGTACTTGAACGTTCCCTGCGTGTTTACCCATCTTTGAGAGACACATTCTTCTGCCCAGGAAGACATGTCACAGGTCACTGAAAAATATTTGGGCACATATTTCTAACTATTCTATAACAATGGCTATGAAAGGAACCTGGGCCTCAGACTCCAAATGTTTTCTCCTCACTAATCTCTCTTTGTTTCCTGAACCACCTAGCCCTCTGCCCGGCCAACCCAGGAATGTGGAATGGGCAGAACGCTTCTGTGGGGAGATCATTCGGTCTTCCTGGGAAACACAGTAAGAATAATCACGAGCAGCGGGAAACAGAAAATCCCCCTTCTGATCCCCTTTCAGCAGCTTCTCCCAAAGCCCCCTCCCCGCAACTCAGGATCTTCCCTCTTCCTCCTGAAAACTCATAGGAAGCACTCTAGCTCTTCTGAAGCATCTTCAGGGTGAGCCTGGCTCCCTCAGTGGGGCGGATGGGATCCAAATATTTCCAAATACCTTATCATTTCTAGGAACCGCCTCTCCCTCAGCCCTGCTCTGCTGGGCCTCCACCCTCCAGATTAACCATGAGTGGACCTGTCCTCTGCCACACAGGCAGGAAGACCCCTGACCTGGCTCCCCAGCACCTGCCTCCCTCCCAGTTGTCAGAAACACTCTGGTTGAAGTGCGAAGGAAGCAGGGCAGCCCCGGCCCACATCCTGGCCTGGGCGTCAGCACCCAGGGGAGCACAGGGGGCTCAGCCAGCCCAGCTCTCCGAGACGTCACGCGGCCTTACCTCATCCCACTCGGAGGCAAAGGAGGGAGACTTCTCCAGCCTCTTCTTCCCGATGCTGCAGTTGGACAGGGACTCGCTCCGGCTCCCCATCGTAGCGTCCTCCGTGGGTGAGCAGGTCAGGAGATCAGAGTCAGACTTGGACAAGCTGCGGCTGAGTTTGAGCTCAGCTTTGGGTCTGCCGGTGGGAGGGGCTCGGCTTCTGGCCCCGCTCCGGTCGCCTTCTTCCTCGGCACCCCAAGGGTGTGGAGATGCGGTGCGCGTCGAAGTTGCAGGGTGCGTCTGGCTGTGGGCGGGAGGCAGGCTGGCCGGATAGCCCACTCTCTTACTCTGGTCCAGCATGCGGGGCGCGGAGGCTCCAGACGCGCGCCCGCCCGTCTCCTCCAGCTGCATGCCTGCCTCGGGGCGGGCACCCTGTGCGGGGGACCCTTCTTGATGGCTCTGGCCAGGGGCTGGGAGCAGCTGGAAAGGGTCCTGCCCGGCCTCACACACTGGGGAGGAGCCGTGGAGGAGACCTGAGAACTGCTCCGGGACCTGCCCGTCCTGCCCCTCTGCAGAGTCCTGGCTGCGGCTGCCGCTGCTCCGCCTGTGGTCTTGGAGTGGACGGAGAGACAGAGAAAAAACAAAATTAAACACGGCAAAAACCAACAAAGTTCCAATGCAGCAAGCGCACGGCCAAGCAGAGGAATTCAAAAGCAGAGGGAAAGAGAGAGAAGATGGATCGGCTGGGGAGAGGGCAGAGGGAGAGAAGGGGAGAGAGGAAGGCAGAAAACAGTTTCATATTGTTCTTAATGTCCAATTTGTACCCAAAGTCAGAGCATTTATGAAATGCCAAACACTGGCCTGATTAATGCTATCTGGCAGCCTTCCTTGTTGTTAGATTTCTGTTAACATTAACGACCAGACCTTGCTATATAAGGCGACAAGAGGTGCTAACTATATCCCACAGAAAGGACACAAGTGAGGAGAGAGTGAGTGAACACGGAGCAAAAGTGAGAGAGGGAGAGCACGCGCGTGCGAAAGAGAGCAAGCAAGCACAAGCAAGCGAGACTCACTCCTGGAACATCTGATACATTTCCATAAAGGCCAAAGTGTTATTTAGAGCCACCCGCCCCCACCCCCACCCCCTTCCTCTGGCAAGCAGCAACAGAGGGAAAAAAATGGAAGTCATAATCCACAACCTGCAACTTCTGGAATTCCTTAACTGAAAGTACAAAACAAACCAGCAGAGAAATAACTGCTTCCTTCCTCAGAGGGGGGCGATTCAGAGTTCCACGCCTCATCCTTCCTTCCTCAGGGAGCACAGACTTTTCTACTTTTTTTTTTCTCTCTTTCTTTTTCTTTTCTTTCCTTTCTTTTTTTTTTTTTTTTTTTTTGTTTTTTTGAGAATGTACACATCTCACTCCTTCCAAAGCCTCCCAGCTGCTCCTATTTGTTTAAGTTTAACCTTAGTTGATCCACTGAAATCAAAATGGTCTGATTTGTCGATGTCAAGAGACATGTGCAGTTCTCCTGAGACGGCCCTAACATCCCAGAAACCTGACACTACCGGCTCGTGAGGCCAACTACTACTGTACACTCCCCTGAAGTATCAAATACCTCTGCCCTGAAGTAGCATAAATAATTGATCAAATCAGAGTCCAATATCAGTATCACACTGGGACACCCAAGGGGCTCTCCCTGCATGAACTCAGAACCATTAGAGATTTTAACCCACATCAGCAGGGCAGATGACAACCCTGTGTCCAGTACTAGTTCGCATTCCACAGCTAATATTCAGCTCTACTTTCTTTGTGAGTGGAATCTACGGTATATACACCAAATGATTCCCTAGTCTGCCCCAAGCTCTCCAAACTGTTCATGAGAGCAGAGAATCTCGGAATCCAAAGGGTCAAGTTCAACTATTTTTACAGATGAGAAATCTAAGGCCCTCAGGCCTTCTGTGGTTTATCCGGAGTGGTGGGGGAGAAGGCTCTAACCTAGGCATCTGAGCACCTGGCTCTGGTCCTGCTGTTCTACTCTCTTGCTGTGTGGCCTTGGCAGTGATCACATCTTGCTGGGCTTCAGTATCTAAAATAAATAGGTTGGCTGCATGGTCCTTAAAAATCCCTTTTATGTTCTGATAGTGATGAGAAGCCAAGTCTCCAGCGTACTGTGATGGCACACTTCCCCCTTGGGGTGCTGCAGAGCCCCGCCTGGATGTCTCTCCCGGGGCTGCCTGCAGAGCACCCTCCCTCCCTCATCATGGCCTGCAGCCCCAAGGCAGTCAGGTGAGGAGGGGCACGCTTCATAACCATGACACTTTGCTGCCCAAGCATGATGCCAGGGTCCTACAATGCTGGCTCTTCCAGGGCAGCGTTTCAGGAAGGACCCCAACAACCAGCTCCCCGCATGAGCCCACTGCCCTGAGGTCTGGGCAGGGATATGGTTCCACGCACCCCACCCTCTCAAGAACAGTTTGGTCTCCACAGTCGGCTCAGCTTTTGGCAAGTCTGCAGAGGCTGCTGAGGGGGCAGCCAAGTCCACTTTATGGCTCTGATTACTTATCCACAGGAGCCCAGAAGTATGAACTTTGGCATCTCCTTCCTCTATACTTGACTGCTTCAGGACTTTCACACCCCGAACTCACTCATCCCACACCCCATAGGTCAAGTCCAGAGCACTGAACAAGCACTGAACATCCTGAATCACGTCTCTAGGGAAGAAGATGTGCTGAGTACGTAAGAGTTCCACACAGCTTCACTCAGGCCTCAGGAAGCCCTGACTTCCAGGCTATGAACACCACGTATGACAACTGACAGCGTGCAAGAAGTGCCCTGTGGGGCTGCACAGTGGGACCACATGACCATCTAATGGTGGTTCGGGACAGCGGGACTTCCTAGGAGAGGTTGATGGGGAGAGTTAACCAGGGTGTGAAATTCGCCACCTCCAGGACTATATTCTGATGGCTGACTTCCTCCAGATTCTGGCCCAAGGTGCAGTGTCCCCCTGACTGCCTCTGAACTCGAAAGAGAGCGCTGATAACAGGAGCACAGGCTTCTCTTCCTTTCCACCAGCTTCTAGCTCCTTATTTAACAATTTTTTTGAGGAGATGGGAGTCCAACAACAAAAGAAAAACACCAGTCCAGAACTGGGAGTGAGCCAGGCTCACACTGCCTGGGTGGACCTTGGAACCCAGGCCACAGGGAATGTTCTGACTGCTGCTGAGGGAGCCAACAATGAAGGCCCTGTCCAACAGCCACGCATTCATGCGAGTCATCAATGGAGAAAGAGGGACAGATTCCAAGAGCTCAGTACCAGACAGATGCTGGAGGAAGGAAGTGGGCAGAAAGAAGGAACTTATGGAACTTATGGAAGGAGGAAATATGTGAAGAGCAAGAATTTCCGAGGGTCATAATCCCATTAGAGAAACCACAATCCACCAGAGTAGAAGAAATCATGGAAAGGGATGCTCATAATGAGACAACTTACCCAGGCAATTCCCTAGGAAAGACACCTTGGTATTTAAAAAGCTTGTCAAGATCTAAGAACCTCAGGATCTCAACAAGCTGGTGTTCTCTTTCCCATAAAAAACTATATCCAAGGCTAAGCTAGATTTCCTGGCAAATCAATGAGTGGGAAAAGATCTACTCAATCTACTTCCTTCTGTAAAGTCAGGATAATATTAGGTCTCTTAGGGACAAGGTGTTAGCAATATAATGTACTGATCAAAAGCTAGATTCCCCACCCACCCACCCAAAGCCAGATCTTGAGCAAATTACTTTTCTGTGCCTGGTATTGTCATCGATAATTTTGGGATCTTAATAGTACTTATTTCATAAGCTTGTTATGAGAATTAAACTATATATGTGAAGCATTTAGGACCATGCCTGGCACATGCCAGCTCTCAAGAGATGGTAACAACTGTTATTCTCCACACAGGGTCCATAACAACATATTCTGCTCACAGATGAGACCAACTACTTCTCTGTTCCTCACAGATTTGTCACAAGGATCGTCAGCGACAGTGTACGTGACAAGTACCAACATCCATTGCCTTCATCATCCTTATAACTCTCGACAGCAGAAGGAGGGGACAGAAGGTAATACAGTGAGAATGCTGAAGTGAGAAACTGAGATAGGCCCCAGAATTGTCACTGTGACCACCCATTCCCACAATCCGCATGTGCACAATGTCTGTCTTCAGGGGGCACCTGAAGATATAAAGATGAAGACAAGGACTCTGCTCCACGAGCTTACTAGCTATTGGAAGAGACCAGCATATAAAGAAATGACTAGAATGCAAGGCAAAGATTAATAGATGCTTTAAGTATACACCAAATGCACTGTGCAGTGAGCAGAAAGGAGAGTGTGATAACTTTGAACCAGGAGGCTTCTCAGAAGAGGTAGATTTTTGAGCTGGGTATTGAAGGAGAAGAAAGGCCTTGACAGGCTTAAAGAGAAGTGGAAATATTTTAGAAAAATCAGTGACAGGAACCTTGTGCCCAGGGGCTCGTGGACTCGCAGGCTCGCAGAAGAGAACCCTCAGGCCCGAGGTCTTCCTTCAGCTGAGAATCACTATGCTCCCACCCTGGGAACTCCACAGCTTTTCCAACCCTCCTCCTATGCTGCCCCCAGCACTCCTCACAACCTGCCCTTCTAGGAGAGAAACTAAGAGGGAACAGGACACGGGGAGGGCTGTGTCCTTACTCTCCCCATACATCAAGGCCAGCTGCTCCACTGAATACTAGGACACCCCAGTATGCTAATTCCCAGTCCCTTCGACTTTCCATTTTTATTCATTCTGGGTGCGCATTTTTCTTTTACCCTGTGACCTGCTGAAGCAAGGGGTCTTCTATGCTGCATTTTAATTACTATCATGATCCATGGGGATTCTCAAGGGCTTCTGAATGATAACATTTTAACATTTACACATTATCAGTCACCTCTGCCCATTTAAATGAGGGCTGAAAAATGCAGCTCATGTGAGGACTTGCGACGTTAAATCAATCCTCAGGCTCCGAGGAGAAGGCTGGGATACTCCAGTTTCCTGGGCTGTTCTGTTTTCTTTGTTCCCTTAGGATTGGAACCTTCCAAATGCTTAGTCACTGTGGTGATCATCAGAAACTGTGTGTGCCCAGGGAACTCCCAAGTCCATGGCTGCTTTTGGAGGGTCACCGTGCTTTCCTCAGAAAGAAGGCACCGAGTATGTTATGGAGACATTTGCTGGAGATCGTGATCTGATAAGACAAATAGACTGAGAGTCCTTTCTGGTCCATGACAACCAGAGAAATAGAAGAAGATCTGGACCGGGATTCAAGAGGTCCAAGTTGGAGCCCCAGCTCTGTGACTTTTCCTCTCTGGGTCTCTTTCAAAAAATGAACGGCTGGGATGCATTCTCTAGGGCTTTGAGATTTAGTACGGTTTGAATCTGTGATTAGATGACCTAAGTTCCCTTCCAGCTTTGTGACATTAAAACATGAATAGTAGCAGGGCTTCAGGGGAAATGATTTAACCTCATGGTTAAACAGGCTTTGGATTCGGCCGCGCTAGAGCTTAAGGGCCAGCTCTAATGTCTAACTTTTTCTTCCTCATCTTAAACAGGGATAAAAATAGCCTCTACTCGGAAGATTTGTCTTGAGCTATTCAATGACCTAATCAGTGTAACTGAACTCGGCACGCAGCTGGCCCATAAGACGCGTTCAGTTAACATAAGCTGCCATCATTATCATCATTTTTTATTTACAACCATTTCCAAACTGCTCTTCAAGCTAACACTGAACACTCTCGTTTCCTTTCTCCCGACTCTACAAAGGAGACAGGGTTCTTCTAAGTGGCCCTATGAACCAGGCAAAATGAAACTCAAATGCCAGGGAAGGTCCAGCCGTCTTGCAAGTTTGGTTCAGGGTGATGTGTAACAGCACGGTGGAGGATGCTCAGGTCAGGAACCACCTCCACCCACGGCAGCACCCACGGGCACAGCCCAGCTTTGGGACTCAGGACTGTTCTACCTGGACTTGGTCCTGATTAACTGACAGCTCCCCTATTTCCCTAAACTCTTCCTAAAGAGTCTGTTCACTGCCTGCTGTTGGACCCCCTGGCCCCTCAGACTCCCCTATTCAATATTACCAGCTCTGCCTGGATCAGTTTCCAACCGGCCATAATATTTAACCGTGCCCGATTTAATAGCACACTTGCCATCTCTGTTTCCCTTGATCTTCTGCCAGTTCCAACACTGGGTATTCACAACCATTTGCTTTCTCTTCTCCAGTTGCTGGAATGTTGAGCCCTGCTGAATACTCAAGAAACAACTGACTGAGTCCTCTACCAATGTATTTAACTCAGCTGTCTTCCATTAGCTACCAAGTATTAGGTACTAGTTCTTCTGTGCCGGACACTGTGCTAAGCATGTCCTTTTTTAATAGTCACAGCAACCGTGAGGGAAGAATTTGTAACCCTACTTTACCTGTCGAAACTGAGGCTTAAAGAGGTTAAATGGCTTCCTCAAGGCCTCCAGCCAAGAAGTGGTAGACAGGAATTCAAACGTGAGTCTGACTACCAGGCTCAGCCGACCTTTTATTCACCTTTTGAAAACTATGACATCCCCGTAAGATCAATTTCTCGCCTCTGCCACTCTTTTCTAATCGTCATCTTTCCCATAGCACCTATACTCTTGGAGGATAATCGCACCAATTTCCTGAGAAGGTCTAGGTCAAACTTCCTGAACTATTTTCAACATGATGTCAAAATCTGGGGATAATTTCATCTCTTCCCAATTGCCTCAGAGAAGTACCTCCCCATCTAGGATTTACCAATGGTCAATTGTCCAATTTTTCTAGTCTTTGTCCTTCTAGCTCTTTCTGTATCATTTGAAACTGTTTACCAGTTGTCCCCAGTACACACTCTCTCATGGGATTTTTTTTAGATTGGCTCACAGCCACCTAGAATACAGACTACATTTCTCATCTTTGTGGCTAGGTGCAGCCATGTGACCAAGCTCTGGTCAATGGGTTTTATAAGTGAGAATGGTATGTGCAACTTTTGAGAGCTGTCTTTAAAGTACTCTTCTTCTCTCCTTTCCTCTGGCCTGTGCTGATAGCTTGAACTTGAATAGTCATCCTGACCTATGAGACGGCAGAAGGAGACCGGGTCCTTGACCATCATGAGCTGCCATACTAGCCCTGGACTCCTTACTTCTGGACTTCTATCTTGTTTAAACCACAGTGATTTGGGGGTTTTTGGAAGTTCCGTGATGGCTTCTAAGACACTGCATTATCCTGGTTATCTTCCCATGTTTTTCCTTTATTTTCCTCTAAAAGTAAGTTCTATTCTTGACCGCTTCAATCTCTCTAGTCTTTCCCTCAGCAATTTTCTCTTATGTTATCCATCACCTCAATGTGGATGATTCATGAATCTGTATTTCTAATCCTTACATCTCTCTTGAACATCAGACCCACATTTCCAAGTGCTTATCGAGTATTTTTAGCTGGATATTCTGGTACCTGAAACATCTCAAACTTAACCTGTCCAAAATTGAACTTAATGTACTTCCTCAAATGCGCCCCTCCTTCAATTCCCTATTCTGTTAGTTGCACGATATTTCCCCAAATAACCAGGCTCAAAACCTTAGAATCATCCTCAATACTCTCTCCTCCTCTTTCATCCATATTTGGTTGTAAGATCCTGTTAATGCTACATCTTCAAAACCTCTGCTATCCATATTCTCCTTCCTATCACTTTCTATTATCCCCCTAGTTTGGGCTCTAATTTCCTTCAAGAGATTTCTTGAAGTCTCTTGACTTCAGGGTATTCCTGACTCCAGTCTCTCCCAAGTGCAATCTAAATTCTACAATTATACAAACAGTCAGCCCTCCATATCCATGGGTTCTGCATCTGTGGATTCAACCAATCACATATTGAAAATATTCAGAAAAAAAAATTTCCAGAAAGTTCCAAAAAGCAAAACTTGAATTTACCATGTGCCAGCAACTATCGTACTTATATAGCATTTACATTGTATTAGGTATTAGAAGTAATCTAGAGGTGATTTAAAGTATCCAGGAGGATACAGGTAGGTTATATATGAAAACTGTGTCATTTTATATAAGGGACTTGAGGGTCTGAGGATTTTGGTACCTAGGGGGTGGGGGGGTGGGGGGGTACCCTGGAACAAATCCCCTGAGGATACCAAGTGACGACTGTACTTAAAGTGTGGCTTCTATCCTGTCACCTCATTCAAAAAGCTTCAACAATACTTCATGGTCTTTGGAATAAAGACTGCCATTTGAGATCCTGTATTCTACGACTAGTCCTTTGTTCGAGCCAAACTGGATTATTTTCCATTCTCCAAACATGCTATCGTCTCCTGTCATCTTCCTGTTATTTATGCCACTCCCTCTGTCTGGAAGGCCCTCTCCTTCCTCCTTATTTCTGCCGATCAAGTACAATTCTCTGTTTTGGGGTTCAGCTCAAATGCACTTCTTTCATAAAGCCATCCCTGATCTCTTACACTGACACAATTTATTCCTCTTTGAACTCTGAAATTACTTTTATACCACTTTACATGAATTTAACATATTCTGCCCTTTTATGATTATTTTACATATGTCTCATGTATACATATTGTATATAATGGCTGTCGATACATTTGGTGAAAGAAAATATAGATGCATAGCTGACAAAGTGCTAACTTGTTCCATAATGGAAAGAAAAGTAAACTATTCCAACTCAGAAATATAAATTGATAAGAGCAAGACAGTTATATAGTAGGGCTCCTCTAATGCAAGGGGTGAGAGAAGAGGAAGCTGCTGAAGATGAGGCTTAATTGTTAAACTCTCTCATTTACATTTTTTGCCTTTGGGAAAAGCATCCAAATTTACAGCTTGGAATCTACCAAGAATATCTAGCCTGGACTTCCCGGCAAAGATGGTGGACTGAATACAGGTACTTATTTAAATCTTCTTCCCAAAGTCTTACTAAACTAATAGTAAAAGTGGGCCTCCTACTATAAGATGTGCAAATGAAAGCACCCCCAAGAAAACTCAATCCCAAGCTGCCAAAGGGAAAAGCCAAAATTCACACTATAGAATTCCCCGAAGGCTCAGAAATTGGCAGCCCTTTGGATGTGGGAGTAGAGGGAGAAGCTAAAATAATATTTCCCTCCCCTCCAAGAAGACTGAGGTCTTCATACTCGTGCACAAACTTCACGTGGACCTAAATGCACAGCTCTCAGGAATACTGATTTAACTGCATCTTAAAACCTCCGAAGTGTAGCTGTGTGCCAAAGAGTCCACATGTATCACTGTCTTCAAATAATCATGCATCACTGTCCTAAGTTAAGTAACCACTTCACCTGGACCTAAGCACTATTAGTGGATGCTGCAGAAAAGCACCACAGAGAACAATGACTTTTAGAGCTCCTGGCTACTTTCCTATTTGCTAGCAAACCTGTAAAGTTGTCCACTGTTTCTCTGGGCAGTAGCAGGCCCCCAATGTCCAGTGGGCAAAGAGTTAAACACTATAGGGAAATAAGTGATACACAAAACATTGCTCTGCTATGCTAGTCCTGTATAAAGATTTCAGAAGACTTCTTCTACATTGGAATCAATTGAAATAACAGAGGAATATCTAGTCGGATAAAACTGTCATAAAATCTGGGCCTAGTGCCTTCGTGGGGGAAGGGAGATGGGCTTTCTACTTCATGGATCTATTAAAGCTTTCTCTTTCTGGGAAGATTGTTCACTGTGAAGGTTTGTCCTGCATGGCGCAAGATGCTTAGGATTCCTGGTCACTGGGCACTGAATGCCAGTAGTAACCCCTCCTCAGCTAGTCATTGTGATGGACCAATAACTCACCCAGACAATTCATCCCAGGAGGATGGTAGAAACTTCTAACTAACCAAATAAAAAAAATTATTCTTATAAATTCTTTCTATTTATTTTTAAAATCTCTGCATTTATGGTTATATATTTCTTATATTATTCCTACATGTTGTATTTCCCTTTTCTTGATCAGAAATATCGAGATATTTTAAAAAACAGACAAGTTTTCATTGCAATATTCAAGTCTATTGCTTTTTTCATTTTTTAATTTCATTCTTTGTTTTCCTTGTTTTCTTTCTGTGTTTAACTGAGGTGTACCTGCATACCATAAAGTAGGTGATGTGTACTATCTGCTTTTATCTTTATTAATTCCTCTCTGACACTTTCTTTTGGTTAAGTTTTAGTCTTTCTTATTTTCTAACAAATGAATTTAAGGATAAAAACTTTCCTCTGAGTGCCACTTTGGTCAAATATTATCGGTATTTATACAAAGTATTTCTACTACCATTAGTTTCTAAGTAGAAAAGTGGAAAGGAAAAAGATAGGCAACTCATAGACTAAATATATAATACTAATCAACAAGATAAGGTGCTCAATTTCACTAGATCAGGCAAATGCCAAATTCTAAAGTCACTTTTTTTGCTTACCATGGTGAAGAGCATTAAAAAGTGATAATATTCCATGTTAGTAAAAGTATAGGGAAAAGAGCATGCTCGTTCACCATTAAGGAAGGGCCATGTGGCTCCACCAATTAGATCTAGACATGTACCTACACTTTGACCTGCTAATTCTACTTTCTATCAATGTCTTTTAGAGAAATGCTCGTATAAGCATGTAAGAATGTCTGTATGGAATGTCCACAGCCGCATAAATTATAACAGAAATAATACTGAAGACAACTTAAACATACATCAGCTAGAGAATAGAAAAATGAGTTATGGGATATTTAACAAAAATTTTAAAAGAATAAGGTAGATTTTAGGACTGCGACAAAACTGTATTTATGATCTATGAACAAGGTAAATTGTAAAAAAAAAAGTCTGCAAAACAGTTTGTAAAATATGATCCTATTTTAGGTTAAAAACAAACAAAATCTCACATGGTCACTTTTACATTAAGATAGCAAAGGGCCTGAAGCATACAGCATACTTTCAAACTATGGCCACCAATGGCAACTGTGGGTAGCAGAGAATCTGAGGATTTTGTGTGCATTCACTTTTCTATTATTTGAAATTTTTCTTTCCAGTGAACTAAAATGAATGTAACTTTAAAATGTAATTTTTAAAAAATCTCCTATCCCAGCCCTCACATTGTAGTTTCCTCAATTATAGAGGAGGAGCTGAAAGCTCTGGTACTCTCATTAACATGGCCTTTTTGAAAACTGATGAATTAATTCATAAAAGCTGCCTAAGATAATGACATTAGTGGAAAAACAGGCAAAATTTAATATGTACTAACATGCGACATCATCTGCTGACTTGCCTCACTTTTACCAATCCTAACAGGCATTTCTTCCAGGCTACTGAGAAATTGGCAGAGCCTATTTTCATATTTAATGTCTCAACTCCTTTGTCTGAAAGCTCTTTGAGTGATCTAAGCAGCTAGCCTGGAGGCAGGCACACCTCCCATGCTGTGGTTCAATTAAATCTGTTTCCCCTACTGCCCACTCTCAACAGTTAGCCCAATGCTGCAGAGCTGGAAGAAACCAAAGCAAAGGAGGATGAGATGTGAGGTCAAAAATCCTCCTTGGTAGTTCTCTCCTTAACCTGGAGATTTCTTAACCTGAGGATAGAAGGGCACTTGGCCCCATTTATGAAGTTCATCTGGGAAAGTTTCCCCTTTCATTCCTTTCAAAGGCTGAGCCAGCTATCTTGTAGGGGTTCCAGATCAAGCCTTTGAAAGAAAGAATTAGAATCTCACTCCTCCACGATACTAAAGATTCTTCCCTCACTAAGAACCACTTTCAAACAGAGCATTAAATTAACTGAGAACTTGTTCTTCAAGGGTTAATTTCAGTATGATTTATTACTAAACAACTAGAGTAGGCATCAATGCTCCACTCCACTCTCTTTAAAGCTTTAATTAAAAATCCACCAACATGAGTGGAAGACTTAATACAGTTAAGATATCAGTTCTTCCCAAACTGCTATAGAGACTCAACACAAAATTCCAAGAAAAACCCCAGCAGGACTTTTTGTAGAAATCAATAAGCTGATTCTAAAATTTTGTCTGGAAAGATAAAAGAACTAGAATACCTAAAACAATTCTGAAAAAGAGTATAACAAAGTAGCAAAGGCAATTCCATGGAGAAAGGACAGTCTTTCCAACAAATACTGCTAAAACAATTGGACATTCATGTGCAAAAAAACATATCGCTACCCATACCACACACCATATAAAAAAATTAACTCAAAATGAATCATAGATCTAAATGTATACCTAAAGCTATAAAATTTATAGAAAAAATATAGGAAAAAATATTCGTGACCTTATCTGTGAAAAAAAAGGATTAATCGAGCATCAAAATTAAGAAACTCTGCTCTTCAAAAGACACTGTTAAGGGAATAAACAGACAAATCACAGACTAGGAGAAAATAATATATCTGATAAAGAAGTTATATCCAAAATATATAAAGAATCTTTACAACTCAATAATAATAAACAACCCAATTTTTTTGATGAGCAAAAGATGTTGAAATGGCAACTTCATTAGATACAAGGATGGCAAAGAATCACATTAATAGACGCTCCACATCATTAGTCATTAGGGAAATGCAAATTAAATCCAGAATGAAATATCACTACACACCTATTAGAATGGCTAAAATTTTAAAATACTGACAATATTAAGTGCTGGGGAACACACACAGCAATTGTAATCCTGACGGGAATGCAAAATGGTAGAACCATTCTGGAAAATGGTTTCACAGTTTCTTATATAAAGTTAAGCATGTATTTATATAGGACCCAGCAATTTCATTTCTTGCATTTACCCAAGAGAAATGAAACCTATGTTCACACAAAAACCTGCATGTAAATGTTTATAGTAGCTTTATTTGCAATTGCCCAAAACTGTAAATGGCCCAAATGGCCCTCAACTAGAAAATGGATAAACTGTGGTATGTCCATACAATGCAATACTACTCAGAAATGAAAAGGAACAAATACAAATTACTAATACATGCAACAAGTATGAGTCTCAAATTAATTATGCTAAGTGAAAGGGACCAGACTCAAAAGGGTACTGGAAAATTGTGATTCATAGGAAATATATATATATATTTGGCCATTCGGATGACCAAAATATATTTCTCAGATACACCTAGTCTTCATCCACAGTTCCTGGCTTACAGTTCCCAAAACCCAAGGAATTTTCTGATTGATAAGCTGTTAATGAAGGTGACTTTTGGTTAGTTGGTTGGTTGGTTGGTTTTTGGCTGTGCTGTGCAGCTTGTGGGATCTTGGTTCCCCAACCAGGGACTGAACCCAGGCCACGGCAGTGAAAGTCCTAACCACTGGACAGCCAGGGAATTCCCTGAAGGTGACTTTTGGATACCACCCCAGGGTGGGGGCTGGTTGCCAGGAGAACCAATCATGTGATTAGAGGGTTGGAACTTTCGGTCCCATCCCGATTTCCCAGGGAAGGGAGAGGGGGTTTGAGGTTGAATCAATGCCATTAGCAGATGATTTAGTCAATCATGACTGTGCAATGAAGCCTCCATAAAAACCAAAAAAGACAGCTTTTTGGTCCCTTTTTTTCCCCAAGGGCTTCCACATGGGGGCAACCAGAACACTTTTGCATGCCACCATGCCAGGCCCCAAGCTCCAGGAGTACAGAAGCTCTGTTCGGGACCTCGCCCTATGTATCTCTACATGTGGCTGTTGATTTGTATCCTTTAATATCCTTTTAAAATAAATCGGTAATCTAGTGAGTAAATGGGTTTTCCTGAGTTCTGTGAGGCATTCTAGCAAATCAATTGAACCTGAGAAGAGGGTCGTGGGAACCTCTGATTTATAGCTAGTCAGAAAATAATATATCTGATAAACAACTTATATCCAGGTTCAAGTCCAGGTAACAACCTGGACTTGCAACTGGCATCCTGAGTTGGAGGGAGTCACTGGAGCCTCCAATTTGTAGCCAGTTGGTCAGAAGCACAGATGTTAACCTGGGCTTGTGATCAGCATCTGAAGTGGAGGGCGGTCTTGTGGGACTGAGCCCTTTACCTGTGGAATCTGATTCTATCCCCAGGTAGATAGTGTCAGAATTAAGTTGAATTCTCACACACCCCACTGACGTACACACACACACACACACACACACACACACACACACACACACTCTGGAACTGGGTCTGGGAACCCTTTTCAGGTACGTACTATATGATTCCATTTATACGACATTCTGGAAAAGGCTAAATCATTGCGACAGACATTGGCGCAGTGACTGCCCAGGGTAAGGGAGGGGGGCAGGACTGACAACAAAGGTACACAGGAGAATCTTTTGGTGATGAAACTGTTCTGTATCTTGATTGTGGCGGCAGTCAAACGACTGTATGTACCAAAACTCACAGAACTGTACACAAAAAGGGTAAATTTTACTGTTTCTAAATCATAACTTTTTTTAAAAGCTCCAAATGGAAACCATTAAAACAAATCAAAACAACTACCATGAAAATAACCACAAAATTTCTGCATTTAAGGAGGAGAAACCTTTTACACAGGACCATTAAAAATAAGGTCTGCAGTGTCAGACACATCTGCACACGTTCTCTTAGCCACTCCTACCCTGACAGGCCTCGCAAAGGGTACTTCAAAAGACACCACTGCATCCCCCAGTCTTACCTGAACCATGGGCTGTCAGAGGACTGAAGGAAGCAGTAATAATACCCCGTGAAGGACCTGGGACCTGCAAGCGATAGAGAGCTGCGAGAGGCCGCAGGAGTTCCTTCAAACTGCAAGGGGAATTGCACTGCCCCTTCTTGTTCTTCCTTAGGAGACAGAGGTTGTCCCAAATGCTCCAGCGGTGCACACTCACCCCTGTCGGGACCACATTTACCCCGCCTGGCTGGTTCTCAGTCCTGCAGCCCTCACCCCTCGCGGAGGAAACTGAATTTTGCAGAGGCGATGAAAGTAGGCCAAGGCGACAGAGCACTCCAGTTACCGGGTGGCAGCCAATCACGGGCCCCTCCCCAGAAGTGTCTCAGTCTGAGGTCAGGACTCAAAGCAGAGTCTGTGCCGGCAGCCTGAACCCAAGGGGAATGACTTGTTGGGCTTGTTTTTCCACCACATTAACTTGAGGGTTTGTGATTTGAGACCCCAAATCAATCTCTGCCACAATGCTGGCAGCCTCCCCTCCCACGGCACTCACCTAGTCTGACCCAACCTTTTCCTTGCTTCACACGCTGAAAGGTGACAAGACCACTCCAGCCCAAGGTATTGAAAATGAAAGGCCATAATACACCCACTGCCCAGACTGCCCTGAAACCCAACTTCCCCAGCCCAAGGAACACCATCATCTCCCTCCGCCCAGGATCACAAACTTTAAAAATCCTTTCAGGACTTCCCTGGTGGCGCAGTGGTTGAGAATCTGCCTGCCAACACAGGGGACACGGGTTCCAGCCCTGGTCTGGGAAGATCCCACGTGCCGCGGAGCAACCAAGCCCGTGCGCCACAACTACTGAGCCTGTGCTCCAGAGCCCACGAGCCACAACTACTGAAGCCCACGTGCCTAGAGCCCGTGCTCCGCAACAAGAGAAGCCACTGCAATGAGAAGCCCGTGTGCAGCAACGAAGACCCAACGCAGCCATAAATAAATAAATAAGTTAATTTAAAAAAAAAAAATCCTTTCAGAGTTGTTTCTGCCAGGAGCAGGGGTGGGGGCTCTACCTTTTGTCTTTCCGTCCACGGACGCCAGCTTCTTTGTCTCTGCTGTCAGCAGTAGCTCATAAGGATGCTCGTCCTCCTCCCTGGCTGCGCTCCCCTGAATCCAGGGTCTCATGGTCAAGACCTAAGAGAAACAAACACCACGGTACTTCTCAGGTGGGGGGCTAACACCCAGACAGGTTATGTCAAACAAATTTGAGATTACTGGCTCCTTTTTCATCAGAGGGGAAGAGAAGGTAAATACATCAAGTGTCACAGGGAATCAAAATGCTTTCCTGGCTACACACCTGGACCTCAAATCTCAATGGCCTTGGATTAAAATATTCCCCTTTCCTTCCCTCATTTCATCCTTCAAAATGCCATAAAATCCAAGATCCTCCCCTCCCCTGCCTCTTCCCTCTTCAGTGTTCTGCAGGATCTTTCTGTGGGTAACACCTCCCAAGCGGTTTTTAGCCACCATGCATCATAAGGCCTTCTTTCTTCATGCTTCTTTCCTAATATGCTCACACAGTACCCCAAGGCTGGGATCCTTCCCCTCTTCTCAAGAGGGAATCAGCATGACTTCTGACTGACCCTGACTGACTGGTATTTACTAGGAACAAAGCATTCTGTAAATCCTTCTCTATTTTTGTAAGCCCTTCCTCATAGGCCCTGTGGGTCATAGACGAGGATTTCCCCAAAGCTGGCTTCCTACCACACCTATGAAAATGCAATTTTAAATCAATTCCAGCAATCTCTGTTCTGAAAAGAGGCAAGTGGATGGACAGTAGGAATTTCAGTGGAGAAAAAGCAGCTCTGTCTCCTGAGAAATCCCTAACCCAGGCAGCCAAGTGTCTCTGATGAAATGACTGACCAGAGCTGGCCCCTACACCTGCCAACTGGCTTGAGTCAGCTGGGGGCCTGGTGGCCACAGCCAGTCACGGTACCAGAGGGGCCAGGCATCTCGAACCAAGCCAGAAACACCACGATCAGGGCTACAGTCACACTGAGAGAGAGAATGGAGATACCTGCTTTAGAGGATAATTCTAGCTCATCTCTCCTAAGAAGCCAATGTGTTTCACAGGCAAATTAAGAATAATCATAGACTGGCAATTAGGAAAGCCAACCAAAGCACAAAATCTCTTCTTGAGCAGTTTGGCTAGAACAAGTAATATATTATGAACGAGGGGGTGAGCGGGATTCACAAGTCCACCTAACAAACAACGGGACCCTACAAGTGTGGCACTGTGGTGCCACTGAAACCTCCTCCTTCACTGATGTGTCCCACGGCCCACCGGACACAAAGCAGGTTTGTGATTCAGTAGGATCTTGCTTCTTGGAGGCATAGCTCACAGCGTTACAGCCTAATGAGACAACACAGGTTCTAGCAGCCTCAGACTCAGTGAGAGACTGCAGCTCCTGTTTTGTTAACAAGGCTGCCACTCCAAAGGCAGGATGGTGGTCTCTCCAAAATTCTGCTAAGCACAGCAGGAACCTCCACTGACTGAGAGCCACCTGGAAGCTAAAAGCTATTTCATTACAATGAGCTACTTGCCTGTATTACTTATTCCTTTTGCTTCTTCACAGGAACACAATTAAGGGAACAAAGAGGGACCATTAAGCAGTTCAGACAGTGTCAACTTAATACCACAGGCTTTACTGACAGGAATTTGTGTTCTGCAAGTTTACACACCCAGAGCCATCACTTAGGCAGAGCCCTGGAAATCTGATTCTGTGAGTGTTCTGCGCACAGCAAGAGCTCTCACATAGCCCCAGGCAGACTTCTCTGAGAGGTATCTGACAGCCTGGGTGCCCGGCCTATAATACCCTTTCTTCCCAAGCAGGACGGGTCTGATGACTTGCATCTGGAAAATCAGACCCACTGGACCTGTGTTTGCTGCATGCCTGGCTCTTGTGCACAAGTGGAAGCAGGGAACCAGCAAACGGCAGAGCTGGAAGGGACCCGAACCATCACAGTCACAGCTAGAGAGTACCTGGTTCCAGCTCGTTCCTTTTGCAGGTGACAAAACCCGGTTACCAGAGAGGTCTAGGGACCTGGTTACACAGAGAGCTCCCAGCAGAGCCAGGGCCATAAAATTCACTCCCCTTGATTCTGGATCAAGCTGGCCTCATTTTTTTTCTGGAAAGTGTGGTTTCTCCACCCAATTCAGAATCCTCTCCTTCCTTCAGATGTCTAATGAGTGTCCCCTGCTCATACCCACACAACTCGTAGGGTGATCTTTTCCTCTTGGTCCTGGCCTCTGCCAGCTATGGGATTAAAATCTCACAAAAAAAGCAATAAACTGCTTTTCTTCAAGTCTTCCTAGCTCCCACTCAAGAAGCCCTGTGTCATAGTGAATATGGCAATAACTGATTCGCAACAGAAAGGATTCTACTCTTTACTAAATTACTCCTTAATCTTTTTCCCCTTTCTTCCAGGACTTGCAATAAATCAAAACCAAAAAAAAAAAAGTATTCTCTGCTACATGGAAAGCAACATTTTTGCTGCAGAGAAAAGCGACTACCAGTTACCACCCAACTGTGACCAATGGAATGGCCAGTTGGGGTGTGGGCAGCTTTCTGGGAAGAGATACCACAGCAGCTGCAACTTCCCATGAACATTTAGCACATCTGAGCATAGAGAAGGCACCGGTCAGTCCGATGCAGTTGGCAGCCCCTTTGGTGGGGCGAAAACAGCTAACTAGCTTGTGTGTGTGCACACGCATATGTGAACATGTTTAATTTTTTTTAAGACAGTTTCATGATCTGGTCATTACTCTGATCAGCTCTCCTGGAGTCAGTATACTCAGCTTCTCTTAAAGGCTTTCAAGGGCCATCTGACAATGACAAGCCTCAAGAACAGTAAACGAACACTGGGTCAGATTGCTCGCCTGCTAGGATATGAATGAGGTTTAGGGTATTAAAGCTTTGAGAGTATAAGAAATGAAGATGGTGAAGAATACAGTCCAAAAAAAAAAGTCTATTTCTGGAGAAGACTTATCCACTCAGACTATAGCAAACAGAATCTGTCTTGATCATTAAAAGGATAATAACCCAGAGCACATCACCTCTATATTTATGTACTTATAATCATCACTTAGGAAGCAAAGCCAGGGTTCTCAGGGTCTTCCAAATACTGACTATGGTTGTCCAACTGATCCAGGATTCCAGGCTATTCGGAGGCGAGTCCTAGAAGATGTAGCTCAGACACAGTCTCCAATCCAGGAGAGTAATAGGGATATTTCTCCCCCTACTTTTTTTTTTTTTTTTTTTTGCGGTACGCAGGCCCCTCACTGCTGTGGCCTCTCCTGTTGCGGAGCACAGTCTCCGGACGCACAGGCTCAGTGGCCATGGCTGATGGGCCCAGCCACTCCGCGGCATGTGGGATCCTCCCGGACCGGGGCACGACCCCGTGTCCCCTGCATCGGCAGGTGGACTCTCAACCACTGCGCCACCAGGGAAGCCCTCCCCCTACTTTTTGATACAGTATTATTGCCAAACTGTATGCCCTAGAAAGTCCTGGGAGAAAAGAAAGTGCTGGTTATCCAATAGTTCTTTAGGAGCCTTGCCCTTATCCTTGGGCACCAGAAAATTTAATCCAAGTCCTTGTTAAAGAGGTGGTATAGGGCATTTACACAGACCCAGCCCCAACTGAATACGCTCTATATTACTAGGTTTCTCCTTGTAAAAAGGGAGTAATAAAGCAAACCTCTATATAAAAACGTGTAGGGGTTTACTACATGTGCTTGTATCTGCTGGCAATGTATTATTACCCTAGAGCCTGTAATTCTAGAGACCCCTTAGTTGAGTCATGATAGTAAGTATTTTGTAATTAAGGGATAGGAAGAAATAAGGACAGAATTTGTACCTAGCACAGAAATCATCCCTATCTCCAACACTGACTTTACATTCTAAAAAGGGCTTCCTTGTATTTATACATTTTGTCAAACTGATGTCATCCTTCTGGTTGCATATGTTTATATTAAATAAAAGAACCTGTCTCACTGGATGGTCCATGGCCGTAAAAAAAACTTAACTCCGACTTCTGGGGACAAAGTAATGAGACTTAATTGACTAGTTTATGTTAGCTGGTTTTTAAGTTAAAGAACAATAGGGCATTGAATGAGCTACAAAAAACTATTGAAATTATATAATATTTTGAATAAACACTCAATAAATATATTCTCTGAATGGCAGGAGGTGTTAAAGGAGCATTGTGAAGATGAAAGATTAAGGAAAACATGATTTTCTTCATATACCTAAGTGAGAAGGTTGAACCATTTGCCCCAGGATAACATTTCTTTTTTGAAAAGGTGAACTATTCTTTTCAATTTACCTCCTTTGATTTCCCCTGCCCCCATGACTCTTATTTCTCTTCTAGTTGAGTTTTCATGACATTTTCCATGTCTGTCCTGGTGCAGATTCTTCATATGAAATGAAGAGGGAAATTGCAAAAACAGAAATAAGGCCTTTTGGGTCACAAGCATCAAAGCTTGCTAATCTGACCCAGTCTAGAGAACAGTGATTAGGGGGATACTCCACACTTTGTACCAAAAGACAACACAGGTACAAGAGCCAAAAGTGAGACTGTTTAGCCTAATGGAGCCAGGAGAATGTGCATGTTTGGCTTCCCATGTGGCACGGCTGATCAATAATTGGCCCATCTGCTAGAGAGCCTAGTAAAATTCCTTGCTCAGTACTTTTGAGTGAGTGTGAAAGGTCCTATTTTGGATTACCGATATACACAATGCAAATTTACTAATCCAAAGAGGTGATTAAAAAAAATGACAAAGCAAAGTCTTCTTTAAGCACGCATTTGATGCACTTTCCAAAAAATCATATTTCAGTGATGGGAGTAAACCTTCAACCCTCTACCTCTGAAGCTGTCAAGGGAAAATACTTCTTATCTATGCGGTCTTCCTCCTCTTCATCGGGTGGTGGTTTTGCTGGAGGCGGAGGACGTTCCCTCTGTAGAAGAGAAAAAATAAGTATTTTACTATGTCTTTTTTCAAGAATTTAACTCTTTGGTTTACTCTTATCTCAGTCTTTGGAAATAAAAAAGAATAATGTAAAGAATTCCCCTGAAAGACTAAACTCAACGTTTAGTATCTGAACAAGATGGAGAACCCTGCACACATACACAATTCAATTAGCATTGCTCTTTGTTTTTTGATGTTTGTAGCAGAGACTATAAACACCTCTGTCATATCCTTGACCACAGTGAGAAATATCAGCACTGAAAACACACAACTACCTCATCAGAAAATGTCCTTCATGATACTGATACACAAACTCGAGTATAGGAAAACCAGTGGCTCAACTTCCAATCTACTCTAAAAAGAGGAAACACTAAATCAAAAGAATCAACTTGTAAAAAAAAAAAAAAAAGAAAAAAAAGAATCAACTTGTCAGAGTTCTAACAAACCAAAATTATTAGGGAAGTAATGAGGAAAGCAATCAAGGACAAAAACATCAACTCCTGCTCCAACTTGAATGTTATTCAAACCTCAGAACTGTCTCTTATCCTTGGTCACCTCCTTCAATGATTACTATTATGTATCATTAGCATATGAAAACCCTATTTCATCTCAGCCCATTTAAAAAAGGACTATTTGTCAGTTATCTGCCCTTGCAGGGGTTGGCAAGCTTTTTCTTAAAGGGCTACACAGTAAATATTTTAGGGTTTGCAGTAAATTCTGCCACTGGGGCACAAACGTAGCCACAGAAAATATGTGAATGACTGGGCATGGCTATGTTCCAAATACAACTTTATTCACAAAAACAGGCAGCTGTCTGTGGGCCTTGGTTCACCAACCCCCTGCTCTAGAGCAAGAAACTCACTGAAGACGGGATTATCTAGATCATGGGTAGACAGTTTCAGGAATACACAGAATGATCTTTGGTGAAAGAAGGCTGAAGAGAGTTTTGCCACTGTCCCTGCTGTACTTTTAGCGTCTTTATATCCCACAGTCCTATTTATGCCTGAGAGTCAATGTTCCTACAGGGAAGGGGGTGGGAACCTGAAACAGGAGTTGACCTGCCAGCTCCTTCCCTGGCTTGCAGGTTAGTCCACTGTGTTGCTAGAACGAGAGTATTTTTACACGTCGGTGTGGAGGTGAGTGTTGAATTATGTGACAGCCTCAGAGAAACCTGCAAGGAAAGACACTTCTCATGTTTTAGGAGCCGCCGGGTTAGTTAGCACTTGGCATCCATGATCTCTCTGTTAAACACGCTTTACTGCTTGGTATTATATCTTGATACGACTCCAAAACAAGTTCATATGGTCAAGCCGAACAAAGCTTTTGAGGTCAGATTTCCCACTAAGTCTACTTTCCCCACCCTTCTTTGCTCCAGAAGCGTAGGAACAAGCCTGGTCCAGGGCCACCTTGTAAGGAGGGGAACAGCAGACGGAGCAGGCCCATAATCTCACCAGTTATCCAACTGTGGGACACAAAGAGCTGAGGAAAACCAAAATGAAACGTAACAACAACAAAAATGACTCATCCTAGAAGCCTTCCCAAGGCTAAAGGAGCCTAGAAAGAACAATGTGAAAGGCTCTTGTGGAAGAGGTAATCACCAGGGACCCTGGAAGGAAAGAGAAGCATGGGTCTTTCATGGTCTTTTCTACCGTGAAAACTATGGCCCAGGGGCCTGGAACTATGAAGCTGATTTACAGATACCATCCGCTGTGTTTACCAGACGTAGAACAGTCCCTTGGCCACAGTTAATTACCAAGGACCAGGAAGGCAGCACAGCAACAACATACTCAAGTAAAACTGGCAAAGCATGCACCCCAAGATGTATCAGTTTCTACTTAGCAGGACCATAGGAGGCTAGATTACTACAGTGGGATGAACAAAGAACCTGTGTAAATCAGTGGCTAAGCCTCACAGGAACTTGCTCCTTCAAAGCTTCCTTCAGGAATCCCGTGTTCTTCTTGCAAAGCCTCCAGCTCCCTCTAATGGGCATCACCTGTAAGTGCCACTGAAAGCAACACCTTCCTCCACAGGTTGGATTTCCCTAATTCATTTGTACCTAACGGTGAAAGAAGTGGAAACAAACAAATAAAAAAACAAAAAAAACCCTAGCTCTGTCTGCAGAAGCACTGTGTGAGCGGTGCTCGGCACGTGCACTTGCTTTCACCACCGACAAGGAGTTTCATCACAGTCCTCGATAACACCCGCTCTAGGGGTTCTACCACAAGACTGGTGGGCCTTTCCAAAATCCATACTGAAATGCTGGGACTATCCCAGGGCAGGGCAAGAAGCCGAACAAAAAAGAACACCAAAAACAGCAGGCCATTCCCAGGGAATTAATGAAAAGCCTGAGGATCACCAGGCAGCCAAGGGATCATCAAAATGGTCATAAGCCAGATTTGCACCAAAAGGGAAGGGCCAGCCTCTCCAACAGGAAGAAGTAATATACACCTGAAAATATGCCTCAAGGTGGGACTATCACTGGGATCCTGTTAGAGCAATGTCTGTTTATTAAAAGTGCAATGCTCAAAACCTCAACAGTGCAGGAAGGAAGGGCCATGGGACCACTGATTCAGGCTTAGGCTCACAGTAAAACCCTGGGAGAGAAAATGGGGGTAAGGAGTCTGGAGAACAATGTATAAGGCTAGAAGTAGAAGCAAGTGCTAGAGAGACTTCCCTGGTGGCACAGTGGTTAAGAATCCACCTGCCAGTGCAGGGGACACAGGTTTGAGCCCTGGTCTGGGAAGATCCCACATGCCACGAAGCAACTGAGCCCGTGTGCCACAACTACTGAGCCTGCGCTCTAGAGCCCATGAGCCACAACTACTGAAGCCCGTGCGCCGCAACTACTGAGCCCACACACCAAAACTACTGAAGCCCACGTGCTCTAGAGCCCGCATGCCACAACTACTGAACCTGCGTGCTGCAACTATTGAAGCCCGCACGCCTAGAGCTCATGCTCCGCAACAAGAGAAGCCACTGCAATGAGAAGCGCGTGCACCGCAACGAAGGGTAGCCCCCACTCGCCACCACTAGAGAAAGCCCACGCTCAGCAAAGAAGACCCAATACAGCCAAAAAAAATAAATAAAAATTAAAAAAGAAGAAGAAGAAGAAGAAGCAAGGGCTAGAGAAAGAAGCAGTCAGATGGGAAGGTTGACCTTTAGAGGGAAAAATTCAGGGTTGTCCCCATCCTACTATTTCAATGGCTGGAGGGGTTATAACTATGGGAAAAATAGGAATGTACATACTAATACATACACTGTCTGATTAAGCCTTGCTACAACCCTGCTGAACACAAAATCTGTCCAAATACAAATGGATAAATTTTTTAGGGCAAATGGAAGGTGAACATGTACTCAGGGCTGACAGGAACTTATTTAGCAAGCTCTTCAATCGACAGAATTGCTCTCCCGAAAGAAACAAACAATATATAGCAAAGGCCCCAAAGACAGAAGCAGCAGTGAGGCTAAATAGAAATAAAATGCTTCAATTTACTCTAAGGTCAAAAAAGTAACAGAAGGATGCAAACAGGTTATATTGAAACTGGAAAAATTAAAATTGTACCTCAACACAAGCTGTAGAGTTTGACCACACTAAGCAAGAGGGAGATGGTGCAGAGCCCCCAGGAGAATAGGGTGAGTGGGACCCAGGCCCCTGAAACACAGCTGGCACTGGGGTTCGCACATCCTCTCTCCCACTCCCCAGCAGAGCAGAGGTGGACAACAGAACCCCGGTACAGAGGGTCAGCCACGTACAGGCCTCACTCCAGCAGCTTTCACTCCCGCCGTCTCGGCCTCCCTGCTCACGGAGTCCCGGTCAGACGAGCGCCCGCTGGCCGTGCTGTCCAATGAATGGCAGGAGACAGCATTGTACAGAGCCTCGTAGGGACCCTCCTCTTCCATGTTGCTGTCAAAATCGATGATCAGTTCAGTCACTGCTTTCTCCACATCACCTGAAGAGGGGTTAGAAGGCAAGAGAGTCGGTGAGAGGACAGCACAGTCTTGGACTTCCCACCACAGGAACAACCCAAAGCCCCTTCGGCCACCTGAACTTGACCAACGTTAACCTAGAGCAGGAAAATAAATCACGGCTTTCTCCACGGACAGGAATAAATATAGAGAGTTTCATCTGCGCTTCATACTCTGAGAAATGAACAGATTTTTCTCCAATTCAATATGGAACCTTTGACATCTATGAAGGACATCTCCCAAGATCGTTATAAATTCCCAAATACCTCAATGCCATGACAGCATAAACTTAAACCATAAGATGTAGCAAGGTACAACTGGAAAACTTCAGTAATCCCTTTAAATTCTTAACAAGAACCTCCATGTGCCCAAGCAAAATAGAGGGTGGTGAAGCCTTTCTGAGATGAAGGCGCTGTGCAGCTACAACTCACTCACTAGACAACTACGAACCTCAGAGTGCCTGGGATCCAAATTTGTGACTCTGCAAAGTAACCAGGGATCTGGTTATAGACCAGGGATCTCTGGGTCACTTGCAAAGAGTCAAAACTGTAACTGTAAAATCCCTGAAAGCTAAGAGCTTAGTGAACTACTAATCCCATTACCAGCAAATTATGAGGTCAAGAAAAAAAGTGTGACCAGGGGAGGGGAACAAGGACTCTACAGTAAAGACAGGCTGAGAACCCCTGAACCCTTGCATCTCTGCATTCCTCTGAAAAATCCCTTTCCTTTTTCAGTATCTGGCTTTGCTCTGTTTCTCGAGCTTTCTTCATTGTGATCTGTATCTGGGGGAGGTGTCAGCCAGTGTTTCGTCTTTCTCATTCATCAGACCTAGGACACGGGTTCGTGCCCTATCAAAAGGCTGCTCAATCAATCTGAAAAGGTGGATCCTGGCTAATGATGGAGAGGCTGGACTGCCCAAGCTAGCACCCAGACCACATGTGTTGGACAAATGATAGACTACTAAAATCTGCCATATACACATCTACCAACCAGATGACACTCATTAAATATTTACTGTGAGCCAGCTATACTCAAGGCACTAAAGTGTGTGTTAGAAAAAAAAGGTTTCACTGAGATTTGAGTTCATCTTGAGATCATCCTGTCTACCACACATCCCAGGATAGCTCTCACAGAGCCAACTCTAAAAGCAGAGAATAAAATAAAGTAGGAAAGAAAAAGTCCACCATCACGGCCTAAGCTTTGCCCAAGAAAACTTCATATAGTAGTTGGAAAAAAATGAATTTGAATATGAACTTACTAAGTACTCCCAATCCCCCAAAATAATTATTTAAATTAAGATTTTCCATTCTGCCAAAGAACGTTCAACTCTTTTCAAGCTGAGAGCCCCTTTGCTGGCAGAAGAGAGCCGACTCACCCTGAGACTTCTGGGATATGGAGTCCATGTTGGAGATGAGAGGTGGCTGGGTTGTGGGGGTTTTATCTACCTCTTTTGCACTTCTTTTTCCAGTCATGTGATCTACATGGAAAGACCAAAAAAAGCTGCACCAAATACCAGTGGCTTGGTTCAGCCAGCGTGTCCCCTGGTCCCTGCGGCAGGGAGATGGACCCATACCTTCGATCAGTGCTGCTATCTGCTGGCTCTTCTGAGATGGCAGCTCCCGGACAGTGTCTAAGGCAGTCAGTCCACGGTTATCTTTTATGTTGACGTCAATTCCTAGAAAGGCACACCAGGTGGACCAGGGGAGTGAGAATTTTCAAGCCAGCCTCAAAGAGGGTCAAATTCCAGGATACCTAATGCTCCTGGCAGCACAACCAACGTTTTCATCCAAAGATATTTTATCCAGCTATACAAGAACTTCGTACATTTGCAATCAACCAGTGGAGACATACACATATTAGGTTCAAAGGCAGCCAGTAAAAATCCCCCTCCAGGGATCCTGGGGGAAATGATCCCAACCCTGGCATGCTGTGTAGACAAGAGCGCTGCCAACCTCTCACCTGCAGCCAGCAGGATTTGCACCACATCGGTCTTGCCAAACAAAGCAGCCTCATGCAAAGCACTGCCCTTCTCCGTCTGGAAAGCAAATGAGAGCGCAGAGCAGGATATCATCAGAACAGTGACCCAGGTTTGGCGTGGCTTCACACGACAAACGGGACGTAGACAAGAAGGGACAGGAAAATAAAATAAACCACACAAAGTCCTCTGTCATTATCTTTCCCACTTTTCTTGTCTGGATTCCAAAACCACAATCGTGGCCCATACTTGGGTGTTTGATGTGCCACCAGGAGGCCACACATGAATAACTGCACTGTTACCCTTGGAACCACCTATTGGTGACACTCCTAAAAACCCCACCTTCCTGGGTGGAAGGAATGATGAGAAGAAAAGTACAAGGGGGGGAAAACACCTTAACTTCAAATGTGGTCTGGTGGATGCAAAGCCTAAGAAATGGCCATTCATCTGAATGGAGAAAGCTACCAACAAAGGGAAATGTTAAGTCTCCTGTCGGCAACATCAAGTTGATGGGACTTTGGAGGCGCTAATGGTGGCAGTGGGAACACAGGTATAGGAAGATAATGAAAGTTTTCTAATTTCAAGAGAGAGTCCATAAGCATGTCTTTTCAGGGTATAATGACCATGTATTACCCCTGAAAAGAAACAAAAAATAACAGACTCACTGGAGGAGTTTCTTTGTCTCTAAAGTTTCTCATTACAATGAGTCAGCAAATGGAAGCATCTGACATGTGATGTGAACCGTGCTAAATAGGAACACAGCCCAGCAGCATGGCGCTTGTGCCTTTTCCAAAATGACTACGTCCCTTGGGCCTGGGAGGTACGTCTGCCCCACTACCTGGTAATTGCTATCCATGCCGGCATCCAGGAGGACCTGGACCACGGCTTTGTGGCCATTCCTTGCTGCCAAGTGCAGAGGGGTGTGCTTCTTAGTGTTGCAGCTCAGGAGGTTGGGGTGTGCGTTGAGGAGCATCTTCACCACCTCCAGCCTCCCGTAGAGTGCAGCCAGGTCCAGAGGCGTCTCGAACTTGTTGTTGCGCATGGTGGGGTCAGTCAGCTCCTCTAAGAGGACCTTCACCACCTCCGTGTGGCCATACTGTGCTGCGCAGTGCAGGGCCGTCTCATTGTCATTGTTCTAAAGAGTCAACAGGCGGATGATGTCAGAAAGGTGACCAGCAGACTGGCAGACAACTGGGGTAATCACACGTAAAACCATTGAAATTTAAATGAGAAAAATAGCAGCAACACCTGGGGACTAATAGAACTATGTCAGAATCCCGCAAACAAGCCCGGCTGCTCCAGTCAGCCTCATCTGCCCCAGTTACTGCCAGAGGGGAGCAGTCGGCACCTCAGCCTTTGTAGTCTCCTCTGTGCCAATGTAGACGTGTCTCCAGACGGCAAGGAGAGCCACCTTGGGAACACAGCAGGCCGCGGGGAGAAGCCCTGGCACAGATGGATGCCCGTAATATCACTGCCATTGACTCAATTTAAACTTCAACTGGTTTTACAATTTCTATTGAGCCAACCCCGTGGTCCTGATTCTGGATCTGCTGACCATCCATTGCCTCGCACACAAGCTTTTTGGAAAGAGTTTGTCGTCTGCGTAGCTCCATGCATGCAAATCAATTGGCCAACAGTGAAAGTTACAGAGCAGAGCACCCAAGATCACTCTCAACATATCAGCCAACAGCCACTGCCAGGGGACTGAGGCACCTGAGCTCAGTCACAGAGTAACGCGGGACCCAGATGCCACCCTGAGCCTGCTCCAGGAGCCTGCCCCAGCCAATGCATGCAGGACCTACAACTGTGCCAAGAAGGGTTTCTTAGGTAAGAAAGATACAATCAGACACCAGAATGTTTTGTGTGAGAGGTGCAAAATATTCAAGATTGTAACATTGCCATTAATTCCAATTCACAACCCCACAGGTCCTCTGATGCCAATTTTGTTTCAAACTAAAGGGAGAACCTGAGATAAAGCAGGAGAAGTTTGTGCTTTATCAACCATCAGAAGCAAAATGTTAATCATTCCAATTATGATCTTTCTTTTACTACTACTGACAATGTATAACTAGAGCAGGCATAGAGGAATTTCCACGACCTCTCCATTTTTAGAAGCATTAATGAAAATAATAATTCTCCCACAAGATTTTGAGATTCCTGAATTTATCCAGGAGGCTTCTGCCACTTTGGGGAAACAAAGCTTCTGAGGGCATGTGTCCTTCAGGTCAATATTATGCACCTTTCAGTGGTCAAAAGGTAAAGATTAAATGTTTCCACAATTGCTTCAATTCTATTAATGATATTAAAAGTAACAGACTAGAAGTTACCCAAACATGCATGCAATTCCATCTGCTTTTGATCTGGCATTTAACTGCATCATTTTTTCCAGCTACACCAAGTGTATCAGAAAGATCCAGGGCTACTAGGCGCAAGGCCCCAAAAGGCCAGAATGATAGCAAAGAAATTTTTTTTTAATGAAACAAGGACAGAAAGGGTGGTAGCAAGAGCCACATGCAAAGATAAATGCACACAGATAAACAGAGGAAGCAGCACTGAGCTCCAACACAGCTCCAGGAGAGCAGCTGCTGAGAAGGTGCAGACAGACTTCTCTGGCCACAGAACACAGCCAGTTAGCAATGGCCTCCTGTGATACAGCTGGGTCCAAGGGGCGAATTCCACGTCAACCTGAAAGTCTGGAGGGCAGGAGAAACGCTGGGCTGGAAGTAAATCCTTGGGGCTCCCTGTGCCGAACAAACCTTTCAGGCCACCCATATGCCCACTTCCTATTAAGCTATGGCATGAAAAACTTAGAGCTGTCACCTCGCTTTCTCATGAGAAGAAAAGACAGCTACAGCAATGAAAACTCACAGGAGCTTCCTGTAGAGGGATCCTGGGGCAGAGTTGCAACTCAAAGAAGTTTAAGAGGATTCTCAGGGTTTTATATCTCAAGATTAGCATGACAGCAAGGGCCAAGAAAGTCAGCTTATTCTCATTAAAACTCCAGTCCAAAAAAACTCGTTTACTCTGAAGTAGACACTGCTATCTCTTTTATATCCAAGTTGTCTCCCAACAACCAGAATAATCGGTAAAAAGTATGTCATTAGGGCCTGAAGAACTGTAAAACTCTAGGGGAAAAAAGTCTTCTCTGGGTTTTTGCCAGAACTAAAGCAGCTACCACAGAGCTGCCTTGCTAAAGGCATGGTCTTGATCACTACCAGGCAAACTGCCTGCCTATGTTAAAAATGGCCTAACCACATCTCTGCAGTTTATATTCACAGTGTAGGAAGCATCTTATTTATGTTTCAGTCTTGCCAGACATGCTCTGGTAACTACAATACTCTTGAGTTTACGTCTGTGGTGACCACATCTCTCGACTACTGAACACAGGCCATCACAATGAGCTCTTACTACCGCTTCCCCTTGGAGCCTAACAATTTTCAGGGCAAGAAGTCACTAAAGTTTTGGATTTATGGACCCACAAGGAAGAGAGGGATTCCAGGGAGGGTACAAACTCTCAACCACCTGGAATCCCTCTCTTTCACACCTTTCAAATCACACCATGGGTGCTTACAACACCCCAAGAGTTCACAGAATCATACTACTATGAATCTGGACTAAGGATGGGGACTGAGATGAAATATCCCAATTTTCCCCCAAGGCTTTGCACAAACTCCCCACTCCTACTCATCTTGAGACCCACTTTCATTTTTTCCTTGGTAGGTCATTACTTCTAAAAAAAAAAAAAATCCCTATACCCTTTATATCTGGAGACCCCATTCAATGTATAAATCCATTACTTATGTGTTTTATATACACACACACACACACACACACACACACACACACACACACATAAACTACAAACAGCAGAAAACCATCTAGAAACATTCCCGTGACTTTTCTCCTCTGGGAACTATTCAAAACCATCACCTCCCAGTGCTTGGATTATAGCCCAACTGCACTCTTGTCCACCGTTGACAGATATCTAAGTTAGGAACACCGGGGCTACAGCTCTCTGGAGCAACGATGGTATAGTCTCTAGAAATATACCCAAATTGGAACAAAAAGACAAAGTGGGTCTACAAAGATTTAGAAGACACAGGAAAAGCATGAGAACCAAGTTCCTCATGTGGAGGAGGAGTCAGACTTACTCTGCAAAGCTCTGAAGGCAGAACTCTGACCAACAGAGGGAAGGTTTAGGAAAATAGGTATCAATCAAGCATAAGAAACCAAAAATCAGTGGAATTCAAAAAGAGGCTGCCAAGAGTAATTCTGCTTGCTACTAGGAGAAACAAACAAATAAAATAAGGGGTAGATGGCCTGCGTTTTAGGTGAGAAAAGAGGAATCCTGCTCTAGTGGAAAGTTAGCCTAGATCAGTGGTTCTTAAACAAGCTTCGTTTTGGAATTACAAGGGAGCTTAAAGGTAACTAATACTGAGCCCCACCCCAGGTCTGCCAAGGTAGCACCTCAGAGGGTAAAGCCCAGGAAAACTAATATTAAAAAGGTTACCAGCCTAGCAGACACCAACTTAAACATCATTCACCATCATCAAGAACAAAACAAACTGACATCATGTGCCTGGTGATGCGATGCACTAAAAAGGAAGGACGAACATCACTCTTGTGGCATTACTGCCAAAAATGTATAACCTGAACCAAATCAAGAGGAATTATCAGACAAACTCAAACTGAGGGCCAGTCTACAAAACAAACAGCCTATGCTCTTCAAAAATGTCAATGTCATGAATGACTAGAAAAGGCTGAGGATAACTGTTTCAGATTATGTATGATCCTGGACTGTATCTTGGACCAGAAAAAGAAATTGCTCTAAAGGACATTATTGAGACAATTGGTGAAATTTGAACATGGACTTCTTTTTTTTTTTCACTTTTTTTTATTTATTTTTGGCTGCATTGGGTCTTTGTTGCTGTGCGCAGGCTTTTCTCTAGTTGTGGCGAGCGGGAGCTACTCTTCTTTGTGGTGCGCGGGCTTCTCATTGTGGTGGCTTCTCTTGTTGTGAAGCACGGGCTCTAGGCACACGGACTGCAGTAGTTGTGGCTCATGGGCTTTAGAGCACAGGCTCAGTAGTTGTGGTGCATGGCCTTCATTGCTCCATGGCATGTGGGATCTTCCCAGACCAGGGCTCGAACACATGTCCCCTGCATTGGCAGGCAGATTCTTAACCACTGCACCACCAGGGAAGCCCCTGTGAATTACTTTTAAGTGTCTGGAGAAACAGACCTACCATAAAACGAATTTGACTACTGCTCATCTTATGATATTCAGACTAAGTTAAAATTGTTTTAAAAGGGGGTAAGTAAACAATTTTAATAGTTTCACCTTAGCTAAGGATGACGTACATTTGGACTGGTTTATGCTGACTTGCTGAAACAGGAAAAGGTCCATATGGTAAAGAGGAAGATAAAAGCTCATGAAAACCATCTCTGCTCCCAGGAAAGGCATCTGCAACTTCTTAATTTCTACAGGTGCTTGATAGGACTTAGCACACAAATGTATTTTAGCAAAAACAATTCCTAGACACACCAGGTCAATGAAAACCCATAAAACCTAGGGAGGTTAGAACTGAATCAGCCTGAGAAGAGTCTGCATTCTTAGCACAACCCAAATAGCCTTATCCCTTAACGGCGTTTACGTCACTTGGCCTTTGAGGGGGGGGTGGGTGGGGTGGAGGCAAAGGGTAGTACAGTTGGCCCTCCCAATCCACGCGTTCTGCATCTGATGAGTCAACCAACTATGGATCAAAAATATTCTGGGAGAGGAACTTCCCTGGTGGTGCAGTGGTTAAGAATCCGCCTGCCAATGCAGGGGACACGGGTTCAAGCCCTAGTCTGAGAAGATCCCACATGCCGCGGAGCAACTAAGCCCATGCGCCACAACTACTGAGCCTGCGCTCTAGAGCCCATGAGCCACAACTACTGAGCCCGTGTGCCACAACTACTGAAGCCCGTGCACCTAGAGCCCATGCTCCACATCAAGAGAAGCCACCGCAATGAGAAGCCCACGCACCACAACAAAGTGTAGCCCCCACTCGCCACAACTAGAGAAAGCCCACGCACAGCAACGAAGACCCAATGCAGCCATAAATAAATAAATAAATAAATAAATAAATTTAAAAGGTAATGCTTAAAAATAATATATTCCAGGGGAAAAAATCTAGAACGTTCCAAAAAGCAAAACTTGAATTTACCAAGTGGCAACTATTTACACAGCATTTACATTGTATTATCGTATTACACTGTATTATTAGGTATTATAAGTAATCTAGAGATGATTTAAGGTGTATGGGAGGATAGAAGTAGGTTATGTGCAAACACTACACCATTTTATATAAGGGACTTGAACACAGTATCCACAGAGGTCCTAGAACCAATATCCTCTCAGATACTGAGGGAAGACTGTATTTCCAAAGAGAGAAGTAAGTTCTTATTCCATTTAGACGAAATTTCTTTTATGTGTGCAAAATCAAGGGATAGGAAAATGTGCTTTTAAGAAAAAAAGTCTTACCCTTTAATCAGAGCTTTATAAGCTAACTAAAGTAACCACCAAGTCGGGAAACAATCACTTCAAGGTGCTTCCCCCCTAAACAAAACCCTGAATGGACCAATACAGCAATGTTGCATTAAGCTTCACTCACTAGTAACAAAGAATAAATTCCAAAACAGCCTTTCAGAAATACCACATGGTATATACCTTTTAAAATTAGGACCTCAAATATTACTAGTAACCAGATATTTTTACTTCATGTACATGATCTTATTTGAACTCCAAAATAATCCCGCCAGGTAGATGGTATACCCCATTTTATAGAAGAGGAAACTGAAGCTCAGAGAAATTAAGTAACTTGTTCAAGTCAACACCAGTAAGTGGCAGCACAGAATTCAAACGGGTCTGACTTGATGTGTGAGGGTTTCCACTCTGCTGCACTACTTCCAAAAAAAATAAAAGAAGATGAAGTATCTTCCTATCTTCCTATCTTGAAGATCAGAAAACAGAATTGAAAGTGAGGGCAAACTAAAACTACTGTGTTCCCCCACTCCAGATCAAACTGCTTTTCCACGATTAGGGCCCAACAGCTGAAGGAAATCTCCCGTAGAGCCTGCCGAGGTCCAGCCCATAGGGTCCTTCATTTGCTAAATCAGTATTTTCAAAGAAAAACATGAAATATCTGCCTTGCATTTGGAAATGCGCAGAAGGACCTTACATTTCCCTTCCCAGCAGCTGCTGTATTATTCAGAGCCAGGTAGCTGTGAAAAGAAGTGAAAGGTAGCTGATGTGAATAATGCAGTGACTCAGCCAAACTCCAGATTGTTGCCAAAAAGCAAACCTCATCTGAATGAAACCTTGAGTCAAAACAGCAGGTGAGAGCACAGAGGAGACAGGCTAACACCATCACCCAACCCACCAGCTTTGCCTCCAGAGGCAGTGGAGGGCCGAGGCCCGGGGCTGAACGTTCATCACTAGGCCCATCAGCCCGTTATTTATCCCAGCCTCACGGGGGAGGGAGACTCAAGGCAAGTGCCCTGCTTGGCCGTGCAACTTCATTTCCTATTTCTGAGCTGTTCCAAGGGCCAAGAGTGACCAAGCAGAGAGAGAAGCTAATGGCTGGGGAGAAGGGACTGAGGCTTCAAAGCCCCAGGCACAAACTCAAGGAAAAGAGACGGGAGCCAAACCAGCAGCTTTTAAGAGCAAAATGGAGTCACCCACGCCCTGGCTGCCACACCTCCACCACAAGCTATTGTTCGGATTCCATCTCAAGAGAAATATCGAAAGCAAACTTAAAAAAAAAAAAATTAATCTAGGAAGTACAATTTAATCATTTTCTGTGCTTATTAAAAAGTAAGCTACTTTGCGTAACATCTTTTAATTGCACTTTTCTTTTTTGAATTTAAATGATTTTAGAAATCACAATAGTAAATTATGCCCATAATATGGTTCCTTCTATTTCCCCAGTTCTGCCACTTCTAAGCTTTTCAGCCATTCCAGGAAAAGCACCCAAGCTTTCCAGAATTGGTATGGGTTTTAAAAACAAGAACAAAACCCACTGAAGCTTCATTTTCCCATTCCCAGGCAAGCCAGAAGCAGATGGGCTGAAGCGGACAAACGTCAGGTTGATGAAGAAGAGTCTGAGTGGATGAGAGTGGAAGCCAGAGAGGACCGAAGAGAAAGTGCAGCTTGGAGAAATGATGCAGAGAAATCCTGGCAGCGAAAAGTACACACCTTGGCATTGATATAAGGGTCAAAGGGGCCGTACTTTTTGAGTTCTTTGATCTCAAGAGCATTCTATAAAAAGGAGAGGAAAAGAAAATGTGATGATAAAATGGATGAAATATATCAAAGCAATGCACAGCCCCGAGGGGGCCCAACACTAGACAACTTGGATCTGCCCTCTGGGTGCCTCAAAAGGAAGTTAATGGGGAAGACAACCTCCAGGGCACCGCACTCATCACCCTTCTCATCCAAGCTTCCAACTGAAGCAACGTTAATGGTTTTTAATAAATCAGTGAAATACTTGTAACCACTGCCTAGATGCATTAGGTTTTTCGAGCTATTGCAGACGTTGTGCCCAGCCCCTGCCCCACCCACCTGCCTGCCAGATACGCAAAGCACTGGGCTGGGTCCCACTTATCAATGGACACTCCAGGCGGGAGGCGGCTGTGAGCAGGACAAGCTAGCATACTCAAGTGGCTCAAAAATCCAAGCAGCTGTGTTCCAAGGCAAAAGTGAGCAAAGACAGGATTAGAAATGGTGGCTGAAAATTTCTTAAACGAGAAGGACTTTAATGGGTGACTAGTTTTTTCCACATTGAGGAATATTAGTTAAAAGCAAACCTCTTTTATAAATTTCCTCCAGATAAGAGAAATTACTGTCACATTAGCCAGGAGGAGTAAAGTTGCATTTAGGTTCTAAAGAGGCAATTCTAAAGAGACAATTTTCCTTCCTAATGTTATAAAACAAACATCCTCATTGATGATCTTGAATGTCTGTTGCTCACCTACCCAGAAAATACAGCCAGAAGGGGGAAAGGGAGGCGGATGAACAGCTGTACACAAACAATCTCCAAGTGGAGAGAGCTGGGAGCACTGCTGTAGTTTTCTCACCCCTCACAGTGAAGCTGCCCTTCTCTGAATCAAAAATGTGCTCTTAACAGAATGTGCATGGTCTTGCTGACAGGGGGACTTCAAGAATGGTTTCCTTTTTTTTTGAGGAATAACCCTGATCTAATCCTACAGGTGACTGAACAATCTCCTCTCAGCAAAGTCACTAGTGAAACAGTCCTAAGCTTACTGAGAAAGGGCAGCATCTCTCTCCTTCAAGCAAATAAGAAAAGTATCTACTTCAGTTCAGAGCAGAGAGGGCAACAGGAGAATGGCTTGTCATTCAGAGAGGGCCCATCTCCTCGCAAATCGACACCATCTCAGATCCAAACTACAGGGAGGTGTATTTTATGAGAGGTTTGTCTAGAACTTACATAATTCAAATATAACTTTCCCAAAGGAATAAATATAAAAGAAGAGAAGGTACAGTCTCAGAGTACCTGAATCCATGGCCAGTGTGTGGTGTTTCTGCTCAAATGCTGCCTTTTTTATTTTTTAAGAATTCTCTCTGCTTTGTCAAAGCATGGTCAGTAGTAAATGAACATTAGAGGACACATGGAAATGATCTTCATTCTGCTGAATCACCTCAGACCTCCACTCACGTGGCTTTGTGAGTTCATTTTTCAGCACTAGCACTCGTACCACCACTCCTGCAAGTTCTGATGCATGTAAAACAATGGCATGGTTCACATAGTACCAACACATGCTGGGAGTATTTCTGTTTACCAGCTAAAGCTGCACTGCCACGTTGATGGCAAAAGCCCACCAGTTTGAAATGAACTCTGGGCAATTTTGCAGGATTTGCATTATTTCCAGTCTTGCACGTGAGGTGAGTATTTATAACTTTGTTACAGTATTATTCCAAATCTGCATGATTCAAATGCATATGAAATGCACCCTTCATGGTACAAGGTTTCCCTGACGCACTAGAAGGAGTAGCGCTGGGAAGAGCGGAATCACCCTTAGGCCGGGGAAGAGCTGGTTCCCTGAGATCTGAGTTACGGGACTGAGACGGTGATGGGGCTGCCAAGGTCTGGCTGTAGCTGAGTGGAGAAAGCTTCCCTTCCCTCCAACCTGTTCATTGACTTTGGTGTGTGAGGGCCCTTGATGGATGAGCAATCGCACTATCTGGGCATCTCCTTTCCAGGCTGCCAAGTGCAGAGGGTAACAGCCTTTAGAGTCAGCCACGTTGGTCAGCGCGTCGTTCCTCAGAAGAACCTCGACCACATCCCTAGAAGGCGAAAATCGATCATGAGTTTGCAGAACCCACAAGTCTTTCGTACTAACAGTTCTGCACATCTGTTTGGCACAAAGCCCTTTCACAGAGATTATCTCACCTGGCTCCCCATCTCTACCTGAGCTCACCGCCCAGCTCTTCCTTTTATTCCATGAGCTACTTGTACAGCTGTTGACAGCAGCTGAGCCATCTTGAGGCACACTACACTGACTCATCACCTCCCGGTGTATCTGGGCTTTCTACATAATCCATCTATTTTCCATTATTTTGAAAACGTCTGGTCCCCTTGTCTAAACCTTGCAATGTTTCCTTGTTTGTGATGTTGAAACAGCATTCAGGGATAGAATTTACATAAAAGCAGTCATGCAAAACAAATATCATTATTCACCACATTATTCAGAGCACTTAGTGATGTGGGAGCTGGAAGCGGACAGGCAGAGCAGAATTAAAGTGGCTGCAAACATAAGCCAGATGCATATGGTATCACTTGATACATCCAGAAAGAAGGACTTGGCTTCCTTCTTGGTGACACCACTAATTAAGTAGATATAAATGTATAACTATCCCCACGCACATGAGGTCAAAGAAAATCTCCACTGTAAATAAAACAGCATCTGGAGATGAACTTGGCTAACAAGCTACAGTCATTTAAAGATTCACTTTAATTCAGGTTACCCCACCATTTAAGGTGGAGGGAGTCTCTACAGATTTTCTGTTAGCTTTGTCTAAGATGGTTATAGAAAAGACCACATTACAGGAAATGATCACATTCCATATATCTTAGAAAAGTTTCATGTAGAAGGAAACAGCCATTGCTTCTTTCCGGCACATCAGCATCAATTAGGCTGGGCCAAATATTGCAAAAGTGAGACAGAATACCATGAGGTGGTAGGGCCCTGTTCTCGCTCGGAAAAATCTAAATGGTCCCAATAATCCTTCCTCATAAAAACTAAACTTCTACTGCTTATCTCCTTTAGTATTAGGCCTCAAACTCCCCGATGCCCTGTCTTCCGTTACACTCTGGTTTTCATTCTTCCTGGCAAATCTACGCTCTGTACTCCACCACTCGGCCTGCTCCTGCTCTGAGCCTTGCCATTCTACCTCACTTGAAGGGCAGCGCCCTCTTCAAGCTGCCAAACCACTGAAACCTGTGCCTTCTCTCAAACCACCACCCACCCCCTTGCCAAAGCACACCTTCTCCAGAAAACTTCCCAGACAAACCCCACACAAATCACAAATTCCTGATAACCTCTCTATACTCAAGGGAATTAAATAGGCCATATTATTTATTTATTTTTCCCCTTAAAAATGGTTCTTGTTGTGGACAAGGCTAATTTTATGAGGAAAGAGTGGCAAGCAGAAAGATAAAGTCAACAGAAAGAAAGTTTCTCATGACCACTCGATCTATTTTCAGTTTATAAAGGGACTGGTTACATAATACATCATCCAGCACCATTATGTTCTGGCTGCCCCACATTTGAGCTTCGTATCCAGATCATTGCAAGGCACTGCCCCATTTCAAAGGGGAAGAGAATAAGCAGAAGAAAGGTAAAACTTAACCTTTGGTTAAAGTTATTTTGGGAGTGGGGTGGGGAAGGATGTTTATATTATACACTAAAGAGAGACTCAAGAATTCTGGACGGACTAAATTTAGTTTTTCTCTGTTCTTCAGCATCCCTGCTTTGTACACCTTTACAGAAGGAAAAAATTTAAAAAGACAATCTGAAGGCCTGGGTTCTGAAGAGTGGGGCAGGAATGTAGCACGTTAATACTTACTTATGGCCATTCAAAGCAGCATGGTGCAGAGGTGTATACCCAGTGCTGTCAACACAGTTCACATTTGGCCCTCTCCAGATGCTATAGGGGGGAAAAAAAAGACTGAAGTCACAAACCAAATTTAGAGACATCTAGCTGCCTGGAAAAGAATTCTGTGTGGTGGTTAACCAAACGGGTTACTTCCACATGACTCCTGATAAAAGAAAGCAGCTATTTACTACAGAAATGCACAGCACTGAGGGTACACAATGGGGTGCTGAACAAGGAGTCAAGTATCAAGACAACGGTGTCATCATTTCAGAGCATGTTTTCCTGTATCATTCTCCTCATTGGTAACTTTATTACTCACTCAGTCTGGGACTCGTGTCTCTGAATACTGTCAGGATTGTAAGAACAGCCCGTTGAAAGGTCATCAAAAATATCACTGAACCAGGGACTTCCCTGGTGGCGCAGTGGTTAAGAATGAGCCTGCCAATGCAGGGGACACTGGTTCGATCCCTGGTCCGGGAAGATCCCACATGCTGTGGAGCAAGTAAGCCTGTGTGCCACAACTACTGAGCCTGCGCTCTAGAGCCCGCGTGCCACAACTATGAAGCCTGCACGCCTAGAGCCCATGCTCTACAACAGGAGAAGTCACCGCAATGAGAAGCCCACATACCACAACGAAGACCCAATGCAGCCAAAAATTTTAAAAAATCACTGAACCAAACCGTTCAGTCAGTTACAGGTACTGAGTACCCACCTCTACTCCTGGTGACTGAAGTCTTGAGAGAAACTCTAGACCAGATAATCAGGATCATTCAACCACAAGGACCAAGATCAAAGAACCCACATTCATAAAAGCACCAGGATACATGTGTTAAAATGCAAGGGACAATTCTGTCTTTCCTTTGTGAATATGTCTTATTGGTAATAAAAAGAATAACAACAGAATCTACAATTTGAGTGCCTTATTTGAATCAGAAATATCAGACTAAGACGGTTGAAATGTCATCTCATTTAATCCTCAAAGCCTTAATTCTGACTTCTGTTTCATCCTTACTACATTGGCCAGAGCCTCTAAAATACTATTAAGTAGTAGAGGGCAGCCTTGTTTTGTCCTGCTAATGCTATTGGCAGTTAGTCTGAGGTAGACACTCTGTAACATGTAAAGGAAGTATCTTATTTTTTTCCTTTTTAAATGTATTAGAAATACTGTTTAATTTAAATACGTTTTTGCATCTATGGATAATATCATAGTTTTTCACAGTGAACCAACTAATTTTTTTTTTTTTTTTTTTTGCGGTGTGCGGGCCTCTCACTGCTGTGGCCTCCCCCGCCATGGAGCACAGGCTCCGGACGTGCAGGCTCAGTGGCCATGGCTCATAGGCCCAGCCACTCCACGGCATGTGGGATCCTCCAGGACCGGGGCACGAACCCGTGTCCCCTGCATTGGCATGTGGACTCTCAACCACTGTGCTACCAGGGAAGCCCTATCAATAGCTTTCTTAATGTTGAGCCATTCTTTCATTCCTGGAGTAAACCTTATTTGGCCATTATCCATTAGGGCCATATCAGTGACTTCTACTTGAGAGTATTTTACTTAGCATTTTCACATCTTCATTCATAAAGGAAGCTGGTCTAAAGTTTTTGCTTTTTGTGCTATCATTATTGGGTGATATCAGTATTAGGTTTAAGTCACAGATCACCTGAGCAGCTATCTACACATTTCTATATTCCGGAATCACTGACATAGAGCACTAAAATTATAATCACCAATAAAACCATCTGGGCCCAGAGCCTTTATACACAGATGTTGGAAGCAGCATTATTTGTAACAATAAAACTTTAGAAATAGCCTAGAAGTTCATCAACAGAGAAATGACTATGATAACTAAGGTGGAGACAGATAGAATATTATATACTATTTATATTGCTGTGTAATAAGACAGAATAGAGGTTACAATGTAATGCTAAGGAGAAAAAAGAAAGAAAATTGTAAATATTGTAGAGAAAAAATATATATGAGAGACATTTATCAGGATTGTAAATTGAGTGCACAAGTTTACCCCATCTCCTGTCTAAAGTTGTATGAAGTGAAACGATTCCCACCCTACACCACAGATAATTGATGGACATAAAATAGAGAGATTCAGCCTAAGAAAATAAGAAAAAATGTTATCAAGTAACTGGCAATGTTGAGGGATTCCTAAAAGGCAGAAATCAGACAAGGCTATATCTACAGAAACACAACCTAGAAGAATGCCAATTAAAATAATCACATACCACTTTTCACCTATCAGACTGACAAAAATGAAAATGATGACGTTATAAAACGCTTGTAAAGATCAGGGAAACAAACACTCTTAAACCCCACTAGTATGAGTTTAAATTGGTGAATTCCTCTGGGAAGACAATTCGGCAGCACCCACCAAAACCAAAAATAGGCATTCACTCTGGGCCAGCATTTCCACGTCAGGCACTATCCAACGGAAACGCTTGTACACGCGCACAAAGACACATCCTTGTTAGGACTGATCCACTGTAAGAGTAAGAACTACAAACTTAACGTCCACCTATAGGTAGGGAGTTAAATACCAGGTACCCCAATAAAATGAATTATTATGTAACAGTTAACAACAACAACAAAGGAAAGAAAACAAGGTGGACTTATTTGTCCTGACGTGGAAAGATTTTATAAGATATGCTATGTTACAGTAAAGTGAAAAAAAAGAAGTCATTGTATAATATTCAAAAGATGAGCCCTCATTTTATAAGTACACACATGCACACACACACCCCCTTGGATGGCGATGGGAAGCATGCTCATCCAGTGTTGACAGTGGTTCCCTCTGGGGAAGGAAGCGTGTGTCGCGGGGGCACCACAGAGTGGTGAAGGGGGACTTTCACGTTCTGCTCTGTATTCTACCACACTATGTAAAACACAGTGAGAATACATTCATGCAGTAGTCTTTTTAGAATTTTTTTTTAAAGAGGGGAAGGAACCTATGTACAGGGAAAAGAAGAGAAAAAAATGAAATGTTAATAATAAATGGTTGTATATGTGTGACATGGGTCACTTTAATAAGCATGTAGGTATTTGGCTTAAAAGCTTAAGATAAATTTTAAGTGAAAAGAGAGGACATGTGTACTGACAGCTACATTATTTGTTCCTTGTCAACTAAGGAAGCTGGTGACAAGGTCAGGAGCCTGAGTTTCTTCCTGGTGTCCCCATCCTCCATTAAGCTTGGATTCCTATAGCACCTTTCAAACAAAGAGTTAAAAGCAATGATCTCTTTGTCACATTTATACCTCATTTCCTAAACCAAAAATAATATACCTATGCCTGACAATGAATAGAACGATGGAAAGTGAAACAGATCTGGAAAATCTAGGAGGTACAATTTTCATACTTAGTTTCAAATTGCCCCACAAGACAAAAAAATCATCATTCTATTATAAACTAGGTGACACTAAAACCCAAAAACAAATTATTTGCCCCAAATTACAAGCCAAATCAGTGGCAGATCCAAAGCTCCCATTTATGGTGCTCTTGGCCTTTGGCCAAACAGGGACTTTGTGATCTAACCGGATGACAAGATGAAGTGAAGATGCAGTCATACAAGGTCGCACACAATAGCAAGATGACTGGAATAAACAAGAGGAGTTGGGAAAAAGGGAATAGTAACACTGGTTAAAGCAGCTGGGAGCTCAGGTCTGTCAGCTCCTAGTACTGCATTAGGAATCTGCTACCTCTTCAACCATCTCAATCCAGGTCCCAAAGTAACCTTAAAACTGAGGTTTAAACTGCCCTTGCTTTTAACAAAAAGGCAGAACTGAGCAAGCTCTCTGTCATTTTCTAACTTTTACCTCCATGTCTCCGGTTTAGAGGTGATTAAGTTTGGATATCCCATACCAGCACTAAAACTACCTCAAAACAATTAGAAAAGACAAGGCAGAAAGATAAGTACTTCCCTGCATAAAGCTGCAACTTTCCCAACTGGGTAAGGCCTTTCCCCCTCCTTTTGCTCTAACTAGCATTTCTTCTAAATGCTCATGGGGAAAAATTTGGGGGAATGGGGAATATATTAAATAAAACCTAAATGAAGATAGAGAACTGTCATCTCTCTGCTTGGAATCTTAGCTTCAGACAGGATGGTAGTAACATCCCCCTCCACCCAAGTTTCTTCCTTTTTGGCAGCCCAAGAAAAGAGCTATTTACAATCTAGGCCTCCCTCCCTATCACAGCTGTCCTATTAGGTTTCTCTAAAGCAGTAAGTACCAAAGGGCTGATCACTGACAAACAAAAGCAGAGCACAGAGCACCAAGAGAACCAGGAAAAGAAAAAGAAAGGTACAGGAGATCCCTAAACATTTAGTGCACCATCACCACAGCACTGATTACATTTGACCTTGGACCACAGTGAATTCTTTATGCTGCGCTTCCATACTATATATTTTAAGCCCTTTAAGGGACTCCTTCATGTTTCCAAGAGCACAGCACTGTGCAAGGAACTGCCCAGGGCTACCAGTTTGCAACTTCTAACATTCGGTTTTTCCTAACCTGCGACCCCAGTGTGACATGATCTCTGTGTAGTGTAACGAACCTGCTACTCTCTATCCATTAAAAATGGCAACAATCTCTTGATGGGACATGTACGCATACTACATCTGAGATATCTTTACATAAAACACAGAGACAGAAGAACCGTAAGTTGGAACCAAAGTGGCCAGTCCACTTTCATCTGTGACTACTCTGTGGGATCAGGACTAAACGATATCCTACAGTGGCTCTTAGCTGTCAGCAAGCTTGCTTCATGTTGTCCAGTTACCTAACTGCTTGCTTCACACAGACAAGTAATGGCATCTCAATGGGCTGGCAGAGTGTCCAATCCAGTTCAACTGAATAAATGTTTAGGCACTATCTTCCATACGCCAGAAAGTTATAGTCTCCACCCTTGAGGAGAGTGGGGAAGTCAGACAAGTAAACAAATGACGATACACTGCGTGAATTCTGGGAAGTATGCAAAGCATAGCTCACGGGGAAATGGGAATAAGGGAGGCTTTGCAGACAGACGAGACACTTAAGCTGAGCCTTTAAAGCTTAGATGGAATCAGCCAGGCAGGAGAAACAAGGAGGAAACGCCCAAATTCAAGGTCTCCTGAGTAGTCCCAGCAAACTGGGGCAAGTGCAAGTACCTGTGAGTGGCTGGAGCGTGATGGTGAATGCGAGGATGGAGAGGCAGGCAGAGCCAGGTCATGAAGGGTCCCGTGGGCCACCGAAAGTTTCAAGCAGGGAATGATCAGATGTAAGTTTTACAAAAATCCTTCTGTTGACAGCTGGGAAGTGGGAATTTGTTATTCACCATACTGTTGATGGTTTTAAATATTTCCGAATTTGAAAAAAAAATCATTATGCTAAGCATTTGTATAGACGATAGACTGGAAGAAGTGTGTGACTAGATCCAGGGAGCCCAGCTACAAGTTAGCAATTCAGGCATGAAGTAAGAACCTGAACAAAGGCAGTGATAAGGAGCGCTGAGAAAAAAGGATAGATTCAATAGAAAAGACAGGATCTGGTGACCAAATTGGGCGGGGGCGGGTGTGTGTGAACAATTCAGTGGCTAATGAGAGAGTAATTTGAGGAGGAAAACCCCTGTTGCTTTGTTTTGTGATTGTGGCAGTATTAGGCAGGGGAGGGGAGGAGGCACAGGGAGTTTTGTTTTGGATTAGTTGAGGCTGAAATGAATTTGGACTCCCATGTGTAGATGTCCAGTCAGTAGGCAGATGAGGGTCTGGAATACCATGGTTACATGGTTAGTTTAAAATGACAATGCTCAAATGTTGACAAACATGGATGTTGCCCTTACAACGATATTATAAAGTAGGGAATACATGTTGTTATTTCCATCTTACAGGTAAGAAAACTGAAGTCCAAATGACTTACTGATTGTCATATAGCTAATTAACATGGAACTGAAACAAAATCCCACGTCTGACTTCTAATGCATATTCCTTCTAGTTTATTCAGGCTCTTGACCTTAACTGTTGAGACAAAACAACTTGGAGGGACTTCCCTGGTGCCTCAGTGGTTAAGAATCTGCCTGCCAGTGCAGGGGACACAGGTTCGAGCCCTGGTCCGGGAAGATCCCACACGCCACGGAGCAACTAAGTCTGTGTGCCACAACTACTGAGCCTGCGCTCTAGAGCCCATGAGCCACAACTACTGAGCCCACATGCCTAGAGCCCGTGCTCCACAACAAGAGAAGCCACCAGCCCATATCACAATGAGTAGCCCCCACTTGCCGCAACTAGAGAAAGCCCGCGAGAAGCAACAGAAAGCCAATGCAGCCAAATATAAATAAATAAATTTATTTTAAAAAAAACTTGGAGCTCTGTGGGTCTCCTCCTGCATTAGTTCTTAGGAAGTCAAAGACTCTCAGAACACCAAGTCGGAAAAGGGCCTGCTCCATCACTGACCCTGTGAAGAGGGAGCAACGGCAACAAACTTGAGGGGGAAGAGAGGTTCTGGGCAGCTCTCCATCAATTCTTCATTAAATCATTAAGGTCTAAACAGGAGTTTGTCTCATCAGCCTTTTTCTGCCAAAGGCCTTCTCTGTTTTCCTCTTTTAGTTATCCTTGCAAAGGCAGATTTATCTCTGAACCTCAGGAAGGACTGGCAGTTTTCCAACAGAAGGAAGCACTGTCCAAAGTCAGTCTAATTTTAAAAAGACTTCATCTTACTCAAATGAATTTGACACATCCTTACTAAAATGCTTTCTACATAATTAACTGTTGAGCGTAAAAGGAGAGATAATAAGGAGTCTAGGAAACCATTCCCATTGTCAAAGAAGCTTGTGATCTTTGGAGAAAGACACAACTTACAGACATGAAACGATCAGACAAGAAACCCCCAAAACAATGCCAAAGGAATTCTAGTTGACTGGGAAAAACTGAACATGTATTTTTATTTCTGATCAATCCTGAAACCCACTAAAATGAGAGTAAAAACAAACAAAAAAAGAATACGAGAAGGATAACAATGAACATAAAATGTCAACATTTTTGGAAGATGAAAAGTAGATAAATTAGCAAAGCTGAGAAAGTGAACCCCTGCATCCAGGGAAGGGGATGCCAATTCACACAAGCACCCTGGGAAGGGTCAGTGATTAGAAGTACCTGGTGGCACAGGAGACCAGAGATGAGGAGGGGCTGAAAACGAGGACTTGGTACAAATTCTGTATGCAGCAGCATTAGCCCACCAGGTCTCCGGTCACATCCAGGGCAGCCAGTAGACTATTACCCCTGCACCCAGGCAGGAGAAGATGGATTTATTTTGTGTAGAAACTGAACCAGGTGGGCTCTAAACCCAGGGACTTTAGGAACAGCAGAAGTTAGGAAGAGGCACTGTACTGAAAACAAAGGCCCTAAAAGGAAGTTTACATCCTGAAGGACGAGGTTCCAGACCTGCTCACTCACTTGGCTCCCAAAATGCTAAGAGCCCTACCCTCCACTTGCAAACAGAAGGTTAGAATATTTTTTCCTGTAGAAACCAAATGACTCCACAGAACGGTTCAATAGATGCTGACTTTCAGGGATTCCCCAACAAAGCAGGTGGATTCCTGCCCAAACACCCTAGATAGAGCATATAAAACCCATCCCTGACAAGTTCATCCCACCTCTATATAGACCATCCAGTCGGCTTTTTTGGTGTCTCACTTTTAAATTAAAATGACAACCAAGGATCACCATACATTTGAGGAAAGCATTCAACATGAAAAGAGAGAGCACAAAACAAACAGAATAAAGGGACTCTAAGGAACCAAATAAAACTTCAACCCAAAAAACCTATTATCACACAAGAACTGGATTAGAAAAAATTAGAACAATCAGTGTAAAGCTTTTGGAAATTAAAAAATTATAGTAGTGGGACTTCCCTGGTGGCACAGTGGTTAAGAATCCGCCTGCCAATGCAGGGGACATGGGTTCGAGCCCTGGTCCGGGAAGATCCCACATGCCGTGAAGCAACTAAGCCCATGAGCCACAACTACTGAGCCTGTGCTCTAGAGCCTGTGAGCCACAACTACTGAGCCCATGTGCCACAACTACGGAAGCCCGCGTGCCACAACTACTGAAGCCCGTGCGCCTAGAGCCCGTGCTCTGCAACAAGAGGAGCCACCACAATGAGAAGCCCGCCCACTGCAATGAAGAGTAGCCCCCGCTCACTGCAACTAAAGAAAGCCTGTGCACAGCAACAAAGACCCAATGCAGCCAAAAATAAATAAATAAAATAATTTTTTAAAAAAATTAAGTAGAAATATAAATAAAGAGCTAGATGATAAAGTTCAGTAAATCCTTCAGAAAGTGGAACCAAAAAAGAGATAGGAAATTCCAGAGAAAAGATAAGAAAATTAGAGGACCAAGAGTTCCAGAGAAAGAAAGAGAGGAGAAAATTATCAAAGAAATAAATTTTCCTAGAACTGAAGGATATGAACTTCCAGTTCAAAGAGTCCATCTTATACTTAGTACAATAAATAATTTTTAAAAAGACCCATCCCAAGGCACACTGTGAAATTTCAGAATACATGGGATAAAGAGAATACAGTCTCCAGAGAGGAAAAACAGTTCACATACAAAGGACTGACTGGCATCAGAATTTTCAATAATTTCAAGACTTTCAAAAAGTCTTATGGCTTTCGTTTCTGTAAGCCATAAGACAAAGGAGCAACGCTTTCAAAATTCGAAGGTGAAATGATTTCCAACCTAGAATTCTACAGCAGACAAAGAATCAGTCAAGTATAAACAGAGAATAAAGATATTTTTAGACATGCAGAGTCTTAAATTTTACCTCCCACACACCCTTTTATCAGGAAGTGACTGGAGGATATGCTCTACCAAATAAACGAGCAAACCAAGAGAGAAGAAGACAGGTATCCAGGAAACGGGACAAAAAAAGGCAAAGGGAATCAAGTGTACAGCAAGCCTCAGAAATACCCAACCATCGCTGGAGGATGCAGGGCTTTGGCATCTGTGGGAGAAAATGAAACTGACAAGATCAACTGATGGGTCTGCCTGGAATGTGGAAAAGAATATTTAGGGATTTAAAAAGTATGGTTTTAGTTTGGGGATTAAGGGTGAGCTGGACATAGGAAACTCAGAAAACCAACAAGAGAGGCAGAACGAGAAAAAAAAAAAAGGATTGGAGTATATTAATTGGTTCAGCAGGTGAATAATACTAATAGCATAATAATATAAACATTAGATACTGATGTAACTAAAAATTGTGATATATCTGAAGGATGAAGGGGGAGGCAGTGGACCGAGAGAGTGCAAGAAAGCTAAACTCTGCTCTTCCATAACAAAGACTGAGAGAGAATGTGTAAAAATTTTAAATCAAGAAACAGCAACATAAGCATAATAATCAGAAATATGGAGGAAACACCTGAAGCTCAGAGCTAAGAGCTAGAAGTGGCTGCTTTCCCAGAAAAGAACTCAGGTGTGTACAAATGCCCCCTGGTAAGGATGGTGCAGAAACGATTCTGACACAACACGTCAGGCTAGACAAGTCCTTGTCAACTATGAAATGTATATTTCTGGTCACCTTGGCTTTTGTGGCCATGAGTTTTGTGTTTCAAACATGTGACAAAAGGCAGTGACTTTGAAGGGTTTACTCTCTTATGAGAGAGAAACACAGTGGAAAGGCAACACCCCATTTTAACCTCACAGGTGACACAACTCACAAAAAACTTGGAAGGATGGCCCCCTTTTTCCACAAAGCCAGCAAGGAGCTCTCCCCTCTCCTGCCAAGAACAAGGGTCTTCTGTTTCTAGTCAGTAATCTGTGCACACACAATACCCACCCCTCCGCCCCCCACAAATACACAGAAACCAGCAAGTTCCTGGAGAGCAGGGACTGTTAGAAACCTTGTACATTCACGCCAGTAACTGCTATTTTCAATCACTGCCTCCCTATCAATGCCGGTAAGGGGAAGGGGGAATGGGAATGGTGGCAAGAGGGAGCACAGTCTCAACATGGACATGGATATGACAACCTGAGACATGATACCACCGTGGGATCGTGCTGCTCTTACTGCAATGCAGTCATGAGGAATAATGTATAATCACATTTTTACAAGCCATATTTCCCTCACCATTTACGCTATTACTTTGGGGGCCCTTATCTTTTATTTGATTCAATTTACCTTAGCCTGGCTTCTTAACACTCCAGCATTCACTGTTTCTGTTCCGCAACAGCAGGAAAAGTCACAGAAGTGCTGAACTGCATGAAAATGGTCTCCAGAGTTCAAAATTCTGACTCCTGTCACACCGCATGCTCCATGATAGCAGGGACCGTGCCTATCTTGTACCACCTTCCCAAACATGCAAGCACACAGTACAGGGCACAGAGTAAATAGTCAAATATTTGTGGGGAGAGGGAAGGAGTGGAAAAGCCACTGTGCTATTCTGGGTTCCTTACAATAAATAAGACCAAGCCACTGCCCTAAAGAACCTCAGAGGCATAGAAGCAAAAAATTATAATGCAGTGAGATTCGTGCTATAAAATAACTGCAAATGCGAAGGGAACACGGGTTACTGCTCGGATGAATGGCATCCGTTCTCAAGAGAAAGGGATGAAAGGGCTCTGCAACCAGGGGGAAGGGTGTGTGATCACACTGCAGCCAAGGTGATCTTTTAAGAGCAAACACTTCCTAGTTTTCTGCACTCCTAATGCAGGCTCTTCTTTCCTAGAAGGTCAGGCTCCCTGCTGCCTCCTCCCCAACCCCCCATTCCATCCTGCCTCTTCAACTCCCCTTCAGCATTGAGCAAAGCTCTCCTCCTCAGGGAACTCTTTCCTTTCCTCCCCAGGCCAGGCAGGGCTCTTCATGAGCTACTTGTAGAGCTCCTTGTACTCTGCCTTGATGACAATGATCTCAGTTCAGAGCTCTGTATTTGTCATTATTTGATTGCCTTTCTCACTAGACCACAAGCAACTTCCGGGCAGATCGGAATATGTTATGTTTACCACCGTATCCTCACTGTCAAGAAAGCACTGCACCGGGCACATGCAGTAAGAGAAATCTACACATAAAGGTGTGAGAAATCTACACAGGTAAGAGAAATCTACACATAAAAGCATGAGGGGGCCTAGCTATTTAAAGATGGCTATGGTGAATTACTTTTTTAGATTATGGAAACTATTTCTAAGAACTCAAATATCCTGTCAAGTTATGTTTTGAGTAAAAAATAATGTACAGATTTGTCTAAATATATGTGCAGATTCATATTCTAAGGTAACATGTTACCTGGAAAGAAAAAGCAAGGTTTCTTCTATTGTTCAGTGAGTATATGACAGAGAGAGAGAGAGAGAGAGAGAGAGAGAGAGAGAGAGAGCGAGCGAGAGAGAGAGAGAGAGAGAGAGAGAGTGTGTGTGTGTGTGTGTGTGTGTGTGTGCACGCTCACGCAGAAAAGCTTTTAAGAATGATTTGCTCCTTGGCTTGTCAAAGTCCACAGGCTTAACTGAGCTGGGTAGGAAGGCAAGATGCCTTAATCAGTCACATTTGGGGGCAAAGATGCCTCCAACTTAGGGAAACCATAAATCCTGGCTTATATCTGTTGTCCCAGCATAATTATTAACAGGATCCTGGCCTGGACAATAAATTATATGGTCACTTTACTCCATCCAGACTTTGAGACCCTTTTCTTGGTATTTTGAGTCTAAACGGCCTGGAAATAACAGCCAATATTAAATGTTTGCTATGAGCCAAGTATACTTTAAGTGGATTAAACAACTCACTGTTTACTTCTCACCAGAACCCTAGGAAACTGACAAGTATGGGGATGAATAACTTAACCAGAGTCACAGAGCTGGAATGGGTGACACTGGTTTAACTCCAAAATCTTAACACTGTGCTATATACAACTTCTTGAAAACCACTCTCTCAGCTGTTTTTTCTCATTCCTGAATAAGATGAATTTCCCACAGCTCATACACTTTCACTTCCACCCTGCTTCACATTCCCCGCCCCTCATTCATTCTGTCTTACTCATTTTTTTTCTCTCCAGGGTTATAGGAAACCAATAAAGAGTCTTGAAAGAGAGGCACTATATTCTAGGTAGGAACCGGGTCCCAGAGGGAAATGAATAGAGGTAGTTAACCAAAAGACTCCTATTAACATTTCCAGAAATCCAATTAGCTGACAAATCTTGTTACTTAAGGTAACTACTGAAAGCATCAACATTATAATGAAAGCTACAAGCTGACTGAATTCATTTAATCTTAAAGTATTTAAAGATGATTATTTTGTTGTTTTAAGGAAATTAAAATAACAAAATTTCAAGATAGAAATTAATAATGTAAAAGTGATGTACACCTCAAATGAAATTTATTATCAGATTCTAGGTCCAATACACACCACATATATTTCCTAAATGTCCCAAGCATCACAACAAAAATAATATTCTGAATGTTGCTAATTTGTAAACTGAATGTCAAAGATCTAATTTTTTTTTCACACATGCAACTGACCCATATGAGTGAATCCTGGATTTGACACATTGTATTAGCTACAAAATCTCTAGTAGATCATCTAAACTTTATATAAAGTAGACATGTCACTTGTCCTATCCCTACCCTGAGAGAGTTGTTTTATGGAATAAATGGGATAACATATGTGAAAAAAATTATAAACTGGAATTTAAAATATAAGGGTTTGGCATCAATATCTAAAGTGAAGCAAATTATTCTAAAGAATGAGACCAGTGTATATGTGCTGACATGAAAAAACGTGGAAGATATATGAAGTGGGAAATGCACCTGCATAACAGTATGTAAAGTATAATCTCATTTCTGTAAGAACAGTGTATTTTTCTAAGCCTATACTAACATATGGAAGGCTATATACCAAACTGTTGAGACTGATTTGTTCTAGGGGTGAGGCATGTATTACTTTTCAAATAAAACACACACACACACACACACACACACACACACACACCCCTCTCCTTGACCAAATTTTAGTCAGGCTCCTCTGAACACTCTTTTCAACTAGGCCTTGACTTTGGTCCCCATCCTACCTTTGACCTGCTCAGCCCAGTTTTAGCAAGAATTCTGTTAAGTACGTTTATCAAGAGTTCTCCCACCCTTGATATCTGATCCAGTTCCTCATCCCCCCTCTTTGATGTCTAAGTCCTTGGCCTGCCTATAGCAAGAATCCTGTTAGGTCAGTTTAGCAAGAATCCCCCTATCCTTGATGTCTCCTCTTAGAAATTTTCCATCCACTGACTCACTCACCCTCCTCTTTGGCCAAAAATCCCCACTGGTCCTTGTTGTATATGAAGATGAGCCTGGTTTCTCTCCCCTATGGCAATACTCCTACTGCACTAGTCTGAAAATCTTCCTTACTCTTTTAACAAGTGTCAGAACAATTTTTCCTTTAACAGCACACACACCCACTTTTTCTTTTTTTTTTTTAAAAAAGTCGAGCCAGATCTATTCCAGAGAGATGGGCTTCCAGTTACAAGATTCTTAAGAGAGTTCTTTTAAGAAGGGGTTCTGGAGTAAATTTATTTCTGGGTTTGGTCTCCTTTTTAAAAACCCTCCTGTGGTCTCTGATTTTTCCAGCCTCTGGAGGATGAAAATCAATTATTCCCATTTGCTTCTGAATGGAGCTCTTCAATTACGGAGGCTTAAGAACAAGCTTGCCCAAATGACAGCAGTAGCAGTCCCCAGGCGAGGGTACCAAATAGGTCAGTGATTTCAAAGGCTGGTGGACTTTAGAACACATTATAGGAATTGTACAAAATGGTGACCTACTGCTAGTTTAAGTGATGGTGAGATTAGGGAGGTGAAAGAGTCAACAGGGGGTTACCAAATCCCAGATAGTCTACATTCTAAAACAGTTCACAAATTTGTCCCTTCCTTTTCATTTCCAAAATCACTGCCTTATGCCTGAAATAACCTCCAAAATGATCTTGCCTGCCTTAAGTATCTTCTTCCATTGACAAAATCAAAATACACTCTTTCCAAAATGCAGCAAGTGATCCCCCACCTGCAGCGAACCCTTGCCATGCCAGGCAACTAGTCCACGGCAAAGACTTCTGATTCAAGCACCATCGTTTACTCTGAAGCAAGACAGCTATGATACAAGTAACCACCCCCTTCTCAGAATCATTTTATTAAGAACCTCCTCTCTGCTTTAGTTCTGTGTAGCCAAGGTGACTTCTGCAAGCAGATTATTTCCTTTCTAACAATTACATCCTGTTCTTGAAAGAAACATGGCAATAATTTTTTTTTAACATCTTTATTGGGGTATAATTGCTTTACAATGGTGTGTTAGTTTCTGCTTTATAACAAAGTGAATCAGTCATACTTAAACATATGTTCCCATATGTCTTCCCTCTTGCGTCTCCCTCCCTCCCACCCTCCCTATCCCACCCCTCCAGGCGGTCACAAAGCACCGAGCCAATATCCCTGTGCCATGCGGCTGCTTCCCACTAGCTATCTACCTTACGTTTGTTAGTGTGTATATGTCCATGACTCTCTCTCGCCCTGTCACAGCTCACCCTTCCCCCTCCCCATATCCTCAAGTCCGTTCTCCAGTAGGTCTGCGTCTTTATTCCTGTCTTACCCCTAGGTTCTTCATGACATTTTTTTCCCTTAAATTCCATATATATGTGTTAGCATACGGTATTTGTCTTTTTCTTTCTGACTTACTTCACTCTGTATGACAGACTCTAGGTCTATCCACCTCATTACAAATAGCCCAAATTCGTTTCTTTCTATGGCTGAGTAATACTCCATTGTATATATGTGCCACATCTTCTTTATCCATTCATCCGATGATGGGCACTTAGGTTGTTTCCATCTCCAGGCTATTGTAAATAGAGCTGCAATGAACATTTTGGTACATGACTCTTTTTGAATTATGGTTTTCTCAGGGTATATGCCCAGTAGTGGGATTGCTGGGTCATATGGTAGTTCTATTTGTAGTTTTTTAAGGAACCTCCATACTGTTCTCCATAGTGGCTGTACCAATTCACATTCCCACCAGCAGTGCAAGAGTGTTCCCTTTTCTCCACACCCTCTCCAGCATTTATTGTTTCTAGATTTTTTGATGATGGCCATTCTGACTGGTGTGAGATGATATCTCATTGTAGTTTTGATTTGCATTTCTCTAATGATTAATGATGTTGAGCATTCTTTCATGTGTTTGTTGGCAGTCTGTGTATCTTCTTTGGAGAAATGTCTATTTAGGTCTTCTGCCCATTGTTGGATTGGGTTGTTTGTTTTTCTGTTACTGAGCTGCATGAGCTGCTTGTAAATTTTGGAGATTAATCCTTTGTCAGTTGCTTCATTTGCAAATATTTTCTCCCATTCTGAGGGCTGTCTTTTGGTCTTGTTTATGGTTTCCTTTGCTGTGCAAAAGCTTTGAAGTTTCATTAGGCCCCATTTGTTTATTTTTGTTTTTATTTCCATTACTCTAGGAGGTGGGTCAGAAAGGATCTTGCTGTGATTTATGTCATAGAGTGTTCTGCCTATGTTTTCCTCTAAGAGTTTGATAGTTTCTGGCCTTACATTTAGGTCTTTAATCCATTTTGAGCTTATTTTTGTGTATGGTGTTAGGGAGTGTTCTAATCTCATACTTTTACATGTACCTGACCAGTTTTCCCAGCACCACTTATTGAAGAGGCTGTCCTTTCTCCACTGTACATTCCTGCCACCTTTATCAAAGATAAGGTGTCCATATGTGCGTGGGTTTATCTCTGGGCTTTCTATCCTGTTCCATTGATCTATCTTTCTGTTTTTGTGCCAGTACCATACTGTCTTGATTACTGTAGCTTTGTAGTATAGTCAAGTCAGGGAGCCTGATTCCTCCAGCTCCTTTTTTCGTTCTCAAGATTGCTTTGGCTATTCGGGGTCTTTTGTGTTTCCATACAAATTGTGAATTTTTTTGTTCTAGTTCTGTGAAAAATGCCAGTGGTAGTTTGATAGGGATTGCATTGAATCTATAGATTGCTTTGGGTAGTAGAGTCATTTTCACAATGTTGATTCTTCCAATCCAAGAACATGGTATATCTCTCCATCTATTTGTATCATCTTTAATTTCTTTCATCAATGTCTTATAATTTTCTGCATACAGGTCTTTTGTCTCGTTAGGTAGGTTTATTCCTAGATATTTTATTCTGTTTGTTGCAATGGTAAATGGGAGTGTTTTCTTGATTTCACTTTCAGATTTTTCATCATTAGTGTATAGGAATGCCAGAGATTTCTGTGCATTAATTTTGTATCCTGCTACTTTACCAAATTCATTGATTAGCTCTAGTAGTTTTCTGGTAGCATCTTTAGGATTCTCTGTGTATAGTATCATGTCATCTGCAAACAGTGACAGCTTTACTTCTTCTTTTCCGATTTGGATTCCTTTTATTTCCTTTTCTTCTCTGATTGCTATGGCTAAAACTTCCAAAACTATGTTGAGTAAGAGTGGTGAGTGTGGGCAACCTTGTCTTGTTCCTGATCTTAGTGGAAATGCTTTCAGTTTTTCACCATTGAGGATGATGTTGGCTGTGGGTTTGTCATATATGGCCTTTATTATGTTGAGGAAAGTTCCCTCTATGCCTACTTTCTGCAGGGTTTTTATCATAAATGGGTGTTGAATTTTGTCAAAAGCTTTCTCTGCATCTATTGAGATGATCATATGGTTTTTCTCCTTCAATTTGTTAATATGGTTTATCACATTGATAGATTTGCGTATATTGAAGAATCCTTGCATTCCTGGAATAAATCCCACTTGATCATGGTGTATGATCCTTTTAAGGTGCTGTTGGATTCTGTTTGCTAGTATTTTGTTGAGGATTTTTGCATCTATGTTCATCAGTGATATTGGCCTGTAGTTTTCTTTCTTTGTGACATCCTTGTCTGGTTTTGGTATCAAGGTGATGGTGGCCTCGTAGAAGGAATTTGGGAGTGTTCCTCCCTTTGCTATATTTTGGAAGAGTTTGAGAAGGATAGGTGTTAGCTCTTCTCTAACTGTTTGATAGATTTCGCCTGTGAAGCCATCTGGTCCTGGGCTTTTGTTTGTTGGAAGATTTTTAATCACAGTTTCAATTTCAGTGCTTGTGATTGGTCTGTTCATATTTTCTATTATTTCCTTTCTAACAATTACATCCTGTTCTTGAAAGAAACATGGCAATTATTTTTGAAAATATATACTTACAGGTTAGACAGACTGAATTTTGCTGCCTTAAGCTTTTTTGTTTAAACTAATTTTTTTAAGTTATTTCTCCATAATTTAGTAAGCACTGTAACAACTTCCATTAGTAAAAATAGCTGAACAAGGCGTATTACTTTGGAAAATTAAAACAAAAGAAAAAAAACACGCACACACAACAACAAAAAGTTGGTTTTAACTAAGTCCAAGTTTTCTCACTTTCTTTGTCCCTATTTGTAATATGTTTAGATTTAGTTTAATCCCAGAGCCTTTCTCAGAGACTCTATTGAGATCTATATTTAATCAGCCTCCCAAATCTGCTCTATTTGCCAGATTCCTTTTCTAGCTTTCCCAAAAAGGCACTCAGTATCCTGTTCTTGGAGTCAATCCAAAAATAAGCACTCATTTTGGATGACTAAGAACCTTAGCAAACACCTGGCCAAAAAGCAAGGCCATGCTACATACATGTAGCATCTACCAACTGAGGAATACAAGACTTGATCAAGAAGGTTACAAAGAAGTTTCCCAAACTGGACAGCTTTCCCACAAATAGCTTTTTGCTTCTCAAATTTTAAATGTACAAGAGGATCGCCATTTACAGTAAACAAAACCTCTATATGGGAAGAAATACAGCTTCATATATCAAAGAACAAGAGGAAAAGCCCTATCATCTACTAATGGCCTAGAAAATGAAGACATCCAGAAAGCCTTTAATGAGTCTAATAGATGTTGTCTTTTAGTACAATAACTACAACAGACAGTCTACTATGAGCTAAGTAGCATGCTAGAAACCTAATATGTATTTGCTCTATTTTTCATACTAAATAGTGAAATAAGAACTTGCATTCTGGGCTTCTCTGGTGGCAGAGTGGTTAAGAATCCGCCTGTCAATGCAGGGGACAGGGGTTTGAGCCCTGGTCCAGGAAGATCCCACATGCCATGGAGCAACTAAGCTCATGCGCCACAGCTACTGAGCCTGCGCTCTAGAGCCTGCGCGCCACAATTACTGAGCCCTTGTGCCACAACTATGGAAGCCCACATGCCTAGAGCCCATGCTCCGCAACAAGAGAAGCCACCGCAATCAGAAGCCTGCGCACCGCAACAAAGAGTAACCCCCGCTCACCACCACTAGAGAAAGCCCACGCACAGCAATGAAGACCCAATGCAGCCAAAAGTAAAATAAATAAATTTATAAATAAATAGAACCTAAGATTAAAAAAAAAGAACTTGCATTTTATAAACTTTAACATGCTCAGAGAGATGAAACTAAAAAGAGGTGAAGCCACTTGCCCAAGGACACACAGCTACCCTGAAGAACCAGCATGAAAACTTGTTCTGCCTGACCCTTAAATCTATATTACTCGATTTACCACCTACCAAAATCAACAGTCTGATTTAAATAGCTATTGTTTCATATAACCATTCTGTTAATAATGAAAGCCTTAAAAAGTCTATGGACTCTAAAAAGTTCTACAAATATCTCTGTGTTGACTCCTAATATGTATGCCTTTGTGCACACGTATGCTTAGCAATTACTGACAAAAATTTAGAGACTGACTCAAAGCCAAGACTTATTATGCCTCTAAACTGTAATATGAACCAAAAATACCACACTCCAAGCTGGTTCTTTGGAAAGATCAATACAACTGATAAATATCTAGCTGAGCTAACCAAGGGGAAAAAAAAAAAAAAAGAGAAGACACAAATTACTACTATCAAAAATGAAAGAGGGGCCATCACTACCAATTCCATGACTTTAAAAAGATAAAAGAATATTATGAACAATATGCCCACAAATTTGGTAAATTACATGAAATGAACTAATTCCTACCAAAATTCACACAAGAAGAAATACAGCATCTGAATGGGCCTATATCTATTAAAGAAACTGAATCAATAATTAATAACCTTACAAAACACAAAGTACCCAGCCCAAATGGTCACATTGGTGAATTCTAAGAAACACTGAAGAAATGATACCAATTCTCTGCAATCTACTCCAGAAAACAGAACCAGTGGGAACACTTCCTAACTCATCCTATGAGGGCAGAATCAACATAACATTAAAACCAGACAAAGACATTAAAAGAAAGGAAAATGACAGACCAATATCTCTGATTCAACATTTGAAAACCAGTTAATGTAATCCATCATGTCAACAGGATAAAAAAGAAAAATCATATAGGATCATAGCAACATATGCACAAAAAGCATTTGACAAAATCTAACACCCACTCATGATAAAAATTCTCAGAAAACTAGGAATGGAGAGGAACTTCTTCAACTTGATAAAGAACATCTATATATAAACTTACAGCTAACATCATACGTAACGGTGAGAAACTAGATATTTTCCCCCTAAGATCAGAAACAGGACAAAGATGTCCCCTCTTACCACTTCTATTTAACATGGTACTGGAAGTCCTAGCTAAAGCCATAAGAAAAGGAAATAAAAGGTATTCAGATTGCGAAGGAAGAAATAAAACTGTCTTTGTTTGCTGATGATATAATTTGCTATGTAGAAAATCCTGAAGAAGCAACAACAACAAAAAATCTCCTGGACCTAAGCAATTATAGCAAGATTACAGGATACAAGGTTAGTATACAAAAGTCAACTGTTTTCTCACATACCAGCAATGAACAATTAGAATTCGAAATTAGAATTTGAAAAACATAATACCATTTACATTAATTAGTACTAAAAATTAAATTATTTATTATAAATCTAACAAAATATGAACAAGACCTATATGAAGAAAATTACAAAACTCTGATAAAAGAAACCAAAGTCTAAATAAATGAAGAGGTATTCCATGTTCGTAAATAGGAAGACTCAACATTAAGATATCAATTCTTCCCAACTTGATTTATAGATTCAACACAATCCCCATAAAAATCCCAGCACGTTATTTTGTAAATATCAACAAAATGATTCTAAAGTTCATATGGAAAAGCAAAAGATCCAGAATAGCCAACATAATATTGAAGGAAAAGAACGAAGTTGGAGGACTGACACTACTGGACCTCAAGACTTACTGTAAAGCTGCAGTGATCAAGACAGTGTGGTACTGGCAAAAGAAAAGTCAAATAGATCAATGGAAGAGAATACAGAGCCCAGAAATAGACCCGCACAAATCTGGTCAACCGACCTTTGACAAAACAGCAAAGGTAATTCAATGGAGAAAGGTTAGACTTTTCAAAAAACGGTGCTGCAACAACTGGACAACCACATGCAAAAAAATGAATCTAGACATAAACTTTATACCTTTCACGAAAATTAACTTAAAATGAATCATAGCCCTAAATGTAAAATGCAAAACTATAAAACTTCTAGAAGATAACACAGGATAAAATCTAGGTAACTCTGGGTTTGGCAATGACTCTATAGATACAACACCAAAAGCACAATCCTTGAAAGAAAAAATTGATAAGTTGGACTTCATTAGAATTAAAAACTTCCACTCTGTGAAAAACACTGTTAAGAGAAAGAAAAGACAAGCCACAAATTGGAAGAAAATCTTTGCATAACACATATCTGATTAAGGACATGTATCCAAACATACTAATAACTCTTATAATTCAACAATAAGAAAACAGGGACTTCTCTGGTGGTCCAGGTAAGACTCCGCACTCCCAGTGCAGGGGGCCCAGGTTCGATCCCCGGTCGGGGAACTAGATCCCACATGCATGCCGCAACTAAGAGTCTGCCGCAACTAACAGTCTGTGTGCAGGACTCCCCTGGTGGTGCCGTGGTTAAGAAACCGCCTGCCAATACAGGAGACACGGGTAAGAGCCCTGGTCCAGGAAGATCCCACATGCCGCAGAGCAAGTAAGCCCGTGCACCACAATTACTGAGCCTATACTCTAGAGCCCACGGTCCACAACTAGTGAGCCTGCGTGCTGTAACTACTGAAGCCTACACACCTAGAGCCCATGCTCCACAACAAGAGAAGCCACCGCAGTGAGAAGTCCGCACACCGTAATGAAGACCCAACGCAGCCAAAAAAAAATTAAAATAGATAATAAGACAGATCAACTGTTCGATGTGGAAAGGTTTCCAAAACATTAAAAAAAAAGTCTGCATGCTGCAAACAAGTAGTCTGCATGCCAAAACAAAGATCCCACATGCCACAACTAAGACCCGGCAGAGCCAAAATAAATAAATAAAATATTTTTAAGAAAACAAACAACCCACGATACAAAAATCAATATACAAAAATCTTTTGCATTTCGTATACACTAATAATGAATTATCAGAAAGAGAAATTAAGAAAACAATCTCATTTACAATTGCATCAAAAAGTATAAAATATCTAGGAATAAATTTAACTAAGAAGGTGAAAGACTTGTACACTGAAAACTACTTTAAGACACTGATGAAAGAAACTGAAGGCACAAACAAATGGAAAGATATTCTGTGCTCATAGATTGGAAGAATTAACATTGTTAAAATGTCCATACTACCCAAAGCAATCTACAGATTCAATGCAATCTCTATCAAAATTCCAATGGTTTTTTTCACAGAATTAGAAAAAACAATTTTAAAATTTGTACAGAACCACAAAAGACCCCAAATAGCCAAAGCAATCTTGAGAAAGAAGGACAAAGCCAGAGGCATCATACACTCTGATTTCAAATTATTACAAAGCTATAGTAATCAAAACACAATGGTACTGGCATAAAAACAGACACACAGATCAATGGAACAGAACAAGAGAGCCTAGAAATAAACCCACGTATATATGGCCAATTAATTTATGACAAAGGATCCAAGAATATACAACGGGGAAAGGACAATCTCTTCAAAAATGGTGTTGGGAAAACTGGACAGCCACATACAAAAGAATGAAACTGAATTTCTATCTTATACCATACACAAAAATTAACTCAAAATGCATTAAAGAGTTGAATGTAAGACCCAAAACCATAAAACTCCTGAAAGAAACACAGGCAGTAAGCTCCCTGATGTTGGTCTTGGTGATGATTTTTTTGGATCTGACACCTAAAGCAAAGGCAATAAAAGCAAAAATAAACAAGTGAGACTAATCAAATTAAAAAGCTTCTGCACAGGGACTTCCCTGGTAGTCCAGTGGTAAAGAATCCACCTTACAATGCAGGGGACATGGGTTCGATCCCTGGCCAGGGAACTAAGATCCAACCTGCCATGGGGCAACTAAGCCCATGCGCCACAACTACAGAGCCCACGCACCCTGGAGCCTGCAGGCCACAACTAGAGAGAAGCCCGAGGGCCACAACAAAGAGCCCGAGAGCCACAACGAAAGATCCCACATGCCTCAACTAAGAGCCAGCGCAACCAAAAAAAATTTTTTTTTATAAATAATAATAAATCTTTAAAAAGAAAAGCTTCTGCACAGCAAAAGAAACCATCAACAAAATAAAAAGGCAACCTACTGAATGGAGAAAACATCTGCAAATCATGTATCTGATAAGGGGCTAATATCCAATATACAGAAGAACTCATACAATTCAATACCAAAAAAAAATCTAATTAAAAAATGGACAGAAGATCTGAATAGACATTTTCCAAAGAAGACATACAGATGGCCAACAGACACGTGGAAAGATGTTCAACACCACTAATCATCAGGGAAATGCAAATCAAAACCATAATGAGATATGACTTCACATCTGTCAGAATGGTTATTATCAAAAAAACAAGAAACATCAAGTTTTGGCAAGGATGTGAAGAAAGGGGAACCCTTGTGCACTGTTGATGGAAACGTAAATTGGTACAGCCACTATGGAAAATAGTACAGAGGCTCTTCAAAACTTACTGTGGTGATCATTCCACAATGTATGCAAATACTGAATTATTATGTGTACACCTAAAGCTAATATAATGTTATGTCAATTATACCTCAGTTAAAAAACAAAGAAGGAAAACAAACCCGATTTTAAAATGGGCAAGGACTGGGCTTCCCCGGTGGCGCAGTGGTTGTGAGTCTGCCTGCCAATGCAGGGGACGCAGGTTCATGCCCTGGTCCGGGAAGATCCCACATGCCGCAGAGCGGCTGGACCTGTGAGCCATGGCCGCTGAGCCTGCGCATCTGGAGCCTGTGCTCCGCAACGGGAGAGGCCACAACGGTGAGAGGCCCGCGTACTGCAAAACAAAAACAAAACAAAAAACAAAACAAAACAAAAAAATGGGCAAGGACTTCCCTGGTGGCGCAGTGGTTAAGAATTTGCCTGCCAAGGCAGGGGACACGGGTTTGAGCCCTGGTCCGGGAAGATTCCACATACCGCGGAGCAACTAATCCCGTGCACCACAACTACTGAGCCTGTGCTCTAGAGCCCGCGAGCCACAACTGCTGAGCCCGTGTGCCACAACTACTGAAGCCCACGTGCCTAGAGCCTGTGCTCTGCAACAACAGAAGCCACCACAATGAGAAGCTTGCGCACGGCAACGAACAGTAGCCCCCGCTCAACACAACTAGAGAAAAGCCCGTGTGGAGCAACGAAGACCCAATGCAGCCAAAATTAAATAAATTTATTAAAAAAAAGAATCCGCCTGCCAATGCAGGGGACACGGTTTCGAGCCCTGGTGCAGGAAGATCCCACCTGTCGCGGAGCAAGTAAGCCCATGCGCCACAACTACTAAGCCTGTGCTCTAGAGCCCGTGAGCCACAACTACTGAGCCTGCGTGCCACAACTACCGAAGCCTGTGCGCCTAGAGCCCGTGCTCTGCAACGAAAAGCCACCACGATAAGAAGCCCACGTACCACAACAAAGAGTAGCCCCTGCTCTCCGCAACTAGAGAAAGCCCACGCTCAACAACGAAGACCCAACGCAGCCAAAAATATATAAATACATTTTAAAAAATAAAATGGGCAAAAGATCTGAACAGACACTTACCAAAGATATACAGATGACAAAGAAGCATATGAAAAGTTGTGCTACATCACATGTCATTAGGGAAGTGCAAATTAAAACAACAATGAAATACAAGTACGCACCTATTAGAATGGCTAAAATGCAAAACACAACAGCAAATGCTGGCGAGCATGGGAAGCAACGAGACTCATTGCTGGTGGGAACGCAGTGAAAACAGCCAGTTTGAAATCTCGCTTGGCAGCTGCTTACAAAGCTAAATATAGGTTTACCACATGATCCAGTAATCGTGCTCCTAGGTATTTACTTATATGAGCTGAAAATTTATGTCCATACAAACACCTGCACATGAATGTCTATAGCAGCCTTATTCATAATTGCCAAAACTTGGAAGCAATCAAGATGAACTTCAATAGGTGAATGGATAAACTGTGGTATATCCAGACAATGAAATATTGTTCAGTGATAAAAGGAAATGAGTTAACGAGGCAAAAAGGACATGGAGGAACCTTAAACGCATATTACTAAGTGACAGAAGCCAATCTGAGAAGGCTATACATACTGCCAAGTATATATGACATTCCATTAAAGGCAATACTGCAGAGATAAAAAAAGATCAGTGGTTATCAGGGGTTCAGGGGGTTTTGAGGAAGGATGAACAGATGAAACACAGAACATTTTTATGGCAGTGAAACTATCTCGTGTGATACTGTAATGGTGGATGCATAACATTATGTATTTGTCAAAACCCAAAGAACTGTACAATACCAAGAGTGAACCCTGGGACTTCCCTGGTGGTCCAGTGGGTCCAGCGCTCCCAATGCAGGGTGCCTGGGTTTGATCCCTGGTCAGGGAACTAGATCCCACATGCGGCAACTAAGAGCCCACATGCCGCAACTAAGACCCGGCACTGCATACATGCATGCGTGCATGCATGAATGAATGAATGAATAAATAGAGTGAACCCTAACAGACTTTAGTTAACAATAACATATCAATATTGGTTCATCAATTACAACAAATGTACCACACAGTCAAGATGTTAATGCCACACACACACACAATATTAGTAATATGGGAAACTGTGGGGGTGAGGGAGAGAAGGAACATAGAGGAAATTTCTACACTTTCTGGGCAATTTTTCTACAAACCTAAAGCTGCTCTAAAAATGAAGTCTATCAAAAAAAACCCACACTCCCTAAAAATGAACACTAATGCCACGAAGTAACAATGTACAATGTATAATCCAAAACATGTGAAGAAAAGAATGAGTATCAGGATGAACCAACGAGAGTGGCACAATTTAAATGCAAGTCAGGATCCTAACCTTCCATCAGCTGCTTGCAGGCTTCAGTTCTCAACTGAGGGATCAGTCAAAGAAAAGTGGATGCAATTACACAAAATCAAAATATTAGAGATAAAAGAA